>NC_067477.1:125136955-125448535 GCF_947179515.1 Apodemus sylvaticus | reverse complement strand
GGGAACCCACCTGAGGGGTGCTAGAATTGAACTTAGGTCCTCTCTAAAAGCAGTAAGTGCTCTTAACCACTGAGCCATCCATCTCCCATACAAGGTTTATAAATGCCCAGCTACATACAAGGCTTGTCCAAACAAGTGCTCACAGTGTACAAGGCCAAGACTCTGGTGTTTTTCATATTTTCAACTGTGAGATCTACTTACAAAATTCACTAATTACACCTACTAGTTGTCTTACTTTGCACTTTCAGAAAATATGAGATGACAAATTCCCTACAGAATATGTAAATACATAACTAAGAACAATTATAAATTAAAAATTAAAAATTATTGAAAACCAAATAATAAAATGTTTTTTTTCTCCATTGGACAATAAAGGCCAATACAAAGAAAGCATGTTGAATAAAAAACCGTATATTTTTTCCTTGAAATTCAATATTGTTCTGTGAGTGAACATAATGGCTGAGCTTTTAGAGTAGTTCTAGATAATTTGTAGACAGAAATTCATCTATTTGATAAGTGGAGCTGAAGGTCCTTGTACTACTCTTTCTCTGAAGTGTGCTACACAAGGTTTTACACAGCATTGCAATGAGAGCTCCAAGCTCTGCAGTGGCAGGGCCTGGAGTGCATCACAGTGAGCCCACCTAGGGTCAGGTGCATTCTGTCCTTGTTAACTTCTGGCAAGGCTTCCGCACTAGCCATTGCTCCTGGATCCTCGTTTAAACTGACCGCTAGGGAGGATTCTGTATACCAGACACAGTTGTTGCTTCTGTGCACTCTTGACATATAAATCCTGTGCTGTTTAATCAGAGTGCCACTGCATGGAGAATTGGGGCCCAGGAGTTCCTGTAGTGAAGTCTTGCTATATCAATGGTCTTGGGAGTATGAAATGCTCCCTCTGTGAAAAAAAAAAAAAACAACAAATCAAGTAAAAACATACTTTCTATCTTAGGGTTTCTATTCCTGCACAAACATCATGACCAAGAAGCAAGTGGGGAGGAAAGGACTTATTTAGCTTACACTTCCACATTGCTGTTCATTACTAAAGGAAGTCAGGACTGGAACTCAAGCAGGTCAGGAAGGAGAAGCTGATGCAGAGGCCATAGAGGGATGGTACTTACTGGCTTGCTTCCACTGGCTTGCTCAGTTTGCTTTCTTATAGAACCCAAGACTACCAGCCCAGGGATTGCAACACCCACAGTGGGCCCTCCCCTCTGATCACTAATTGAGAAAATGACTTACAGCTAGATCTCAAGGAGGCATCTCCTCAACTGAAGCTCCTCTCTCTGTGATAATTCGGAAGAGCCTGAGCAGATGTTATACAGACCCTAAGGGAACACAAATGACAACCCAGGCTGCTATTTCCAGAAAATCTCTCAATTATCATAGATCAAGAAACCAAGGTATTTCATGACAAAACAAATTTACATGGTATCTTTCCACAAATCCAGCCCTTCGAAGGATAATGAATGGAAAACACCAATAAAAGGAGAGAAAGTACACACTAGAAAAAGTAAGAAATTAATCTTGTTTCAACAAACCCAAAACAAGATAACCACACAAACATACAAATTAAGTCAAAAATAGCAGGAAGCAACACTCACTATTCCTTAATATCTCTTAACATCAATGGACTCATTACCCCAAGAAAAAGACATACCCTAATAGACTGGATACTATAAACAAGACCCAACATTTTGATGCACACAGGAAACACATCTCAGTGTCAAAGACAAACACTAGCTCAGAGTAAAAGGCTGGAAAACAGTTTTACAAGCAAATGGTCCCAGGAAAAAAGCTGGAGTACACATTCTAAATCCAATAAAATAGATTTGCAACCAAAAGTCATCAAAAAAAAAAAAAAGACACAGAAGGACACTTTATACTCATCAAAGGAAAAATCTACCAGGAAGAACTCTCAATTCTGAACATCTATCCTCCAAATACAAGGGCACCCACATTCCTAAAGTTTACTAAAGCTTAAAGCACACATCGTTCCCCACACAAAACTGTGCCTGACTTAAACACAGCACTCTCATCAATAGACAGATCAAGGAAACACAAACTAAACTGAGGCATAGTGAAACTAACAGACGTTTTGGACCAAATGGATTTAATAGATATCTATAGAACATCTCATCCTAAATCAAAAGAATATACCTTTTTCTCAGCACCTCATTGGACCTTCTCCAAAGTTGACCATATAATTGGTCACAAAACAGACCTCAACAGATATAAGAAGATCGGAACTGGGTGGCCGTACAGCAGTGGCTGGTCCAGCTGAAGGGCCATCAACAATGAAACCAAGGTGACACAGGGTCCAGTTAGGCCCTGCGCCCACGACCACTGACCTTCGCTGGCCAGCCAGGCTGCAAGCAGCAGCGGATTTATGGTGCCTTTCACCGCACAGAAGCCATTTCAGAACTCTGCCTTCTGCCAGTCAGGAGTGACTTGCCTCCATCTTGGTTCTCAGACTCCAGAGAGATCAGACAGACTGAGGTATGCAAATATAACCCGAGGCCAACATTGCGGGGGTCTAAGCCCGACGGGCATTGGCCTGCACCCATTCGGGGGTAGGGGGGGAGCATCGGGGTGCCAACCCAGCCAGGAGTTTTTTGCGCAGGCCTGGCAATTTTGCCTACAGGACGCCAGAGAACTCTAGCAGGCAAAGCAAGCTAACAGGCATATCCCAAGGCTAACATAGTGGGGGTCTAGGCCCCAACAGGCCCTGGACTGACCCCTAGAACTGGGCTGCTTGGTGGGCCATCTGTGTGTCAACCCAGCCAGGAGGTTGTTAGCCCAGCAGACTCTCCCAGCACTTTCAGGAAGCACGCACACACGCCTGCCATCCTGGCCACCAGACAGAACCAATTAACAGTCAGAGCCCAAGGGGAACTTTGCTCCGACCTTGGCCTCCCAGGCTTTTGCCTAGACTCAGGGCCTGAGCAGCTAGCTAGCCTTGGGTGCACCAACCCGGTTGGGAGATCAGCTGCCCAGCAGAGTGATCAGCACATGGAAAAGGTCCTGGCAGCATACACCATCAGCACTCCCTGGAGCAAACAGGCACTATCTGGTTCACAGACACAATCTGGGGCAAAGCACACTAGGGCTGCAAGGGCACCCAAGAGGAGGACAGCACATCAGCAATCTGCTACAGGGGAAACCCAGCCATATAGTGTTGCAGAAATAGCCCCAGAGCCCCTCAGGAGTCCCAAACACCAGCCAAAGGCAAGACCAATTAACTCCAGAGAACAAGATGACAAAAGGTAAACCCAGGAACATTACTAATAGAAATCTAGGCAATATGGCAGCATCTGAACCAAACTCTCCAACATCAGCAAGTCCTGGTTATGCCAACACACCAGAGAAACAAGATTTGGATTTAAAATCACTGGTCATGATGCTGCTAGAAGAACACAAAAAGGACATAAATGAATCTCTTAAAGAAATACAGGGGAACATGAATAAGCTAGAAACCCGAATAATGGAAACACAAAAATCACTTAAAGAAATGCAGGAGAATAAGAGATAGAAGCCAATAAAGAAGAAATGCAAAAAAACGTAAAGAAATGCAGGAGAAGTTGAGTCAAAAGGCAGAAGTCATGAAAGAGGAAATACAAAAATCTCTTATTACAGGAAAACACAAACAAACAAATGATAGAACTGAGCAAAACCATCCTGGATCTAAAAACAGAAGTAGAAACAACTAAGAAATCACAAAGGGAGACAACTTTGGAGATAGAAAACCTTGAGAAGAAATCAGGAGCCATCGATGCAAATATAAACAACAGAATACAAGAGATGGAAGAAAGAATTTCAGATGCCGAAGATAATATAGAAACCATTGTCTCAACAGTCAAAGAAAATGCAAAATGCAAAAAGCTGGTATCCCAGAACATCCAGGAAATCCAGGATACAATGAGAAGACCAAACCTAAGGATTATAGGTATAGATGAGAGTGAAGATTTACAATTGAAAGGGCCAGCAAATATCTTCAACAAAATTATGGAAGAAAACTTTTCCAACTTAAAGAGAGAGATGCCTATGAATATACAAGAAGCCTATAGAACTCCAAACAGACTGGATCTGAGCAGAAATACCTCTCGCCACATAATAATTAGAACCCTAAATGCATTAAACAAAGAAAGAATATTAAAGGCAGTAAGAGAAAAAGGCCAAGTAACATATAAAGGAAGACCTATCAGAATCACACCAGACTTCTCACCAGAGACCACGAAAGCTAGAAGAAGATCCTGGGCAGATCTCATGCAGACTCTAAGAGAACACAAATGCCAGCCAAAACTACTCTACCCAGCAAAACTCCCAATCACCATAGATGGAGAAACTAAGATATTCCATGACAAAACCAAGTTTACCCAATATCTATCCACAAACCCAGCCCTACAAAGGATAATAGGAGGAAAACACCAATACAAGGAGGGAAACTTCACCCTGGAAGAAGCAAGATAGTAACCTTCTTTCATCAAACCCAAAAGAAGATAACCAATCAAATTTAAAAAATAACATCAAAAAATGACAGGAAGTAATAATCACTATTCCTTAATATCTCTTAATATCAATGGGCGACAATGCCCCAATAAAAAGACATAGACTAACGGACTGGATACGTAAACAGGACCCTACATTTTGCTGCATAGAGGAAACACACCTCAGTGTCAAAGACAAACAAACATTACCTTAGAGCAAAAGGCTGGAAGACAATTTACAAGCAAATGGCCTCAGGAAACAAGCTGGAGTAGCCATTCTAATATCAGATAACATTGATTTTCAACCCAAAGTCATCAAAAGAGACTCTGAGGGACACTTCTTGCTGGTCAAAGGAGAAATACAACAAGAAGAACTCTCAATCCTGAACATCTATGCTCCAAATGCAAGGGCACCCTCATTCATAAAAGAAACTTTACTAAAGCTCAAAGCACACATTGCACCTAACACAATAATTGTGGGTGACTTCAACACTGCACTTTCGTCAATGGACCGATCAGGAAAACAGAAACTGAACAGGGACACTGTGAAACTAATTGAAGCTTTAGAACAATTATATTTAACAGATATATATAGAACATTTTATCCTAAAGCAAAAGAATTTATCTTTTTCTCAGCACCTCATGGTACCTTCTCCAAAATCAACCATATAATTGGTCACAAGACAGACCTCAACAAATATAAGAAGATCGAACTAATCCCATGCCTCGTACCGGACCTCTATGGAGTAAAAGTGGTCTTCAATAGCAACAAAAACAACAGAAAACCCACATATACGTGGAAACTGAACAACATTCCACTCAATGATACCTTAGTCAAGGAAGAAATAAAGAAAGAATTAAAGACTTTTTAGAACTTAATGAAAATGAAGGCACAACATACCCAAATATATGGGACACAATGAAAGCAGTGCTAGGAGGAAAACTCATAGCCCTGAGTGCCTCCAAAAAGAAAATGGACCTCCACTGCTGGTGGGGCTGAAAGATGGTACAACCACTTTGGAAATCTGTCTGGAGGTTCCTCAGAAAACTGGACATGACACTTCCGGAGGACCCTGATATACCTCTCCTGGGCATATACCCAAAGGATTCACCGGCATGCAATAAAGACACATGCTCCATTATGTTCATAGCAGCCTTATTTATAATAGCCAGAAACTGGAAAGAACCCAGATGCCCCTCAAAGGAGGAATGGATACAGAAAATGTGGTATTTTTACACAATGGAATACTACTCAGCAATTAGAAACAATGAATTCACAAAATTTTTAGGCAAATGGTTTGATCTGGAAAATATCATCCTAAGTGAGGTAACCCAATCACAAAAGAATACACATGGAATGCAATCTCTGATAAGTGGATATTAATTAGCTCAGAAGCCCTGAATACCCAAGTCACAAATTGCATAACAAATGACGCCCATGAAGAAGTATGGAAAGGGTCCTGATCCTGGAAAGGATTGATCTAGCATTGGAAGGGAATATAAGGACAGAGAAAAAGGAGGGAGGTGATTGGAGAAGGGATGGAGAGAAGAAGGTTTATGGGACATATGGGGATGGGGAAATCTGGGAAAGGGGAAATCATTTGGAATGTAAACAAAAAATATAGAAAATGAAAAAATATATATATATATAAAAAGAAAAAGAAAATGGAGAGAGCATACACTAACAGCTTAATGTCACACCTGAAAGCCCTGAAACAAAAAGAAGCTATTTCACCCAGGAGGAGTAGAAGGCAGGAAATCATCAAACTCAGGGCTTAAATCAATCAAGTAGAACAAAGAGAAACAAAGAGAACCATACAAAGAATCAACAAAACCAGGAGCTGGTTCTTTGAGAAAATCAACAAGATAGATAAACCCTTAGCCAGCCTAACCAAAGGGCACAGAGACAGTATCCAGATTAACAAACTTAGAAATGAAAAGGGAGATATAACAACAGAAACTGAGGAAATTCAAAAAATCATTAGATCCTACTACAAAAGCCTATACTCAACACAACTGGAGAATCTGGGGGAAATGGACAGTTTCCTAGAGAGATATCTGACACCAAAACTAAATCAGGAGGGACACAAAAGGATCACTAGGTACTGTAACACCCTGAGCTTGAGATTTCTGGTGGTGCAAATCGCCAGGGATCTGCCTGCACTCAGGAACTGAGCACATAGGCAGCTTTTGTCTGCCAGCCCACTGGGCTCAGGGCCTGTATCCTGCCCAGGGAGCCGTGGAAGGAGAGAAGCCCCTTATACTCGCTGCCTGCAGGGACACAAAAGGATCACTAGGTACTGTAGCACCCTGAGCTTTAGATTTCTGGTGGTGCAAACCACCAGGGGTCTGCCTGCACTCAGGAACTGAGCACATAGGCTGTTCATCTACAAGCCAGTCCATCGCAGGGCCTGTGTACTATGTGAGAATCAACAGAGGGAGTGACCCCCAGGACAACTTCTTCCCTCCATAATAGAGCAGAGAAAGAACACCTGGTTGACCTTGACAACCTAAGTATAGCATTGCTTGAGGCAAGACTGAGAAGGGTTCCACAGGCACAAAAGAGGAAGCAATCTGTGCCAGAAGAAACCCAGTCATCCAGTGGTGCAGAGATAATCTTAAAGATCCACAGTAGGTTGAAGCACCAGCCAGTGACAATAAGACCCCATCTAACCCCTGGGAGAATCAGATGGCTAAAGGCAAACGTAGGAACATTACTAACAGAAACCAAGGCATTATGGCAGCATCTGAACCCAATTCTCCAACATTAGCAAGTCCTGGATACCACAACACACCAGAAAAACAAGATTTGGATTTAAAATCACTGGTCATGATGCTAGTACAGGAACACATGAAGGACATACTTAAAGAAATTCAGGAGAAAATGGATCAAAAATTAGAAGCCCTTACAAGGGAAACACAAAAATCATTGAAAGAAATTCAGGAGAATGCAAAAGCCAATAAGGAGGAAACCAAAAAATCACTTAAAGAAATACAGGAGAACCTTGATCAACAGGCAGAAGTCATGAAAGAGGAAACACAAAAATCACTTAAAGAATTAGAGGAAAACACAGACAAGCAAATGACAGAACTGAGCAAAAATTTCCAGGATCTGAAAACAGAAGTAGAAACAACTAAGAAAGCACAAAGGGAGACAACTTTGGAGATAGAAAACCTTGGGAAGAAATCAGGGACCATAGACGCAAATATCAACAACAGAATACAAGAGATAGAAGAAAGAATCTCAGATGCCGAAGATACCATAGAAACCATGGACTCAACAGTTAAAGAAAATGCAAAATGCAAAAAGCTTGTAACCCAAAATATCCAGGAAATCCAGGACACAATGAGAAAGCCAAATCTAAGGATTATAGGTATTGATGAGAGTGAAGATTTACAAATTAAAGGGCCAGCAAATATCTTCAACAAAATTATGGAAGAAAACTTCCCTAACCTAAAGAGAGAGATGCCCATGAATATACAAGAAGCCTACAGAACTCCAAACAGACTGGACCAGAACAGAAATACCTCCAGTCACATAATAATCAAAACCCCAAATGTACTAAACAAAGAAAGAATACTTAGGGCAGTAAGAGAAAAAGGGCAAGTAACATATAAAGGAAGACCTATCAGAATTACACCAGATTTCTCACCTGAGACCATGAAAGCAAGAAGATCCTGGGCGGAGCTCATGCAGACTCTAAGAGAACACAGATGCCAGCCGAGACTACTATACCAAGCGAAACTCTCAATTACTATAGATGGAGAAACCAAGATATTCCATGACAAAACCAAATTTACACAATATCTTTCTACAAACCCAGCCCTACAAAGGATAATAGGGGGAAAGCACCATTACAACGAGGGAAACTATACCCTGGAAAGAGCAGGATATTAAGCTTCTTTCATCAAACCCAAAGAGGATAACCACACACGTATAAAATTAAAATCAAAAATGTTAGGAAGCAATAACCACTACCCTATGATATCTCTTAACATCAATGGACTCAATTCCCCAATAAAAAGACATAGACTAACAGACTGGTTTCATAAACAGGACCCTACATTTTGCTGCATACAGGAAACACACCTCAATGTCAAAGACAAAATCTACCTTAGAGTAAAAGGCTGGAAGACAATTCTACAAGCAAATGGTCCCAGGAAACAAGCCGGGAGTTGCCATTCTAATTTCAGATAAAATTGACTTTCAACCTAATGCCATCAAAAGAGACATGGAAGGTCACTACTTGCTGGTCAAAGGAAAAATCCAACAAGAAAAACTCTCAATCCTGAACATCTATGCACCATATACAAGGGCGCCCTCATTCATAAAAGAAACTTTACTAAAGCTCAAAGTACACATTGCACCTAACACAATAATTGTGGGTGACTTCAACACTCCACTTTCATCAATGGACCGATCAGGAAAAGAGAAACTAAACAGGGAGACAATGAAACTAATTGAAGCTTTGAACCAATTGGAGTTAACAGATATATATATCAACAATATATATATCTGTTTGAAGAGTATATAGACCTCAACAAATATAAGAAGCCTGAAATAATCCCATGCCTCCTATCAGATCACTATGGAGTAAAAGTCGTCTTTAGTAACAGCAAAAACAACAGAAAGCCCACATACACATAGAAACTGAACAATACTCTACTCAATGATACCTTAGTCAAGGAAGAAATAAAGAAAGAAATCAAAGATTTCTTAGAATTTAATGAAAATGAAGGCACAACATACACAAATCTATGGGACACAATGAAATCAGTGCTAAGAGGAAAACTCATAGCTTTGAGTGCCTCCAAAAAGAAATTCGAGAGAGCTTACACTAGATGATTAATGGAACAACTGAAAACCCTGGAACAAGAAGAAGCTAATTCACCCAGGAGGAGGAGAAGACAGGAAATCATCAAACTCAGGGCTGAAATCAATCAAGTAGAAACCAACAGAACCATACAAAGAATCAACAAGACCAAAAGCTGGTTCTTTGAGAAAATCAACAAGATAGATAAACCCTTAGTCAGACTGACCAAAGGGCACAGAGAAAGTATCCAAATTAACAAACTTAGAAATGAAAAGGGAGATATAACAACGGAAACTGAGGAAATCCAAAAAATCATCAGATCCTACTACAAGAGCCTGTACTCAACACACCTGGAGAATCTGGAGGAAATGGACAATTTCCTTGACAGATACCAAATACCAAAATTAAATCAGGACCAACTAGACCATCTAAACAGTCCCATAATGCCTATAGAAGGAGTCATAGAAAGTCTTCCAACCAAAAAAAGCACAGGACCAGATGGCTTCAGTGCAGAATTCTACCAGACCTTCAAAGAAGAGTTAACACCAATACTCTTCAAACTATTCCACAAAATAGAAACAGAAGGAACACTACCCAATTCCTTCTACGAAGCCACAATTATGCTGATACCAAAGCCACAAAAAGATCCAACAAAGAAAGAGAACTTCAGACCAATTTCCCTTATGAACATAGATGCAAAAATACTCAATAAAATTCTTGCCAACCGAATCCAAAAAGACATCAAAACGATCATCCACCATGATCAAGTAGGCTTTATCCCGGGAATGCAGGGTTGGATCAACATACAGAAATCCATCAATACAATCCACTACATAAACAAACTCAAAGAACAAAACCACATGGTCATTTCATTGGATGCTGAAAAAGCATTTGACAAAATTCAGCATCCCTTCATGCTTAAAGTCTTGGAGAGAACAGGAATTCAAGGCCCATACCTAAACATAGTAAAAGCAATATACAGCAAACCGGTAGCCAGCATCAAACTAAATGGAGAGAAACTTGAAGCAATCCGACTGAAATCAGGGACCAGACAAGGCTGCCCCCTTTCTCCTTATCTTTTCAATATTGTACTTGAGGTACTAGCTCGGGCAATTCGACAACATAAGGAGGTCAAAGGGATACAAATTGGAAAAGAAGAAGTCAAACTATCATTATTTGCAGACGACATGATCGTCTACCTAAGTGACCCAAAGAACTCCACTAGAGAGCTCCTACAGCTGATAAACAACTTCAGCAAAGTGGCAGGTTATAAAATCAACTCCAGCAAATCAGTGGCCTTCCTATACTCAAAGGATAAGCAGGCTGAGAAAGAAATTAGGGAAATGACCCCCTTCACATTAGCCACAAACAGTATAAAGTATCTTGGGGTGACTCTTACCAAACATGTGAAAGATCTGTATGACAAGAACTTCAAGACTCTGAAGAAGGAAATGGAAGAAGACCTCAAAAAATGGGAAAACCTCCCATGCTCATGGATCGGTAGAATCAATATAGTTAAAATGGCCATTTTGCCTAAAGCACTATACAGATTCAATGCAATACCCATCAAAATCCCAACTCAATTCTTCACAGAGTTAGAAAGAGCAATTATCAAATTCATCTGGAACAACAAAAAACCCAGGATAGCTAAAACTATTCTCAGCAACAAAAGAAAATCTGGGGGAATCAGTATCCCTGACCTCAAGCAATACTACAGAGCAATAGTGTTAAAAACTGCATGGTATTGGTACAGTGACAGGCAGGAGGATCAATGGAACAGGATTGAAGATCCAGAAATGAACCCACACACCTATGGCCACTTGATCCTCGACAAAGAGGCTGAAAACATCCAATGGAAAAAAGATAGCCTTTTCAACAAATGGTGCTGGTTCAACTGGAGGTCAGCATGCAGAAGAATGCGAATTGATCCATCCTTGTCTCCTTGTACTAAGCTCAAATCCAAATGGATCAAGGACCTCCACATAAAGCCAGACACGCTGAAGCTAATAGAAAAGAAACTGGGGAAGACCCTTGAGGACATCGGTACAGGGAGAAAGTTTCTGAACCGAACACCAATAGCGTATGCTCTAAGAGCAAGAATTGACAAATGGGACCTCATAAGGTTACAGAGTTTCTGTAAGGCAAAGGACACCATCAAGAGGACAGATCGGCAACCAACAAATTGGGAAAAGATCTTCACCAATCCTACATCAGATAGAGGACTAATATCCAATATATATAAAGAACTCAAGAAGTTAGACTCCAGAAAACCGAACAACCCTATTAAAAAATGGGGTACAGAGTTAAACAAAGAATTCTCACCTGAAGAACTTCGGATGGCAGAGAAGCATCTTAAAAAATGCTCAACTTCATTAGTCATTAGGGAAATGCAAATCAAAACAACCCTAAGATTTCATCTTACACCAGTCAGAATGACTAAGATTAAAAATTCAGGAGACAGCAGGTGTTGGAGAGGATGTGGAGAAAGAGGAATACTCCTCCACTGCTGGTGGGGTTTCAAATTGGTACAACCACTCTGGAAATCAGTCTGGCGGTTCCTCCGAAAACTGGGCACCTCACTCCCAGAAGATCCTGCTATACCACTCCTGGGCATATATCCAGAGGATTCCCCACCATGTAATAAGGATACATGCTCTACTATGTTCATAGCAGCCCTATTTATAATTGCCAGATGCTGGAAAGAACCCAGGTATCCCTCAACAGAAGAGTGGATGCAAAAAATGTGGTATATCTACACAATGGAGTACTATTCAGCCGTTAGAAACAATGAATTCATGAAATTCTTAGGCAAATGGATGGAGCTAGAGAACATCATACTAAGTGAGGTAACCCAGACTCAAAAGGTGAATCATGGTATGCACTCACTAATAAGTGGTTATTAACCTAGAAAACTGGAATACCCAAAACATAATCCACACATCAAATGAGATACAAGAAGAAAGGAGGAGTGGCCCCTGGTTCTGGAAAGACTCAGTGAAACAGTATTCGGCAAAACCAGAACAGGGAAGTGGGAAGGGGTGGGAGGGAGGACAGGGGAAGAGAAGGGGGCTTACGGGACTTTCGGGGAGTGGGGGGGCTAGAAAAGGGGAAATCATTTGAAATGTAAATAAATTATATCGAATTTAAAAAAAAAAAGAAACTGGGAAAGACCCTGGAGGACATGGGCACAGGGGAAAAGTTCCTGAATAAAACACCAATAGCTTATGATCTAAGATCAAGAATTGACAAATGGAACCTCATAAAACTACAAAGTTTCTGTAAGGCAAAGGACACCGTCAAAAGGACAAAACGTCAACCAACAGAATGGGAAAGGATCTTCACTAACCCTAAATCTGACAGAGGGCTAATTTCTAATATATACAAAGAACTCAAGAAAGTAGAACCCAGAGAACCAAATAACCCCATTAAAACATGGGGTATGGAGCTAAACAAAGAATTTTCACATGAAGAACTTCGGAGAGCTGAGAAACACCTTAAGAAATGTTCAACATCATTAATCATTAGGGAAATGCAAATCAAAACAACCCTGAGATTTCACCTCACACCAGTCAGAATGGCTAAGGTCAAAAACTCAGGAGACAGCAGGTGTTGGCAAGGATGTGGAGAAAGAGGAACACTCCTCCACTGCTGGTGGGATTGCAAGATGGTGCAACCACTTTGGAAATCAGTCTGGAGGTTCCTCAGAAACCTGGGCATGTCACTCCCTGAGGACCCTGTTATACCACTACTGGACATATATCCAGAGTATTCTTCAGCATGCAATAAGGACACATGCTCAACTATGTTCATAGCAGCCCTATTTGTAGTAGCCAGAAGCTGGAAAGAACCTAGGTGTCCTTCAACGGAGGAATGGATACAAAAA
Source organism: Apodemus sylvaticus (assembly GCF_947179515.1). Classification (NCBI taxonomy): domain Eukaryota; kingdom Metazoa; phylum Chordata; class Mammalia; order Rodentia; family Muridae; genus Apodemus; species Apodemus sylvaticus. The sequence goes on along the minus strand of NC_067477.1, from coordinate 125,435,354 downwards.
ATGTGGTATATTTACACAATGGAGTACTATTCAGTGATTAGAAACAACGAATTCATGAAATTCTTAGACAAATGGATGGAGCTGGAGAATATCATACTAAGTGAGGTAACCCAGTCTCAAAAGATCAATCATGGTATGCACTCACTGATAAGTGGATATTAGCCTAGAAACTTTGAATACCCAGGACATAATCCACAAATTAAATGATGTCCAAAAAGAATGGAGGAGTGGCCCCTGGTTCTGGAAAGACTAGTACAAGAATATAGGGGAATTCCAGAACAGGGAAGAGGGAAGGGGTGGATGGAAGAATAGGGGGACGGAAGAGGGCTTATGGGACTTGCTGGGAGTGGGGACCCAGAAAAGGGGAAACCATTTGCAATATAAATAAAAATAAAATAAAATAAAATAAAATATAAAAAAACTAAATCAGGATCAAATAGATCATCTAAACAGTCCCATAACACCTGAAGAAATAAAAAGGGCAATAGAAAGTCTCATAACCAAAAAAAATCACGGGACCAGATGGCTTCAGTGCAGAATTCTATCAGACCTTCATAGAAGACCTAACACCAATACTCTTCAAACTATTCCACAAAATAGAAATAGAAGGAACTCTACCCAACTCGTTCTATGAAGCCACAATTACGCTGATACCAAAACCACACAAAGATCCAACAAAGAAAGAGAACTTCAGGCCAATTTCCCTTATGAATATTGATGCAAAAATACTTAATAAAATTCTTGCCAACCGAATCCAAGAACACATCAAAACGATCATCCACCATGATCTAGTAGGCTTCATCCCAGGGATGCAGGGATGGTTCAATATAAGGAAATCCATCAATGTGCTCTACTACATAAACAAACTCAAAGAAAAAAACCACATGATCATCTCATTAGATGCAGAAAAACCATTTGACAAAATTCAGCATCCTTTCATGCTAAAAGTCTTGGAAAGAACAGGAATTCAAGGCCCATACGTAAACATTGCTAAAGCAATATACAGGAAACTGGTAGCCAACATCAAACTAAATGGAGAGAAACTTGAAGCAATCCCACTAAAATCAGGGACTAGACAAGGCTGTCCTCTCTCTCCATATCTTTTCAATATAGTACTTGAAGTTCTAGCTAGAGCAATTAGACAACATAAAGATGTCAAGGGGATACAAATTGGAAAGGAAGAAGTCAAATTATCACTATTTGCAGATGACATGATAGTCTACATAAGTGACCCGAAAACCTCCACCAGAGAACTACAGCTGATAAACAACTTCAGCAAAGTGGCTGGTTATAAAATCAACTCAAGCAAATCAGTTGCCTTCCTATACTCAAAGCATAAGCAGGCTGAGAAAGAAGTTAGGGAAATGACACCCTTCACAATAGCCACAAACAATATAAAGTATCTTGGTCTTCAAACAAGTGAAAGATCTATACGACAAGAACTTCAGGTCTCTGAAGAAGGAAATCGAAGAAGACCTCAGAAAATGGAAAAAATCTGCCATGCTCGTGGATTGGCAGGATTAATATAGTTAAAATGGCCATCTTGCCAAAAGCGATCTACAGATTCAACGCAATCCCCATCAAAATCCCAACTCAGTTCTTCACAAAGTTAGAAAAAGCAATTCTCAAATTCATCTGGAATAACAAAAAAACCCAGGATAGCTAAAACTATTCTCAACAACAAAAGAAATTCTGGGGGAATCAGTATCCCTGACTTCAAGCAATACTACAGAGCAATAGTGTTAAAAACTGCATGGTATTGGCACAGTGACAGACAAGTGGACCAATGGAATAGAATTGAAGACACAGAAATGAATCCACACACCTATGGTCACTTGATCTTCGACAAAGGAGCCGAAAGCATCCAGTGGAAAAAAGATAGCCTTTTCAACACATGGTGCTGGGTCAACTGGAGGTGAGCATGCAGAAGAATGCGAATTGATCAATTCTTATCTCCTTGTACTAAGTTTAACTCCAAGTGGATCAAGGACCTCCATGTAAAACCAGACACACTGAAACTAATAGAAAAGAAAGTGGGGAAACCCCTTGAGGACATGGACACGGGAAAATTTCCTGAACTGAACACCAATAGCTTATGCCCTAAGATCAAGAATTGGCAAATGGGACCTCATAAAATTGCAAAGTTTCTTTAAGGTAAAGGACACTGTAAAGCTTCTTTTATGAATGAGATTTCCCTTACATTTGGAGCATAGATGTTCAGAATTTTCCTTTGACCAGTAAGAAGTGTCCTTCCATGTCTCTTTTGATGACTTCAGGTTGAAACTCAATTTTATCCTATATTAGAGTGGCTACTCCGGCTTGTTTGATAAGAACATTTGCTTGTAAAATTGTTTTCCAGCCTTTTGCTCTGAGGTAGTGTTTGTCTTTGACACTGAGGTGTGCTTCCTGTATGCAGCAAAATGGAGGGTCCTGTTTACATATCCAGTCTGTTAGCCTTTGTCTTTTTATTTGGGAATCGAGTCCATTGATGTTAAGAGATATTAAGGAATAGTGATTATTACTCCCTGTTATTTTTGATGTTATTTTTATATTTGAGTGGTTATCTTCTATTGGGTTTGATGAAAGAAGGTTACTATCTTGCTCTATCCAGGGTGTAGTTTCCCTCCTTGTATTGGTGTTTTCCACCTAGTATCCTTTGTAGGGCTGGGTTTGTGGAAAGATATTGTGTAAATTTGGTTTTATCATGGAATATCTTGGTTTCTCCATCTATGATGATTGAGAGTTTTCTGGGTATAGTAATCTTGTCTGGCATTTGTGTTCTCTTAGAGCCTGCATGAGATCAGCCCAGAATCTTCTAGCTTTCATAGTCTCAGGTGAGAAGTCTGGTGTAATTCTAACACTTCTTCCTTTATATGCTACTTGGCCTTTTTCTCTTACTGCTTTTAATATTCTTTATTTAGTACATTTGGGGTTTTGACTAGTATGTGTATTTCTGTTCTGGTCCAGTCTGTTTGGAGTTCTTTAGGCTTCTTGTATATTCATGAGCATCTCTCCCTTGAGGACATGGGCACAGGGGAAAAGTTCCTGAACAGAACACCAATAGCTTATGCTCTAAGATCAAGAATTGACAAATGGGACCTCATAAAATTACAAAGTTTCTGTAAGGCAAAGGACATTGTTAAAAGGACAGAATGGCAACCATCAAATTGGGAAAGGATATTCACCAACCCTACATCTGATAGAAGGCTAATATCCAATATATACAAAGAACTCAAGAAGTTAGACCCCAGGGAAACAAATAACCCTATTAAAAAATGGGGTACAGATATAAACAAAGAATTTTCACCTGAAGAAATTCAGATGGCCAGGAAGCACCTTAAAAAGTGCTCAACATCATTAGTCATTAGGGAAATGCAAATCAAAACGACCCTGAGATTTCACCTTACAGCAGTCAGAATGGCTAAGATCAAAAACTCAGGAGACAGCAGGTGTTGGCGAGGATGTGGAAAAAGAGGACCACTCCTACACTGCTGGTGGGGCTGTAAGATGGTACAAGCACTTTGGAAATCAGTCTGGAGGTTCCTCAGGAAACTGGACATGACACTTCTGGAGGACCCTGATATACCTCTCCTTGGCATATACCCAAAGGATTCCCCGGCATGCAATAAAGACACATGCTCCATTATGTTTATAGCAGCCTTATTTATAATAGCCAGAAGCTGGAAAGAACCCAGATGTCCCTCAGTGGAGGAATGGATACAGAAAATGTGGTATATTTACACAATGGAATACTGCTCAGCAATTAGAAACAATGAATTCACAAAATTTTTAGACAAATGGTTTGATCTGGAAAATATCATCCTAAGTGAGGTAACCCAATCACAAAAGAATACACATGGAATGTAATCTCTGATAAGTGGATATTAATTAGCCCAGAAGCTCTGAACCCAAGGCACAAATCGCATAACAAATGACTCCCATGAAGAAGTATGGAGAGGGTCCTGATCCTGGAAAGGATTGATCTAGCATTGGAGAGGAATATAAGGACAGAGAAAAAGGAAGGAGGTGATTGGAGAAGGGATGGAGAGAAGAAGGCTTATGGGACATATGGGGAGGGGGATCTGGGAAAGGGGAAATCATTTGGAATGTAAATAAAGAATATAGAAAATAAAAAATATTAGAAAAAACAAAAAAAACAACAACAACAAAAAACAAAACAAAACAAAAAACAAAAAAAAAAGAAAATATTTATTGGCTCTTTAAGGTGTAAATCCTTAAGTTACTAGCTTGGGCAATTCGACAACATAAGGAGGTCAAAGGGATACAAATTGGAAAGGAAGAAGTCAAACTATCATTATTTGCAGATGACATGATAGTCTACCTAAGTGACCCAAAAAACTCCACTAGAGAACTCCTACAGCTGATAAACAACTTCAGCAAAATGGCAGGTTATAAAATCAACTCAAGCAAATCAGTGGCCTTCCTATACTCAAAGGATAAGCAGGCTGAGAAAGAAATTAGGGAAATGACCCCCTTCACAATAGCCACAAACAGTATAAAGTATCTTGGGGTGACTCTTACCAAACATGGAAAGATCTGTATGACAAGAACTTCAAGACCCTGAAGAAGGAAATGGAAGAAGACCTCAAAAAAAATGGGAAAACCTCCCATGCTCATGGATCGGCAGAATCAATATAGTTAAAATGGCCATTTTGCCAAAAGCAATATACAGATTCAATGCAATACCCATCAAAATCCCAACTCAATTCTTCACAGAGTTAGAAAGAGCAATTATCAAATTCATCTGGAATAACAAAAAACCCAGGATAGCTAAAACTATTCTCAGCAACAAAAGAAATTCTGGGGGGAATCAGTATCCCTGACCTCAAGCAATACTACAGAGCAATAGTGTTAAAAAACTGCATGGTATTGGTACAATATCAGGCAAGCAGATCAATGGAATAGGATTGAAGACCCAGTAATGAACCCACACACCTATGACCACTTGATCCTCGACAAAGGGGCTGAAAACATCCAATGGAAAAAAGATAGCCTTTTCAACACATGGTGCTGGTTCAACTGGAGGTCAGCATGCAGAAGAATGCGAATTGATCCATCCTTGTCTCCTTGTACTAAGCTCAAATCCAAATGGGATCAAGGACCTCCACATAAAGACAGATACTCTGAAGCTAATAGAAAAGAAACTGGGGAAGACCCTTGAGGACATCGGTACAGGGAGAAAGATTCTGAACAGAACACCAATAGCATATGTTCTAAGATCAAGAATTGACAAATGGGACCTCATAAAATTACAAAGTTTCTGTAAGTCAAAGGACACCATCAATAGGACAAATCGGCAACCAACAAATTGGGAAAAGATCTTCACCAATCCTACATCAGATAGAGGGCTAATATCCAATATATATAAAGAACTCAAGAAGTTAGACTCCAGAAAACCAAACCACCCTATTAAAAAATGGGGTACAGAGTTAAACAAAGAATTCTCACCTGAAGAACTTCGGATGGCGGAGAAACATCTTAAAAAATGCTCAACTTCATTAGTCATTAGGGAAATGCAAATCAAAACAACCCTGAGATTTCACCTTACACCAGTCAGAATGGCTAAGATTAAAAATTCAGGAGATAGCAGGTGTTGGCGAGGATGTGGAGAAAGAGGAACACTCCTCCACTCTGGAAATCAGTCTGGCGGTTCCTCCGAAAACTGGGCACCTCACTTCCAGAAGATCCTGCTATACCACTCCTGGGCATATACCAAAAAGATTCCCCAGCATGTAATAAGGATACATGTTCCACTATGTTCATAGCAGCCCTATTTATAATTGCCAGAAGTTGGAAAGAACCCAGGTATCCCTCAACAGAAGAGTGGATGCAAAAAATGTGGTATATCTACACAATGGAGTACTATTCAGCCATTAGAAACAATGAATTCATGAAATTCTTAGGCAAATGGATGGAGCTGGAGAACATCATACTAAGTGAGGTAACCCAGACTCAAAAGATGAATCATGGTATGCACTCACCAATAAGTGGATATTAACCTAGAAAACTGGAATACCCAAAACATAATCCACACATCAAATGAGGTACAAGAAGAACAGGGGAGTGGCCCCTTGTTCTGAAAAGACTCAGTGAAGCAGTATAGAGCAAAATCAGAACAGGGATGTGGGAATGGTTGGGTGTGAAAACAGGGGGAGGGAAGGGGACTGATGGGACTTTCGGGGAGTGGGGGTCCAGAAAAGGGGAAATCATTTGAAATGTAAATAAATATATCAATAAATTAAAAAAAACATGTAAATCCTCGCTTTGTTGTATTCCTGTAATCCTTAGGTTTGGTCTTCTTATTGTATCCTGGATTTCCTGGATGTTTTGGGTTACAAGCTTTTTGCATTTTGCATTTTCTTTGACTGTTGAGTCAATGTTTTCTATGGAATCTTCAGCATCCGATATTCTTTCTTCTATCTCTTGTATTCTGTTGTTGATGCTTGCATCTATGACTCCTGAATTCTTTCTAAGGTTTTCTATCTTCAGAGATGTCTAACTTTGCAATTTATTGATTCTATTTACAGTTTTAGATCCTGCATAGTTTTGTTTTGTTCAGTTCCTTCACCTGTTTGTTTTTTTCCAGAAATTCTTTAAGGAATTTTTGTGTTTTCTCTTTAAGGCCTTCTACCTGTTGACCCATGTTCTCCTTTGTTTCTTTTAGGGATTTTTGTGATTCCTCTTTAAGGGTTTCTGCATGTTGACCCATGTTCTCCCATAATTCCCTATGGGATTTTTGGATTGCCTCTTTAAGGGCTTCAATCTGTTGACCCATGTTCTCCTGTATTTCTTTAAGAGATTTTTGTGTTTCTTCTTTAAGGGCTTCTACCTTTTGATCCATATTCTTTAAGGGATTTTTGTGCTTCTACCTGTTGACTTAAGTTCTCTTGTATTTCTTTAAGGGAGTTATTTATATCCTTCTTGAAGTCCTCCATCAGCGATATGAGATATGATTTTAAATCTAGTTATTGCTTTTCTGATGTGATGGAGTATGCAGGATTTGCTGTTGTGGGAGAACTGGGTTCTGATGGTGCCATGTTGTCTTTGCTTCTGTTGATAATGATCTTGCATTCGCCTTTGGCCATCTCGCTATCTCTGGTGTTAGCTGGTCTTGCTGTCTCTATTTTCTCTGACCTGCAGGCCTGTGTTTCTGTACTCCTGGGCTTCTCTTTATGTCCGATGCCCTGCAAAAACCTGGTTCTCCAGGAAGTATCAGGTGATGGGGTCTCCTGTCTGGCAGACTTGGCAAGAGTCGAATGCCCTGTAGGCTGCTCGCTCTCAAATCATCTGCTGATAACAGATCTTGAATGCCCTGTTGATGCTGGTTTTTGAATGCCCTGCTTCTACCTGTTTAAATGCCCTGCTGCTGCCAGATCTCAAATGACCTGCTCCTGCCAATTCTTGAATGCCCTGCTCCTGTCAGTTCTCTAGAGAGAATCAGGAAGTAGGACCCTCTCTGTGCCAGATGTGGCACAGGTCTACCACATCCAATGGAAAGGGTAGAAGGTAAAAGGGGAAGGGTAGAAGAGGTGGAAGGGGGGTGGCGATCTGGAGGTTGCTGGGTAGTGAGTCCCAGAGCAGAGCAGCTCCAGGACTCTAGGTGGTGGGCAGTAGCCTTGCCAGAGCCTTACAAATACAGAAGCAGAAACTAGCAACCAACTATTGGACTGAGCGTGGGGTCCCCAAAGAAGGAGCTGGAGAGTGGTCCGGAGGAGCAGAAGGGTTTATAGACCCATGTGAAGAACAATGATTTCAGCCACCCAGATGCCCCAAGACTCCCAGGGACTGAACCATCAACCAAGGGATACACATGGTTCCAGCCAAAAATGTGGCAGAGGAAGGCCAAATTGGGCATCAGTGGGAGGAGTAGTTCTTGGTCAGTTAAAGGCTCAATAGAGGCCCGAAGAACGGGAAACCAAGCAGGGGGGAGGGGGAGAAGGTAAGAGTGGGTTGGGTGGAGGGGCATATATGGGGGGGAAGGAGGGGTTGGGGGGTCTTTGGGGAGGGGGGAATGGGAAAAGATTTTACCATTGGCAATATAAATGAAGGCGATATTAAAAAAAAAAAACAGTGATAAAGTGATAAAAGAAGTGGTTTAACAACTCCTAGTCAGCAAGAAAAACTAAGCCTGAGGTACAAATTGGCAAACAATAAAACACATTACCTCCGACTACAAAAGAATGAATGCACACTATAAAAAGGATCTTCATGGTCATCAGAACACACACTGCTACACACACCTGGGACAACTAGTTAAAGAAGAGCTGAGATTGAAGAACAATTGTTAGGGGCTTATTTTTATAAAAATAAAAAATAAAATCCACTAAATAGTATCTTTTCCATGTTTGCATTAATTTTAAAAGACAAAATTTAATAAATAAAAGCAAACATTTTACTAAAATAAGCAAAAATCATTATTTTGCCAAAATAACAGAGTGAAGTGCAGGATCCCAGGGATATTTTATTTGCAAGATAGCTGGATCTATAGTCTAAAACTGGGAGAGAAAATTAATTCTTATGGTACTTCATCAATACACCATAATTTCTTTCTCTGGAGGAATGTGTCTAAGTCCCTAGCCTGAAGCCCAGTATCCTTTATCTCAACTGACTATTACACATGCTGAGGCAGCATTGCTGTTCAGTGGTCCTAACCACCAGAACCACAGGAACAGAGAGGAATGGCTGAGGGGCTGCAGAGATACTCAGAAGCTAAAGGACCTGAGTTTGGTTCCCAGCACCACATGATGCCTCACAACAAACCAAAAATACAGTTCCAGAAGATCCCTTTTCTGGCCTTTGAAAGTAATAATAACTCTTCTACAATACAGAGAATTTTTGTTCTATGATTTTCAGGCAGGTCTTGGTTTGTAGCTTTGACTGGTTTAGAAATTGCTGTGAAGCACAAGAGTGGGCCTGACATGGCAATCTCCTGCTCCAGGCCCCGCCCCTAGCACTGTGATTACAGGTGGATGCCACCATACAAAATGAGATAAAAGTTTGCCAAAGACTGACTGACAAAGGTTGGAAAGGCTTTCCATGCAGGGCCAGTTTTAGCACACACAGGGTCCTCCAGTGGGCTCAGATGGAGGAATGGTGAGCTGTGGGAGGCCATGTTTACCTCTGCCCATGTCTTAAGAACAGCCAGCTTCTCCATGGTGGTGGCACTCTCTCGGTACACTTGACTAGAAGATCCCTTGCAAGCCTGAACTTTGTCCAGAGAGGAAACAAGTAGATTATGCACCTGACATAAATCATTGAGATCACTGACAACACCACTTCCAATCCATGTGCTGCACACCTGGGTAGGAACAGCAGAAGTTACAGTGTACAGAGTAACTGAACAGAAGAGAATGGGATGAGTTTCCTCATATCCCTGCACAGAGAATAAAAGGGTTCATTCCATCCCCCTGCAGAAAACAGAGCAGCACTGAGTTTCCACTCTGTCTGAGACAGGGTTTTGCCATGCACTACAGGGTGGCTCTGAACTCATCTCCTAAGTACAGGAATTACAAGTTTGTGCCACCATGTCCAGATTCTATGTTTCCACTATTTAATGAAAAATTTCAAATAAGTGGTTTTCTACTTGCAAACTTCTTCAACAATTCTCTATTTACTATCAAACTATCAAATTAGTTATCATGAAAGCCTTTTGTAACAGGGAAAAAGAAAAGTCAAAGTTATATGTACAGAGTTTATAAACGCACTTATACCTAGGAAGGAGAGGAGAGTCTCAGACATCAGGAGAGCTTGATTATAAAGACACCAGGGTGTGAGGTGAGGAAGAAGTGAAGACCGGGAAAGCTGAGGTCAGACAGGATGAAACTGAGGAATCCCATGACTAAATTAGATGATGGTACTGAGTTGCCAAAGATCCTTGCCATTAGATTTACACTTAAAAAAAAAAGTATACAGGATAATAAATAGCACATTCAGTTCCATGTCTCTACAGCACTGCAGGAGACAGGCATGACGTGGATGGACCTGGGAATAATAGCCAAGGTAACCTTGGAGACAGGACCCCAAGACTGCAGAGTGAAACACCATGTATGGCGGGCATGGACACTGAGACTTGGGATGGGGAGTCAGAGTTCCAACCTTGAAGTACAGAAGGAAGGTGGCACCACCATCAGGAGTACTGCTAAAACCTAGGAAAAGTTCAGCAGAGACAAGTCAGCATAAGTTTGATTCCAAACACTTTCACGTGTGAGTTGTACGTAACACTAAAAGATCCACAAGACAGCTGGAAACTCTGTTCTAGACACCAGGAGCAAGTGGAAGGTATCCACATAAGACCAGAAACTTCCACATGAAGGCAATAACTAAAGTAAGATTAGGAGGCAGATTTGTTCAGGAAGAGAATATCTTAAAGTCCTCTACCAAAACAACAGAAGAAGTAGGTATACTGAAGGGGTAAGTAGAGCAAGAAAAATAATTGGAAACCCAGGGAAATAAAGGAAACGCACTGAGGACAGACACTGAAGTCAACAGAAGGATGCCAACCAGGAAGAGGCCTGGGCAGCGCCAGCTTTGGCAACTCTGCTCATGCCCACGACTTCTGGGTAAAATGGACAAAGGAACCACTTGAGGAACACAGTGGGAAGGGTCGGGGGTGAAACACACTGTGGACACATGGACATTGTAATAGAGAACTCATTAGAAATTACTCAGAGACAAATGAAGACTAAAACCTCATCCAGCTTCAGGGGCAAATAAGTGTTGTAAACTCAGGTTTTGCTATCCAAAAGATTATAAAACCATTCTAGGTTTCTGGAGTATTTGGGTTTCAAATCATGGATGGCTAATGGTCTTTTAAGGTTTAAAACCTTAAAAACTGACCAAATACTTACATCAACAACTTTATTTGCTTAAAATCTTATTTTCAAAAACTGAAAACTATGTTTAATAAAAATAAGAGCACTTAAAAACATTGCTATTAAAGGCATACTTCAGGCAAGTTAAATTCCTCCACCAAAATAGTTCTGCAAATACCAACTTCAAAGTGACATGCAATATAATAAGAGTGTCAGAAGAAATAAAGGAGTTGATTCCTACAGAACTAAACATCCTGGAGATACAGGACGTTTGTGCAATTTGGTTGAAATGTAACTAAAAGTCAGGGAATTTCGTGAACACCAGAAATGTGGCTCTAAACTTTCTTTGCAAAACACCTTCCTACTTCCTCTTCTTTAAGGAGTCTAGGGCAGCTGTTCTCAACCTGTGGGTCACATCCACTTTGACAATCCTCTATCTCCAAAAATATTTTCCATTATGACTCATACCAGCAAAATTAGTTAGGAAGTAGCTCTGAAAATAATGTTATGGTTGGGGTCACCACAACATGAGGAACTGTATTAAAGGGCCACAGCGTTAAAAGGCTGAGAACCACTCATCTAGGGGCTGAAGGGATGGCTCAGTGCTTAGGAGCCCTTGCTCTCTTGACGAAGCCCAGAGTTTGGTTCTCAGCAGCACTGTCAGGCAGCTCTCAACTGCCCAGAACTCTAGTATAGCTCCAGGAGAAATGATACCCTCTTTTAGCATCTGTGGCCACCCACATGCATGTGAGCATATACACACACATGTACAGAAATAAAAATGTAAGTGGGTTTTAAAGAGGATTTTATACCTGGAAAATGCAAGTAATGCTTTATGGATTTGTGTGTAAAGAAAGACAATGCAGTGAAGAGTCAACAAAACCATATTCAGAGAAAAGACCTTGGCCCTACACCAAGCAAGCAAGTGTACATTTTTTGCACTTTAGGCGCAAGTGAAATATTTAAGGTACACTGTGTCTGTCTGTGACTCTGCTCTGGCTTTCACTGTCTATTTTTCGGCCTCACGGAAACAGCAAGTGTCCTACAGGTGAAGCTTTTTCTGGTCTGCCTACAGATAACCCTGATTGGAAGCTTCTGAAGTGAAGTTATTCTCACCAACAAACAAGAACCTTGTAAGCTGCTCCTTCCTTTATAAAGAAAACAAATGTGCAACTCACTGTCTCACCAGTTCCACACTAAGTTTCCTTGTGCAAGTGGAAAGGAGGCCAGACATCTGAACCTGCTACCAGGAAACAATAACCATTATAGAAAAAGCAGCTTGTGCCACCAACAAGCAAGTTCCAGGGAACTCAACACTAGGAGCCTTCACACCGCTCCCTGGGAGACGAAATTCTAGGGGCTTTCACTATTCCAGCACTCAGCACCTTTGTGGGAGGACCGAGTGCTGTGCTGTGCTGTGCTCACAACGCCATCATCAAACGGAAAATTGCACATGACTACTTTCAATACTTGTTTGTTAGTGTCCCAAAGGATTGCCTTCACCCCAACACTTCAACCACAAAGCAAAGATCTACCCCTTACAGCAATGATCCTCTTCTCTCTGTGCCGTACTGTGTGTGGAAGGACTTAATTCCCCTAAAGAGCAAGAAGTACCAGAGACACCAACTCAATGACATGGAGTTAACCATTCAACCACAAGAATAAAGAACTTCATGCTGGGCACTGCTGAGGGCAGTCGCAGGCAGTGTGCCTATGGATCCCAAGCAAAGATGAGGGCCATGGCTCTGCTCTCCAGCAGACTGCGGAGGAGACAGCTCTGTTCAATGCTGTGCACACAGAGAATGCCATTTTTGAAAAGATTGGAACTCAGTGCAGGAATCCTTCCTCGGGGAGACATGGGAGAGGAAGGCCCTTAGCACAGGGGTAGGACACGTGTGCTTGGGTGGCTCTCTCCCTGCAGATGGGACAATTCGAGACTACCTCTCATGGACAGATGGTACAATGCCACTTCCATAATGTGCAGCTCTTTCCAGGAATCCAGGAATTCTCATAACCTATGGTCAATAATGTCTAGTGCCCTAACTGTTGATACACTCCTTTGTTATCACAAATTTTATATTTTATGTTTATTTTGGCTCCCTTTAGGATGTTTACAGGTCTGTTCACTTGGACATAATATAGTAGCTGAGGATCCAAAGTCGAATCCTGAGCTATGACAAAAAAGGAGTGTGATTAACGCCTACTATTTTACATTTCCTATAGAATAAAATAGGAGACAAGATGAGGAGGGGCAGCGAGATGGCTCAGCTGGCAGGTGCCCGCCCTCGGTCAGAATGGTGACCTGTGTGGGAATCACACAGTGGAGGAGACAGCTGACACCTACAAGTTGTCCTGCCATCCATATGAGCGCAGTGCCTCACACAGATCAGACAACTGAATGAATAACAGATGGATGAATGAATGATTTTATTTGAAAATTTATAAAAAAGGAATGAACACTATTGTATTTCAATAGTGTTTGCCACTATTTGATTTTTCTCCCTTTAAGTAAAATCTAAGACTTCTAGGAATTTACAGAAGGCGGCTATAGAAAGCCTGCTTTCTTCTTACCTGACAAGCTTTTGCTACTATGTCTGATGGCGTATCTTCTGAAAAGGCTGGTCTTAGGGCAGCTCCCACCTAGAAAAATGAGTAAATTTTTATTTTAGAGACAACTAGTAAACAGAAAGCCTGATGAGTCATTGGAGGTTAAAACACCAAATACACTTCCACAAAATAGAAACAGAAGGAACACTACCCAATTCCTTCTATGAAGCCACAATTATGCTGATACCAAAGCCACACAAAGATCCAACAAAGAAAGAGAACTTCAGACCAATTTCCCTTATGAACATCGATGCAAAAATACTCAATAAAATTCTTGCCAACCGAATCCAAGAATACATCAAAACGATCATCCACCATGATCAAGTAGGATTTATCCCGGGAATGCAGGGTTGGTTCAATATACGGAAATCCATCAATACAATCCACTACATAAACAAACTCAAAGAACAAAACCACATGGTCATTTCATTGGATGCTGAAAAAGCATTTGACAAAATTCAGCATCCTTTCATGCTTAAAGTCTTGGAGAGAACAGGAATTCAAGGCCCATACCAAAACATAGTAAAAGCAATATACAGCAAACCGGTAGCCAGCATCAAACTAAATGGAGAGAAACTTGAAGCAATCCGACTGAAATCAGGGACCAGACAAGGCTGCCCCCTTTCTCCTTATCTTTTCAATATTGTACTTGAGGTACTAGCTCGGGCAATTCGACAACATAAGGAGGTCAAAGGGATACAAATTGGAAAGGAAGAAGTCAAACTATCATTATTTGCAGACGACATGATCGTCTACCTAAGTGACCCAAAAAACTCCACTAGTGAGATCCTACAGCTGATAAACAACTTCAGCAAAGTGGCAGGTTATAAAATCAACTCAAGCAAATCAGTGGCCTTCCTATACTCAAAGGATAAGCAGGCTGAGAAAGAAATTAGGGAAATGACCCCCTTCACAATAGCCACAAACAGTATCTTGGGGTGACTCTTACCAAACATGTGAAAGACCTTTATGACAAGAACTTCAAGACTCTGAAGAAGGAAATGGAAGAAGACCTCAAAAAATGGGAAAACCTCCCATGCTCATGGATCGGTAGAATCAATATAGTTAAAATGGCCATTTTGCCTAAAGCACTATACAGATTCAATGCAATACCCATCAAAATCCCAACTCAATTCTTCACAGAGTTAGAAAGAGCAATTTTCAAGTTCATCTGGAACAACAAAAAACCTAGGATAGCTAAACCTATTCTCAGCAACAAAAGAAAATCTGGGGGAATCAGTATCCCTGACCTCAAGCAATACTACAGAGCAATAGTGTTAAAAACTGCATGGTATTGGTACAGTGACAGGCAGGAGGATCAATGGAACAGGATTGAAGATCCAGAAATGAACCCACACACCTATGGCCACTTGATCCTCGACAAAGAGGCTGAAAACATCCAATGGAAAAAAGATAGCCTTTTCAACAAATGGTGCTGGTTCAACTGGAGGTCAGCATGCAGAAGAATGCGAATTGATCCATCCTTGTCTCCTTGTACTAAGCTCAAATCCAAATGGATCAAGGACCTCCACATAAAGCCAGACACCCTGAAGCTACTAGAAAAGAAACCTGGGAAGACCCTTGAGGACATCGGTACAGGGAGAAAGTTTCTGAACAGAACACCAATAGCGTATTCTCTAAGAGCAAGAATTGACAAATGGGACCTCATAAAATTACAAAGTTTCTGTAAGGCAAAGGACACCATCAAGAGGACAAATTGGCAACCAACAAATTGGGAAAAGATCTTCACCAATCCTACATCAGATAGAGGACTAATATCCAATATATATAAAGAACTCAAGAAGTTAGACCCCAGAAAACCAAACAACCCTATTAAAAAATGGGGTACAGAGTTAAACAAAGAATTCTCACCTGAAGAACTTCGGATGGCAGAGAAGCATCTTAAAAAATGCTCAACTTCATTAGTCATTAGAGAAATGCAAATCAAAACCACCCTAAGATTTCATCTTACCCCAGTCAGAATGGCTAAGATTAAAAATTCAGGAGACAGCAGGTGTTGGAGAGGGTGTGGAGAAAGAGGAACACTCCTCCACTGCTGGTGGGGTTGCAAATTGGTACAACCACCCTGGAAATCAGTCTGGCGGTGCCTCACTTCCAGAAGATCCTGCTATACCACTCCTGGGCATATACCCAGAAGACTCTCCACCATGTAATAAGGATATATGCTCAACTATGTTCATAGCAGCCCTATTTATAATTGCCAGATGCTGGAAAGAACCCAGGTATCCCTCAACAGAAGAGTGGATGCAAAAAATGTGGTATATCTACACAATGGAGTACTATTTAGCCATTAGAAACAATGAATTCATGAAATTTTTAGGCAAATGGATGGATCTAGAGAACATCATACTAAGTGAGGTAACCCAGACTCAAAAGGTGAATCATGGTATGCACTCACTAATAAGTGGATATTAACCTAGAAAACTGGAATACCCAAAACATAATCCACACATCAAATGAGGTACAAGAAGAAATGAGGAGTGGCCCCTGGTTCTGGAAAGACTCAGTGAAACAGTATTCGGCAAAACCAGAATGGGGAAGTGGGAAGGGGTGGGTGGGAGGACAGGGGAAGAGAGGGGGGCTTATGGGACTTTCGGGGAGTTGGGGGGGGCTAGAAAAGGGGAAATCATTTGAAATGTAAATAAATTATATCAAATAAAAAAAAAAAACACCAAATACACAAGGACTAGTGAGATGGCTCAGTGGTTAAGAGCACTGACCACTCTTCCAAAGGTCCTGAGTTCAAATCCCAGCAACCACATAGTAGCTAATCTGTAATGAGTATGATGTTCTTTCTGGGGTATCTGAAGACAGCTACAGAGTACTTACATATAATAAATAAATAAATCTTAAAAAAAAACACCAAATACACATCTATGTCCCTTTCTTCTTTATCACCTCCTCCTTATCCACTTCTTTTATAGTAAGATTAAACATAACTTTGCTTTTTAGGAAGTTATCAATATCAAATCTATATGGGAAGAATGCCCAAAGGACAAGCTTGTTTCCTTTGTTTTTGCTTCTGTTTAACAGTAAATGGGATTTTGTGATACAGTCATATGTAATCAAAGATATGTGCAGACTGTTGTGTTTTGTGTTTCTTCCACACCCCTATATGTATTTCTGAACATATTTCTAATCGCATTTATGTATTTCTTGGGTAAATCCCATGTAAGTGGATCAATTTCTTTAGCTAACTGAGGAATAATAAAAATTAAGAGGCACAAAAACACCTCAAAACCATCTCACCTCAAAAGTATTGCCTTTTAGGAATGGGTAAAAGCAGCTGACAATCGAGGTGGACACTCTGAGTTCAATGGCTGAGAACCACGGGGGAAAGAGAGAACTGACTCTCGAAGACTGTCTTCTGACCCCATCCAATCATTTATGTGTGTATACAACTCTCTCTCTTTGACACATGTATTCACTCTCACTGTACACACAATAAAGGTAAGATTATGATGTTAGTAAGCTTTCCTATTATCACCATATCAATAAGTAAAGGAATACAAACAAGCTTTAAGCCATGAAGGCCAGAATCATATCAGAGAGATGATGAGGTGTAATGTATGTAGGCTGAATAAAGACGTTGCAAGAAGTCTACTGCTATGTTGAGATTTCTACCAATGGTCACTCCATTGTTTACACAGTAGTGTCTAGAGACAGTCAAAAGTTCTGTTCAATGACTAAAGGTGTGACAGACAAAGCAAGGAGTCAATACTGAACTAAAAGCAAATAATAACTGTTCTATGGTTACATAAAACAACGTTCTTATCCTTTGGAAATACAGTTCAAATGGCTCAAGGGTAACATTTTATTTGTTATTTTTATTTCATGTGTAGGGGTGTTCTGACTACATTTAGTTCTGTGTACCATGTACAGCCAGTAATTGAGGAGTCCACAAAGGATGTTGGGTCGCCTGGACCTGGAGTTACAGACAATTGTTAGCCATCACATGAGTGCTGGAAATTGAACCTGGGTCCTCTGAAGAGCAGCTGATGCTCTTAACCAAAGAGTCATTGTTCCAGCTCCAACATTGAAAATGTCTATGCAGACTTTCTACTTGTGCTCCATCTCTAAACCAATCACTTTGACTCTTACTGCCATCATTCTTCCAGCAAGTTCTTACTATGAACAATCATGTGACAAAGGTCAAAGGGCATATTGCAGCTCTCCTCAGGCCTTGTCAGTATTTGATACAGCTACCTGCTCCTCTACTGCGTTTGGCTTGTGTGAATACACCCTCTACTTTCCTTCAGTCTTTCTTATATCACTGCTATCCTCCTGTTCCCCTTCCCACTTCCTCTCAGTTCACTGAGAGTCTTCTTTTATTTTATAAATCTACCATGGTGGGTTTCTCACTCAGCACTCTCTCTGATCTCATCCACTCCCATTGGTCATCTAAACGACTTACAGTACCAAACCAATTTCTCCAATCCAGTCTTTTGTTTGTTTGCTTGGTTTGATTTATGACAAAAAGTTTCTCTCTGTAGCTACAGCTGTCCTGGAACTCACTGTAGACCAGGCTGGCCTAGAACTCACAGAGATCTGCCTGCCCTCTGCCTTCCAAGTGCTGGGATCAAAGACATGAGCTAACACCCCCTAACTTAATCCACTCATTTTTTAACTGAGCTCCAGGCTCATGTAATCAGTCACACACCTATAGCCAAATAATGGTATTCCACTCCTCCCAACCCTGCCCAACAATGCCAATCACAGGAAATTCCATCACCATGCTCAGGACAGAACCTAAAACAGCTTCTTGCTTTTCCTTCAGGGCCAATTAATCAACTCATTCTGACAATTCTTCCTCCTAAATGTCATTTGAAACCATCCTTTTCCCCCTTATTCTAATTGCAAACAACCTAAAACAACTGTTATCATCATTCTCCTACAATACCAAGATTCTTAGCTTACTGTAAAGGAGAATCCAGTCTCCATTATGCATCGAGGACAGAATGGAGAAAGTACAGATCAAATCATGTCACCTGCCTTTCAAGTTCCTTGTTACAGAATTAACTCCAAGATTTTACTATCTATGAACATCTGCATGATCTGGCCCCTGGCTAGCTATCCTTGCTTTCCCACCTTGCTTTCCACTGTCCATACTTTCACCTCTTCCAGGTTTAACCACACCTTTAAGCACATCATACTTCTCATATAGAGGCCGTCCTACTTTTCCCAATGAATACTCTGGTACTGTGCTGGTCTGCACACTAAATCCTATTCTACATAACACATCTTAAGTACTATTTTTCAGGAAACTAATTTCTCAATGTCTGGCTTATGATAGGCCCTGTGTTATATACTCCTTATGGGAAGTGTATGCCTTTTCTTTTCTGTTTTCTGTTTGTTGAGAATCAAAGCCAGGGCCTTCTAAACGCTACACAAGTGCTTTATCACGAGCAATATCCTCAACCTTTTACCAATGTTCTACAGCCTCCCTAGCTCTTACCTTCTTTGTAAATAGCTATTGTTAACTGTCTCCTTAGCTTAAGCCTCATGACAAAGGCTAATCTTGTCTTATTTATATAACTGTCTGCAGTAGTCTGCCTTGTACCTTACATCTAACAGGCAATCCATAAATATTTGCTGAATGGACACATTGAACATTGCAATGACATCAGCAGATCTCAGAAGCCATCAATCAAGTGCTAAGAAATACAGTTCTAAGAGAATGGGACCACAGACAGCAAGTTCTTAGCTAGGAAATAAGCAGTTCATCAAAATATTTCTTAAAATTTAAAACAAAAGTAAATAAAAGAAAAGAAGATAACTATTGAAACTTAAACACTAAAACATATAATCCAGCCAGTATGTTTGTGTTTTAGTCCAGTTTGGTCTTTGGACAAAGACAATTTAAAGCTCTCGATAGAAAATGGTGAATGACTGTATACTCACACAAAGGCTTGGAACAAGGCTGGACAGATTGACGTGTCGTGGGGCAAACATGTGAAGCTCTTGAAGGCAAGAGATGGCAGCTGCCTGAAGCAGAGAATCAGAGTGGTCCTGGGTGATGGCACAACCCACCAAGCAAGAGGAGCGGATGGTGGAAATGGTGGCTGCATTTCCTAACAGGAAAATAAAAGATAACATTAAATGTAACTATGCTATTAGTGTCACAAAAAGACTCTCAGAAAGTAGTCATCTTCCAGCTAAACCCTTCTTCAAATCATTATTCAGATTGGTTTTTTTTTTTAAAAAAAAACCCACCCATATAGTCCACAAATATGACTTTGAAACACAACTGTATTTGCAAGGTAAAAATTTAGGTCTTAGAAATGAATTACTTTAAAAAAAATCATATTATCCTTTATAACCACCAGTCTTCTGGCTAAAGAACCATAGGATTTCTCATTCTGTGGTTCTCTACTCAACAAACACAACTCTACTTTCATTATGACAACTTTAAATACTGTTTGTCTAATAATAAAACCTTATAGAGGAAATGAAGGAAATTATATTACATATTTTTTATTTTTCTACATTCTTTGTTTACATTCCTAATGATTTCCCCTTTCCCGGTTCCTCCCTCCCCATAACTCTTATAAGCCCTCTTCCCTCCCATCATTCACCAGTCAACCCCCTCGCACTTCTCTGTCCTGGTAATCTCCTACATTGTTGCATCAAGCCTTTCCAGGACCAGGGCCCTCTCCTTCCTTCTTCTTGGAAATCATTTGATATGTAAATTGTGTCTTGGGATTCAGAGCTTCTGGGCTAATATCCACTTATTAGTGACACATTATTCCATGTGTGTTCTTTTGTGATTGGGTTACCTCACTTAGGATCGTATTTTCCAGTTCCAACTATTTGCCTAAGAATTTCATGAATTCATTGTTTTTAATTGCTGAGTATAATTCCATTGTGTAAATATATCACATGTTCTATATCCATTGCTCTGTTGAGAGATATCTGGGTACTTTCAAGTTTCTGGCTATTATAAATAGGGCTGCTATGAACATATAGCATGTATCCTTATGACACGCTGGGGAAACCTCTGTGTATATGCCCAGAAATGGTATATCAGGGTCCCCTTGAAGGGTCATGCCCAGTTTTCTGAGAAACCACCAGACTGATTTCCAGAGTGGTTGAATCTGCTTGCAATCCCAACAGTAGTGGAGGAGTATTCCTCTTTCTCCACATCCTCACCAATGCCTGCTGTCTGCTGAGTTTTTAATCTAAGCCATTCTGACTGGTGTGAGTTGAAATCTCAGGCTTGTTTTGATTTGCATTCCCCTAATGACTAATGATGTTGAAAATTTCTTTTTTTTTACATTATTTTTTTTATTCGATATATTTTTTATTTACATTTCAAATGATTTCCCCTTTCCTAGCCCCCCCCACTCCCAGAAAGTTCCGTAAGCCCCCTTCTCTCCTCCTGTCCTCCCACCCACCCCTTCCCACTTCCCCGTTCTGGTTTTGCTGAATACTGCTTCACTGAGTCTTTCCAAAACAAGGGGCCACTCTTCCTTTCTTCTTGTACCTCATTTGATGTGTAGATTATGTTTTGGGTATTCCAGGTTTCTAGATTAATATCCACTTATTAGTGAGTGCATATCATGATTCACCTTTTGAGTCTAGGTTACCTCACTTAGTATGATGTTCTCTAGCTCCATCCATTTGCCTAAGAATTTCATGAATTCATTGTTTCTAATGGCTGAATAGTGCTCCATTGTGTAGATATACCACATTTTTTGCATCCACTCTTCTGTTGAGGGATACCTGGGTTCTTTCCAGCATCTGGCAATTACAAATAGGGCTGCGATGAACATAGTAGAGCATGTATCCTTATTACGTGGTGGGGAATCCTCTGGGTATATGCCCAGGAGTGGTATAGCAGGATCTTCTGGAAGTGAGGTGCCCAGTTTTTGGAGGAACTGCCAGACTGATTTCCAGAGTGCTTCTCAGCCATTCTAAATCCTTCAGGTGAAAACTCTTTGTTTAGCTCTGTACCCAATATTTTAATAGGGTTATTCGGCTCTCTGAAGCCTAACTTCTTTACTTTTTTTTAAATATTGGATATTAGCCCTCTGTCGTATGTAAGGTTTCTGAAAATATTTCCCAATTTTTTGGTTGCCGTTTTGTCCGATTGACAGTGTCCTTTGCCTTACAGAAACTTTGCAATTTTATGAGGTCCATTTGGTCAATTCTTGATCTTAGAGCATAAGCTATTGGTGATCTGTTCAGGATATTTTATCCTTGGCCCATGTCCTCAAGGGTCTTCCCCAGTTTCTGTTCTATTAGTTTCAGTGAGTCTGGTTTTATGTGGAGGTCCTTGATCCACTTGGACTTGAGCTTAGTACAAGGAGATAAGAATGGATCAATTTGCATTCTTCTGCATGCTGACCTCCAGTTGAACCAGCACCATTTGATGAAAAGGCTATCTTTATTCCACTGGATGGCGTTAGCTCCTTTGTCAAAGATCAAGTGACCATAGCTGTGGGGGTTCATTTCTGGGTCTTCAGTTCTATTCCATTGATCTACCTGACTGTCACCGTATCAATACCATGCATATTTTAACACTACTGCTCTGTAGTACTGCTTGAGGTAAGGGATTCTGATTCCCCCAGAAGTTCTTTTACTGTTGAGAATAGTTTTAGCTATCCTGGGTTTTTTGTTATTACAGATAAATTTGAGAATTGCTCTTTCTAACTCTATAAAGGACTGAGTTAGGGTTTTGATGAAGATTGCATTGATTCTGTGTATTGCTTTTGGAAAGATGGCCATGTTTACTATATTAATCATGGCAATCCAAGAGCATGGAAGATTTTTCCATTTTTTGAGGCCTTCTTCAATTTCCTTCTTCAGAGACCTGAAGTTGACCTCCTCAAGACATAAAATAAACAGAAAGGGAAGCAGGAATTCTGAGTGTATGCATTCAGGGTCCAGTCATGATTCACTGAATTCAGGTTGAAGTCACCATCAGGAAGATCCAGTTCCAAGTACAGCAGCAGTCAACCTTCTATGAACCTTTCCTCTGAACTAGCTGCCTCAGTGACAGGTAACACACCGTTAGGGGTGGTAAAATCAAAGAGTAAGCTCATGGAGGCAGTATTTGGCATCCCAGACTAAAAGAACTTCCTTTCCATTTTTTGTGGGGGGAGGGGTGGAGGAGATGTCCAAGTAGACTTTCATTTAAAATGTTTTCTCTGTTCAAGACTTTTAAAAATGCTTTACCCAGGAGTGGTGATGCATACCTTTAATCCAAGCAATCCAGAGACTGCAAATTCAAGGACAGCCTGCTCTACATAGAGATGTCTAAGCCCTCTACAACTGCCAGTAAAACCCTGACACCTGCTCTGGTTTGCCTGCTGTCTTAATTAGGGTTTTACTGCTGTGAACAGACACCATGACCTTGTGGCAAGTCTTATAAGGCACAACATTTAATTGGGTCTGACTTACAAGTTCAGTATCATCAAGGTGGGAAAATGGCAGCATCCAGGCAGGCATGGTACAGGAGGAGTTGAGAGTTCTACATCTTTATCTGAAGGCTGCTAGCAGAAGACTCACTCCCAGGCAGCTAGGTTGAGGGAATTTAAGCCCATCAGACTATGACAGACTCCCTCCAACAATGCTACACCTACTAATAGTGCCACTCCCTGGGCCAAGCATATACAAACCATCACATCCATATTATTTTAAAAATGGCACATATAAAACATTGAGTGCCACATTTTGGAAAACAAAATGTATGGTAGATGATAATTATTAAAATGCTTTGCAAGCAACACAATGGTGATACTGAGAAAACCAGCGGAACAGTACTTGTCCAGGCACTCCCTTTAACTGAAGATGAATTTGCTTACCCTGCAGCTCTGGTCCAACAGTAGTTATGGTGGCCCCCAAGCATCTGCCCAAACACTGGTGAACTTCTGTGTGTGAAGGTGGAACTGTCAGCAGCAAGGAAACAACCAGGGACAGGGTGGGTTCCAAGTACCCACGGTACATTGGGCCACTAGAATCCACTCTCAGGGCAAGTGAATGAAGAGACCAAGTCTAAGATAAAACATAATTGCATTTTAGTTGGAGAAAACAATTCACTATACTGAATCAAGAATCCTAAATTGTTATATTCATGGAAATATCTTCAATATATTTTGAGTTAGAGTCTTATTGCATCCTGGGATGGCCTTGAACTTGTGATCCTCATTAGCCTTCTAAATGCTTAGCCTTCTAATTGCTAATTGCTAAACCTCTGTGAATGGTTTCCATATGTATACTTTTAAAGTTTCACTGCAGCTACATTTGCTTAAATGTAAAATGTTCGGGAAACAAAAAAGGTTAGAAAACTAGAAAACTACTCCAGGAATAACTGGATACATATATATGTATACATATATATACATATATATGTATATATATGAACAAACACACGCAGAGCATTAAAATGCAGTTACGCTATAACAGGGCAACAATGCTCCTCCTAGAGGCTAAGAAGAGCCCAATGCCAGGTATGAGTTACTTCTAAAGTCACTGGCCACTGAGGTCCCATAGACACTCCTTCCCTGAACATTACAGGCTTTTGCCAGTGTTCCAGGTTATATGTTCTAGATATGCTTGTGGGTAACTCCCTTAACAGTTGCTAATCCACATGATATAAGGGAAGGGAATGATTTTAGGGGGTTGGCAAAGGATGGGTTTGAAAACAATAAATTGGTGTAAATGTCTTAACTCAGAGAGAGAGAGAGAGAGAGAGAGAGAGAGAGAGAGAGAGAGAGAGAGAGAGAGAGAGAGAACACGAATGAATCTCTGCTAGCCTTGAATCCATCATGTAGCTGAGAATGACTGTGAACTTTTGCTCACTCCTCCACTTCCCAGGGCTGGGATTATTACAACGGCCACCACATACACTTGTTCTATGTGGCGATAGGAATTAAACCCAGGGCTTTCTGCATGGTGGAGGCAAGTACTCTAGCAGCTGAGCTCCAGGCCAGCCCAGATGTCTTTTCAAAGCAGTTATGTAAAGTGGTGGTAGGAGTCATAGGAGTGAGTATCACTGAAAAGGAAGACTGACAACTCTCACAACAAAACACAGTGAGGGCTAAGTATTTAAAGCAGAGGATAAGCCACATGTAAAGATAGAAGGGAGCCAAATACAACACATCCAGATGATTGCTGTAGGCAGTGTGAGTCATGTGCCAGCTCCAAAAAGACTTTTCCTTGGAAGGGAAACAACAAATGCCCAGTTACAGGGGGTTTAAAAGACAAAAAGAAAATTCTAGTTAAAGGTTACTAGGGTATCCATGGCCACAACAATAGGAAAGGAACTTGGACAAAACTTGAAAGCCAACAGGGAACCTAAAAGTGATTCTTGGTCTTTCAGGCGAGGATAAATCTGCACCCAGAAATAAAAGGAATTACTAGTTGACTGTCCAAGAGGCTATACTGGAGTACACCCATCATGCCCAGCATTTCACCACTCAGACAGCTAATGCAGGAAGACAGCTGAATGTTTGAGGCCAGTCTGGAATATGCAATGAGCCCCAGGCCAGCCAGGAATAACTAATAAAGCGGTCAGACAAAGTAAAATCAAAGCCAACAAACAAACAAAATTTTCTACCCTCCTTTCTTCCATTCCAGAAGAAAGCTAGAGGCTTGCGTCCTGGAAAAAAAATGAGATAGGACATCTTTGAACAAGAAGGATCAGACAAAACTGTGGACTGAGGTCGCTGTACTAAAATAGGAATTAAGTGAATGTTTACATCATGAATGTTAAAGTCTTTAGTCTCCCTATCCCAATTCCTCAGTCCCAGACAATTATCCACATTCCCTTCAGACAACAGAGTAGAAAGGCATCTTCTAGGGAACAATTAGTCTAGAGAAACATACTAAGATAAGGTCAGGACTAGCCAATTGTGACATTCACTTTGTAAAATTCACCTTTTCCAGAAAACCTTTTAGGATTCACTCTTACATTTTCCCACTAGAGGAAAGCATCTAATACTAACAAAATAAAAAAAAAAAAACATACACAAAACAAGTTTGAATCAAAGAGGTTGTAGAAGGGAAAGTAAAAATCTCTTATCGCAGAGGCCTTCCCAGGCACTGGAATTATAAGTGGATTATAAGTGACACCAGCACAGTGACGTTTAAATCCAGTCACATTGCACTGCCTAGACAGATATGACACATGCAACAAGCAGATGTAAACAGGGTTTGGGCTTTACTGCTGACTAAGAGACGGATAAGCTAGAAATTCCCATAGTATGACATCCTCCAATTCCTGAGGTAAATGACTCATAACATTTAAAAAACACAATATTTTCATCTTTCTTTATGTCAATCTTATGGTGGGGAGTGGGCAATACTCACCTTGTTGGCAGCAACTAGGACTTTATCAAGAAATCTTAACCATTCAAAGATGAACACAGGTCCCTTTGCCTCCGTAATCTGAGCCAATGCTTCTTCATTTAGCAATAAACTGTGAGCTAGGTCCATTATTGATGTTCTTAATGCCAACCTTAAATGAACAGATTAGTTTTTTAAAAAGTAAAATATATATGTAAGCAATTTTTTTATTTGTGTAGGAATGTTTTGCCCACATGTATGTATACAGACTACATGTGTGCCTGGTGCCCACAGAGGTCAAAACAGGGTGTTGGTTTCCCCTGAAACTGGAGAAAAAGATGGTTTCGAGCCATCATGTGGGCTCTGGAAACCAAACCCAGGTCCCTATCAAAAGCAACAAGTATACTTAATCACTGAGCCATCTCTCCAGCCCTTACATGTAAGGATTATTTAAATATTAAATACCAAGTTTCATAAATGCAACCGCTAAGATAGGGAAGGACTGCGTGGTTTCACTTCTCACTAGAGAATTAACTTCGTAAAGACAATGATAAACAAAAAGAGACTGTTTGGCAATAAGGATGGAATGAAAGGAAAATGTAAACACTGCACAAAGACATTATCCCCGGGCTGTTGTTTGTCTATTAGAACATAGGCTATTAACTCATTCTACCTTGAGAACCGAACTTCTGAGCATGGGCGAGGCTTCTCCTCCACCTGCTGAGCGTCATGGGCACCTTTACCTGTCCCTCGCCACCGGGACACAGAATAAAGACCCCAGGGATCTGACAAGCAGGAGCGAGCCCGACGGGGCCCGGGACAACCCCTCGCCCGGGAACGCGGTGCTCCGGGTCCGGGTGCCCCGGGCCGCTCCCAGGACCCCGACAACTGGGAGTCTGCGGGAAACCGCAAACTGGGGTCCCGGGCCGCCCTGCGAGGTCAGCCTCGCGTCGAAGGAGTCCTCGAGCTGCCAACCCCGAGGCTGAAAACTCGAATTCCTTCCTGAAGATGTCCAGGGACACAGGGATCGCGGTGCGTGTCAGCCTGGCAGAGCGCGACACCTCCTCACCTCCTAGTCTAGTCAGGACCGACCTGCCCAGCTCCGCACAGCCAAGGGACGCGGATGCCCCGCCTCCCAAACTCCTGCCCACAGGAAGCCTGGAGACAACGCATGCGCAGGACACTGGTCATGCGCACCCACACTCCCCCACGCTCTCTTAACCCTGCCCGCCCCAAGTTTCAAAGCGAATCTGCTTTCAGGGCCTAGTGGGAGGTTCCTGGGTCCCGCACCAATTGCACAGCGCATGCGCAGCGCACCCTCAGCAGAACAGGGTCAGTGCTGTAAAGCTCGGGTTTGGGGCATCAGGGCGACCTGGAGGATGACAGAGGGCCCTGCTAGTTGCCTGTGACTGCCCAGCACAGCGGCAGCTAAGCCCCATCCGTGAGTGCTTTGGTGGGTGGGTGCAGGAGGGAGGAGTGCAGGACGGAAGAGCCTGCGATGCGGAGGCACCCATAGGAGACTTAGCGCATCTCTCTGTGTGTTTAGTAGCCCTCGCTTCTTACTCGGTGTCCAATACTGAAATAAGCTAGCAGCACCTATAGCCTTCCTGTTGAGAAAATGGTTACTCCATTATTCCGGAACAGGCAAAGAGCGTCACGTAACCTTGTTCCAGTTCTTGGACACCCACCACCTCCAACCATCAACAAATGCTGTGCTTTCTCCTCCCTCAGATAGACCCAGAATCCTGGCCGCCTCGATGTGACTCTTAAGTGGTGGTTCAGGTGACCAGCATTCCTGCCTGGATAATCCATCTACTTGTGGAGTTTATTCTTATTTTTGAAGAAAGTGGATAATGGTAGTGTATATTTTCTTCATAGGAGCAGGAGGAGGAGAACAGTCACATTTTAGGACTCAATTCCTTATTCTTTTTTCTTTTTTCTTTCTTTTTTTTTTTTTTTTTTTTTTTAAGATTTATTTATTATACAAGGTTCTGTCTGCATGTGTGCCTACAGGCCAGAAGAGGGCACCAGATCTCATTATAGATGGTTAAGAGCCACCATATGACTGCTGGGTATTGAACTCACTACCTCTAGAAGAGCAGACAATTCTCTTAACCTCTGAACCATCTTTCCAACCCCCATATTCCATTTCCCAACATAACTTCCTCACCATTGGTAATTAATTTCCTTAAATCATATTATTTAATGAAACTTCAATACCCATCTATGAATTTTCAGTGTGATTGTATATGAAAAGTATACATAAAACATGGAATAACGAAAGTCAGGTGCTCATGCTAAAACGGCTAACCAGTTTACCTGGTGTGCCATCTTGCTATTCCAGGATATTGTTTTTTGTTTTTTAAATATGACATTAAAACCAACTTTACTGCCAGGTATGGTGACACATATCTTTAGTCCCAGAACTTGGGAGTCTAAAGTGGGTGGATCATGGGATTAAGCTTGAGTCCCTGTTAATAGAGAGGGTTTCTGTACATCCAAGGCTTCAAAGAGAAACCCTGACTGAAAACAACCAACCAACCAACAAACAAACAAAATGGTGTTGCTATATTTTTCCAACTGGGTAAAAGAAATCTCAACTCAATCAGTAACAATATAAGCTATAAGCCTAGATCGGGCTGATCTCCCACTACACTAATCTATTCCCATCTCTATTATCCCATCTAACTTGCAGTTTCTCTAGGCCATGAGCTTCTCTCTGCAGCCTCTCCATGCATCCTCCATAGCTAGTCCCACAAACTCTCAGCCCCTCCTCCTCCTTCCTGCCCAATCATAGGCTCAAGCCTTTATTTGAAAAGTTAGGGTGGGGAGAAGGTTCACAAGGCAACTCCTCTTGTGCAGCACATCAGAGGAGTAGAATTAGCATCAAATTACAAGCCCAGAGGTATCCACAACTCCTCCCCCTTTCTGTCCAATTGAAAGGCTCTTTTATCTCAGACATCAATTGAGTGTAATTATTACCATTTTGTAATTTATAATATACAGGATAGACCTAACACCCAGTCCATCAATTTTTATCAATTAAATAGTACCTCTGTTGTCTATCTGAACTTAAAAGACTTAAAATTCTACACATGACTCAAGTCCTGGCTTTAAATTGTAACCCATCTGAAAACCATCCTCTCAAATCTGTATCATCTTTCTAAATGCTAAACAGCTTGAACTGACTATGAGCCTACTAGTCTTCAACCCCACCAGAAATCCAAGAATGACTAATATTACCTGAAAGTATGAGAAACACAACATATACCTTCTAAAACTTAGCCAATTTATAGAGACTGCTGATCACCTGAACAGGGCCTATACACCAAAACGTTGGAACATCAGTCTTCAGCCTTCTGGCCCAGGATCATCTGACAGACTTGGTAATGGAGAATTTTGAAGGGCTAATTACTCTATCTTGGCAGAGATTATCAGTCGACTATTTTGCATAGTGTGTCCTTTTTTTTGGACAGTATTTTTCTGTAGATGAAATGAGGCAATTCTTGCTTGGTGACTGTCTTGCCACAACTGAAGCAACTCTATTGATGCTCAATTTCCTTTTTGAATTAAAGAAAGGAGTGCTGTCAGGAGCAGACAGGTCTCCAGTCAAATGAACTTTAAAAAAGAAATGTCAATAAATGTCATGTTCTGTGTACTTCTGACATATTTGAAAACCATCTATCTACCTAAATCATCTCTAAACTGTTAAGCATTGACTACTCTTGGCCATTTCTAATCAAAATAACTCAGGAACACACTTTTAATTAACCCACAACCAATTAACCCACAACCACCACAACTTTGCTATCTGGTCTTCTGTTGTTGTTTTTTTTTTTTTTTTTTTTTTTTTTTTTTTTTTTTTTTTTTTTTTTTTTTTTTGGTTCTTAGAGACAGGGTTTCTCTGTGTAGCCCTGTCTGGAACTCATTCTGTAGACCAGGCTGGCCTAGAACTCAGAAATCCATCTGCTTCTGCCTCACAGGTACTGGAATTAAAGGCCTATGCCACCACCGCCCAGCTCCTTTTTTTTTTTCTTTTTTTTTTTTTTCTCTTTATTTTTTTAATTTTTTTTATTCGATATAATTTATTTACATTTCAAATGATTTCCCCTTTTCTAGCCCCCCCCCACTCCCCGAAAGTCCCGTAAGCCCCCTTCTCTTCCCCTGTCCTCCCTCCCACCCCTTCCCAGTTCCCCGTTCTGGTTTTGCCGAATACTGTTTCACTGAGTCTTTCCAGAACCAGGGACCACTCCTCCTTTCTTCTTGTATCTCATTTGATGTGTGGATTATGTTTTGGGTATTCCAGTTTTCTAGGTTAATAACCACTTATTAGTGAGTGCATACTCACCTTTTGAGTCTGGGTTACCTCACTTAGTATGATGTTCTCTAGCTCCATCCATTTGCCTAAGAATTTCATGAATTCATTGTTTCTAATGGCTGAATAGTACTCCATTGTGTAGATATACCACATTTTTTGCATCCACTCTTCTGTTGAGGGATACCTGGGTTCTTTCCAGCATCTGGCAATTATAAATAGGGCTGCTATGAACATAGTAGAGCATGTATCATTATTACATGGTGGGGAATCCTCTGGGTATATGCCCAGGAGTGGTATAGCAGGATCTTCTGGAAGCGAGGTGCCCAGTTTTCGGAGGAACCGCCAGACTGATTTCCAGAGTGGTTGTACCAATTTGCAACCCCACCAGCAGTGGAGGAGTGTGTTCCTCTTTCTCCACACCCTCTCCAACACCTGCTGTCTCTGTACCCCATTTTTTAATAGGGTTGTTCGGTTTTCTGGAGCTGATACTCGGGCGGCGGCGGCGGCAGCAGTGGCTGGTCCAGCTGAAGGGCCATCAGCGGTGGAACCAAGGCGACACAGGGTCCAGTTAAGCCCCGCGCCCACGACCACTGACCTTCCCTGACCAGCCGGGCGGCAAGCAGCTGCGGTTCTGCGGAGCCTTTCGCTGCACGGAAGCCACTTCAGAACTCGGCTTCCGGCCAGTCAGGAGAGACTCACCTCCATCTTGATTTCAGACTCCAGAGATCGGACAGACTGAGGTACTCAAACATAATCCGAGGCCAACACCACAGGGGTCTGAGCCCAATGGGCGTTGGCCTGCACCCAGGCCCTGGGCTGTTCGGGTGGCCATCAGGGTGCCAACCCAGCCAGGAGGCTTTTTTGCCCTGGCCGGCGCACGCACCGCCATTTTGCCTACAGGACCCAGAGTGCTCGGGAGGGCAGAGATGGCTAACAAGCATAGCCTGAGGCTAACAAAACGGGGGTCTAGGCCCCAAAAGGCACAGGACTGACCCCAAGAACTGGGCGGCTTGGTGGGCCATCTGTGTGTCAACCCGCCCAGGAGGTTGTTAGCAAAACAGACTCTCCCAGTGCTTTCGGGGAACGCGGACGCGCACGCCAGCCATCTGGGTCACCTGGCGACCCAATTAACAGTCATAGCCCTAGGGGAACTTTGCTCGGACCTTGGCCTCCCAGGCTTTTGCCTGGACTCAGGGACTGGGCGGCCAGGCTAACCTTGTGTGCGACAGCCCGGTTGGGGAATCGGCTGCCCAGCGGAGTGAGCAGAACACAGGGGAGGTCACAGCAGCATACACCGCCCAGCTCCTTTTATTCTTCAATGTGTTATATGGACACAATGCCTACATGGGAATAATAATATTAATCTCAGTTTTATATCAATAATACATTTATACCAATGAAAACCTTAAATTTGCATAAGTAAATTCTGAACCAATATAAGAGATTACAACTCAGCTTCGTATCAGTTATAAAGACTTCTAACAATGTTAGATCTGGCTATGTAATGTTTTGCTTAAAAGTACATTTGCCAACCTATCCCTATTTGTCTTTTTCTTTAATTTCTATGAATAATAATTTCTATAATTTCTATATATCCCCCTTTTTCTTTTCTGCCCCCTTCCCCTTTACCTAAGAAGGAAGTATAGGAAAGAAGAAAGGTAGAAGTACCTGAGTTTAAGTTCTTTAGCTCCCTCCCTGTCCAAATCTACATTTGTAAAGTACCTCTAAAATGACAACATATCTATAATTCCTAAAATAATCAGAACCATCTACCCCAACATAGGGAACTGGGATAATGATTATCTTCTGTCTGCTTCCAGCTGAATTGAGGCGAAGAATTCCCATCTTGGGGCCCAAAGGGAAATAGGAAAGTTGACTCGTCAGAGGAGACATTATTTGCCTTCCAGTCGCTATGTTCATTGGTCAGCTGACATCTTGACCATGACATTCTGAAAGGCTGAATAGGTGAGTAGTTCTGGAAACAAGTCTCTAAAACAATCAGCTTTGATGGAGTTGAAGTAGAGTCAAGTGTGAAGCTGGAATGGAAGGTCCCAGAATCTCAGCATCCCCAGAGTGTGAGTCTTTTTAGGGCTGTCTTTCTCTTCTTTTATCCTGTAGTATACAAAACTATTTTGTTGATTGTGTTAGTCTCCCTTTACTTCTCTGTCGCTAAGGTCTTCAGGAGGTCTCTCTTCGTCATGTCTGATTTTTATCACCTTGGAAAGAACCCACAGCTTTTCTTTTATGTGGAAAACTCCCCCAGCATAATATATTTCCCACACATGGTCGTGTGTCATGAAGCCATCTTGTCTTATGTTCTTTCTATTTACACAGAAGGTCTTTCTCTGGGTGTAGTTCATCCTTATCTGACATCCTTTAATGAAC
The DNA here is from genome assembly GCF_947179515.1 of Apodemus sylvaticus. Lineage (NCBI taxonomy): Eukaryota > Metazoa > Chordata > Mammalia > Rodentia > Muridae > Apodemus > Apodemus sylvaticus. Next base: position 125,402,903 of record NC_067477.1, on the reverse strand, counting down.
ATTTTTTAAAACTACAATGCTGCTTCCTCTCATCTCAGAAAAGATTATAAAGATATGTTTGCAGGTGTCTTCCAAAGGACAGTGTTTTCACAAAAGAGCCATTCTTACATGAAGCCTCCAGGAGTTCACTTCTTACTGTGTTGGAATTTTAGGCTCTAGGCCTCATTGGTAGGGGCATAATGGTTTCTAGAGAGAGGGCTTCCTCTGGTCTCTGTTTCTTACCTTAGTACCAGAGGGGTCAGCCCTGGCCAGAACCTCAGACCTGTTTTCTGCTTCCTGGATGAACATTTCTGTTCCCTCCCAGGTGCTGTGTTAATTTTCTCACACTCTAGGGTCAGTGCATCTCCGTTGCTCACTATACAATATCTCCATTGTCCTTTATGATTTCATTTTCACCTGTGAATTATTTAGGAGAAGGTTATTAAATCCTTAAATATATGAATATTTTCGTGTTTTGTTTTAGAATATCTTTTTGTTTTGTTTTCTCTTTTCTTGTTCTGTTGAGAAGAGTTTCTTTATGTAACAGCCCTCACTGTCCTGGATTCTCCTTGTAGACCAGGCTAGCCTCACGAGATCCACTTGCCTCTGTCTCCAGTACGACAGAATTAACAGGACCAGCTTGTTTTAGAATAGCTTACAGCTGTTGGTTTCTAACTTGATTCTGATATGGTCAAAACTCATGTGGTAATTTTCCTCCCTTCAATATAAACTTAATATTTGAGACCCAAAATATTCTCCGTTTTGGTAAATACACATCATGTACTTGAAAAGAATGTGTATCCTTAACACAGTATTTTGCAAAAGCTAATGGCCATGAGGTGTTCTGTAAATTCTAAAGATAAATAATATTTCTCAGATCATTTATTCTTCACTGAAGTTTTTTCTTGTTGTCCTATCAGTAGCTGAGAGAGATAAGTGTACTCTTTATACTTATGGAGTTGTCTGATATGCCCGCTGCTGTCAGTTTCAGTATGTGTAGTTCGAAGTTCTGTTATTAGATATTGCAACAGATTATTATGTCTTCTGAATAATTTGACATTTTTTGTCATTAGGAAGCCTGTCTTTTTCTATCTAGATGTAGTCTCTGTCTTAAAGTCGGTTTTATTGAAATTAAAATAGTCATCACAGTCGTCTTGTGCTTGGTGATTACATTCTGTAGTTTCATTGATGCATGATTTTGAAATGTAGTGAATTTAAAAATGTGCATGTGTGCTATGTGAGTCTGTGCATGGGAGTGCAGGTGCCTGCCAAGAGCAGAAGCATCAGATCCCTCTGGAGCTGGACTTACAGGTAGTTGTGAGCCACCTGAAGTGGGTGCTGGGAACCGAACTCAGGTCCTTTAGAGCTTAGTTCACAAGTCCCTTCAGTAATCCTAGATCCTGTCATTTGACAGGATTAATGATCATACCTCTACCGCTTGTCAACTTGACCCAAACACATCAAGCATATTTTTTTTATCACATCTTTATTTTGTATATGTATATAACTGTGTCAGTACCAAGGTACATGTGTGGAGGTCAGAAGACCAAGATGTGGATCTTGAAAATCAAATTCAAGGAGTCATGTTTGATAATAGACAGCTTTACCTGCTGAGCCATGTTGCTGGCCCCCAAACACATCATTCTTAATCCACAGTCCTCTACTATTTGTCTGCATAGGTTCATGCAACCTCCTAACACAAAAATATGCTCATTCCAATTTCAAAAGTGTCTGGAATCTAACAGTTCTAAAATTTCTAGGTCTCTTGTGACATTTCAGGTAATGTCCTAACTCTGAGCTTCAACATGATTAAAAACATTTTACATCCTTCAAGCATTTAGATATACAAAGTAAACATTCCCAGTCCAAAGATAAGAGTGGGAACATAGCAATGATAAAACCAAGACAAGAAAAATCCAGCAGGGTAACCACCAAATACTGCATCTCCATGTCCAGCATCATCATTCCATTGGTGGAATCATCTGACTTCCAGGGGGCTTGAGTGGCTTCTTCCTCCAGCTTTGCCATCTGTAGTATACATCCTCTAAATCAAGCAAGCCCTCGCTATGCCTCTAGATTGCTTTCCTGTCTCGGAATCCTGTGGTCTCCATGTCTTCACCTTCATAGCTTCACACTGTGGCATTGTGGGGCCTCCTCTCAGGGAGCCTGACCCTAACACACATTGCCAATTTCAGGGTGGATTTTCCCACTTCGATTAACCTAATCAATGTAATCCTTCATAAGCATGTCTAGGCTAATCTAATCTAGATGGTTCCTCACAGGTATGCCCTCCCTTGATTCTCTAGCCTCTTGAGTGGAAACTCACAATTAGCTTACAAAAGACCAGGAGTGGGTGCAAAAATGGCTTGGTGGTTAAAATACTTTCTGTGCAAATATGAGGACTGGAATTTGGATCCCCAGAAATCCATGGAAAGGTTGGATGAGTTCGGTGGCCCACCCGTAATTCCAACATCAGAAGGCAGAGGAGAGAGAAGCTTAAACCTTTCTACCTACAGTAGCCACCTCTGTTTATTCATTCTTCAAACCCAAGTCTCCCTCCCATAGCATTATCTTCTGCTGGAGAGACTTGCTCACACATTCTTACAGATTTACTTGATAAGTTATCTGTCCAATGTTGAAATGAGTCATGTCAAGCCATATTCAATTATATCAAATGCAGATTTGTTGTCCTCAAGGACAGAGGACAGAGGCCTAGGCAGTCACCAAGGGAAGGGAGTGTGTAGAGAGAGAAAGAAAGCTCTCAAGCAAGAGAGTAGAGACAGAGATGTCTAGACTGCTTTGACATGTAAAATAGGCACCTAGTCCCTTTGTTCAAGGCCATAGCCAAACAATTATGAATGCAAAAGCTTACTTTTTCCATTAATGAAATATTAACTTAGGAATTTTTACTGGAGCTTGAGTTCTGAATTAACAAATCTTTTCTGTTATGATACTTAAAATGGGCTAGAGAGATGGCTCTGCTCTTCCAGAGGTCCTGAGTTCAATTCCCAGAAGCCTCATGGTGGATCACAGCCATCTGGAATTGGATCTGATGCCCTCGTCTTGTGTGTCTGAAGACAGCAACAGTGTACTCTTATACATAAATAAAATAAATCTTTAAAAATACTTTTTAAAAACAGTGTTACATGGCTCACTGACTTCTTTCTTTCTCTTGGGCATCCAGGACCCTATGGGGCACTGTTTCCCGCATTATGCTCTTCTGAAGCTAGGCTCTAGTTTAGTTTGTTTTAAGACTGTTTTCATTAATCGTTTCATTAAGATGCATATAGCTATGTTTCTCTGTGAGTAATCTTACAGTTAAGCTTCTTGAATCTTTCAGTTTGTATCTATCACCAAATGCTGACTTTTTTTTAAAAAGCAACTTGAATTTTTTCAAATGTTTTTTTTTGTGGCTATGTGGAATCCATGTGTATACATGTGTGAATATGTCTGTAGGGCAGACACTGATGTGGTTGTCCTCCTAGCTGCTCATCTTATTTATTATTTTTAGTGTTCAGGAGGGCTGCTGCAGAGAGGACTGAGCAGTTAAGAGGACTCATTCCACAAAAAGGCTGGAGAGATGGCTCAGAGGATAAGGGCACCGACTGCTCCTCCTAAGGTCATGAGTTCAAATCCCAGCAACCACATGATGGCTCACAACCAGCTGTAATGAGATCTGATGCCCTCTTCTTAAGTGTCTGAAGATAGCTACAGTGAGCAAGCAGGGCCCGAGCTAGAAGAAAATGTGTCTGAAGACAGCCTCAGTGTACTTACATATAATGAATAAATCTTAAACACACACACACAGCGAGAGAGAGAGAGAGAGAGAGAGAGAGAGAGAGAGAGAGAGAGAGAGAGAGAGTCCTTGTTGCTCTTGGCAGAGGACCTGGGTCCTAGCACCACATGGATGCTGACTGCCATCTGTAACTCCAGTTGTAGGAATCCGAAGCCCTCATCTGACTATGCACATGCTATGCGTACATTGGTGTATATACACAAATGCGAACAAGGCATTTAGTCTCAAAATAAAAGTCTAGATAATTTGCTGGCATTTCTATGGACAGTGGTCATTTACCACCTGGTGAGGATGCTAGAACCCAACCCTCAGAAGGTGGTTCTTTCCTTTTTCTTTATGTGTACTGGGAATCAAGCTCAGGTAATCAGGCCCCACTGCCTGAACTCAGGGTACTGAGTAACCTAGATGAATGTGTGAGGCGGCTTTGTATTTTCTTAGTAATTTTTTCTTTTTCTTTTTGTTTGTTTCCTTGCTTTGTGTTCCAGAGAGGGTTTCTCTATGTAGCTCTGGAACTTACTCTGTAGACCAGGCTGCCCTGGAACTCAGAGATCTGCCTGTCACTGCTTTTCTTTTTTCTTTTTTTTTTTTTTGTTAGATATTTGCTTTATTTACATTTCAAATGGTATCCCCTTTCCTCATTACCCCTCTGAAAACCCCCATTCTATCCCTCCTCCCCCTGCTCACCCCCCCAAATTTCCTGACTTGCATTCCCCTATTCTGGAGAATTGAGTCTTCACAGGACCAATGGCCTCTCCTCTTATTGAAGTCTGAAATGGTCATTGTCTGCTACGTATGTAGCTGGTGCCAAGGGTCCCTCCGTGTGTACTCTTTGCTTGGGAATTTAGTCCCTGGGAGATCTTGGGGTACTGGTTGGTACAAATATTGTTTCTCCTGCTGGACTGCAAAGCTCTTGAGCTCCTTGGGTCCTTTCTCTAGCTGCTCCATTGGTGGACCCATTGCTCATTCTATTGGTTGGCTGTGAACCATGGATATTTTGATCCACTTTCCAATAAGGATCAAAAATTACACATTTTGGTCTTCCTTCTTCTTGAGGGTCATGTGGTCTCTGGTTGTTTCTTGGGTATTCCTAGCTTTTCGACTAATAATCACTTATCAGTGAGTGCATACCATATGTATTCTTTTGTGACTGGGTTACTTCACTCATGATGACATTTTCTAGCTCCATCCATTTGGCTAAGAATTTCATTTATTCGTTGATTTTAGTAGCTGAGTAGTACTCCATTGTATAAGTGTACCACATTTTCTGTATCTTCTACTCTGTTGAAGGACATCTGGGTACTTTCCAACTTCTGACTATTATAAAGAAGGCTGCTATGAACATAGTGAAGCATGTGTCCTTATTACATGTTAGAGCATCTTCTGGGTATACGCCCAGGAGTGGTATAGCTGGGTCCTTACATAGTACTATGTCCAATTTTCTGAGGAAACACCAAACTAATTTCCAGAGTGGTTTTACCAACTTGCAATCTCACCAGCAATTGAGGAGTGTTCCTCTTTCTCCACATCCTCTCCAGCATTTGCTGTCCCCTGAGTTTTTAATCCTGACCATTCTGCCTGGTGTGAGGTGGAATCTCTGGGTTGTTTTGATTTGCATTTCCCTGATGATTAAGGATGTTGAACATTTCTTTAGGTGTTTCTCACCCATTCAGTATTCCTTAGTTGGGAGTTCTTCGTTTAGCTATGAATGCCATTTATAATAGGGTTATTTGGTTTTCTGGAGTCTAACTTCTTGAGTTCTTTGTATGCCAGGAGCCATCTTCACTTAGATCTCAATGCGATACCAGGAGCTATCTCCACCTAGATCTCGATACCAGGATTCCTTCTCACTTAGTTCTCGATGCCAGGAGTCATTCTTACTTAGGTCTCAAAATGTTCTTCTTTTGAAGCTTACCTGTGGATTGGTTACTATAGCAACTCCTTTCCTCTTCACCTCCTCATGACCCCCTTTTTATCATGCCAAAATTCCAGCAGCAATAACTAGCTTTCCCCCAGAAACTCTGATAAACTGTTTCTTAGAAATGATGCCAACCCCCTGAGATTGTTCCCCCTTTACCCCTCCCAAACCTTGTGAGCTTCCCTTTATATTAACTTTTGTAAAAAATAAAATTTGACAGCTTGATCAGAATACAGACGTGCTGTCGATCTCTCGTGTCTCATGTGTCTCACCTTTCCCTTGGTAGTTCCAGGGACCCTGTTGACTGGCCTGCAGGTCCGGCACTCTGGCACCCAACATAGTGCCCCCATGGATCCATCAACGGGGAAGGAGGCCGTAGGGAAAAAAAAGGAAGAGCTCTTCATGTGCAGCTCCTGGAGCGGATTAATTCAAGGCATGTTTGACCCGCCAGTGCTAGGCCAGAGGAAAATCTCCATGGCAACAATGTCTCAGAAGGTGAGACCCCATGGGACAAGAATTTATCCAGCCTTTTTTAAGGCTCAAGGGATCTCTCAAGATGGGAGGGCTGGGTTAATAAAAAGAGATCTTAGGTACTTCTTGAGAACTACTTAGGGTCTTAAGTATTATGTCAGACAAATTTGTCCCTGGTTCCCAGAGGAAGGAACCATAGATAAGAAAACATGGCTAGAGTAAGTAATTGTTTTAGAGATTACTATGCAACTTTTTATCGGGGATGGGAGGGTGGGGGTCGGGTTGGGGGGGAGGGGGGCAGGGGAAAGTTCTGGTTACTGCCTTTAACTACTGGTCTCTGATTAATGACATTATTCAGAATTCCTCCGGCTTCCAGGATCTAGTTCTCTGAAAAAGTGCTCATCCATACACTGTCTCTGTGCTCTCTTATCCCTCCCACCTCTGACAGATATGGAGGAGGGACATTTAAAACAGTCTCTGTGTATGTCTGCTCTTTTACCTTATTTCTCAAAAAGACCAACGTCTATCCTTGTCTATAAACTCTGAAATCTAGTCATAATTCAAGTGATGACACTCTATCTCCCAGGGAGGAAGCCATCTTGGAGGAGAAAGCTGCCAGCAGAAGAGCCACTGAAAAAATTTCTTCTCTCTGCCAAATGATAGCTGCAAGGAGCAAGTAGCTCTCTTAAAGGAGCTAGGAGAGTTAGAAGGACAAATGGTCACTCTAACTTCAGGATTTATTTCAAAGACAAATACCCAGAAAAAGCCAGAGCCAAAAAAAGCCCCTTGACTTTAAAGTTTTAGAAAAATTAAAGTCTGCAGTCACAGCCTATGGGCAGACTGCTCCCTTCACTTTGGCACTGGATCAGTTCTCAAATATCCTGAGGATAGTCATTTATTTAAAGAACTTATCTTTTTTTTTAACTCAAATTATATTTGCATAAACAAGTGTAAAAATTAAGAATTAGCAGTATCAAAATGAAGGAACAATTTTGAGTAATTGTAATCCATGGTGTGTGTGTGTGTGTGTGTGTGTGTGTGTGTGTTAAAATGGCCATTTTGCCTAAAGCACTATACAGATTCAATGTAATACCCATCAAAATCCCAACTCAATTCTTCACAGAGTTAGAAAGAGCAATTATCAAATTCATCTGGAACAACAAAAAACCCAGGATAGCTAAAACTATTCTCAGCAACAAAAGAAAATCTGGGGGAATCAGTATCCCTGACCTCAAGCAATACTACAGAGCAATAGTGTTGAAAACTGCATGGTATTGGTACAGTGACAGGCAGGAGGATCAATGGAACAGGATTGAAGATCCAGAAATGAACCCACACACCTATGGCCACTTGATCCTCGACAAAGAGGCTGAAAACATCCAATGGAAAAAAGATAGCCTTTTCAACAAATGGTGCTGGTTCAACTGGAGGTCAGCATGCAGAAGAATGCGAATTGATCCATCCTTGTCTCCTTGTACTAAGCTCAAATCCAAATGGATCAAGGACCTCCACATAAAGCCAGACACACTGAAGCTAATAGAAAAGAAACTGGGGAAGACCCTAGAGGACATCGGTACAGGGAGAAAGTTTCTGAACAGAACACCAATAGCGTATGCTCTAAGAGCAAGAATTGACAAATGGGACCTCATAAGGTTACAGAGTTTCTGTAAGGCAAAGGACACCATCAAGAGGACAAATCGGCAACCAACAAATTGGGAAAAGATCTTCACCAATCCTACATCAGATAGAGGGCTAATATCCAATATATATAAAGAACTCAAGAAGTTAGACTCCAGAAAACCAAACAACCCTATTAAAAAATGGGGTACAGAGTTAAACAAAGAATTCTCACCTGAAGAACTTCGGATGGCGGAGAAGCATCTTAAAAAATGCTCAACTTCATTAGTCATTAGGGAAATGCAAATCAAAACAACCCTAAGATTTCATCTTACACCAGTCAGAATGGCTAAGATTAAAAATTCAGGAGACAGCAGGTGTTGGAGAGGGTGTGGAGAAAGAGGAACACTCCTCCACTGCTGGTGGGGTTGCAAATTGGTACAACCACTCTGGAAATCAGTCTGGCGGTTCCTCCGAAAACTGGGCACCTCACTTCCAGAAGATCCTGCTATACCACTCCTGGGCATATACCCAGAAGACTCCCCACCATGTAATAAGGATACATGTTCTACTATGTTCATAGCAGCCCTATTTATAATTGCCAGATGCTGGAAAGAACCTAGGTATCCCTCAACAGAAGAGTGGATGCAAAAAATGTGGTATATCAACACAATAGAGTACTATTCAGCCATTAGAAACAATGAATTCATGAAATTCTTAGGCAAATGGATGGAGCTAGAGAACATCATACTAAGTGAGGTAACCCAGACTCAAAAGGTGAATCATGGTATGCACTCACTAATAAGTGGATATTAACCTAGAAAACTGGAATACCCAAAACATAATCCACACATCAAATGAGGTACAAGAAGAAAGGAGGAGTGTCCCCTGGTTCTGGAAAGACTCAGTGAAACAGTATTCAGCAAAACCAGAACGGGGAAGTGGGAAGGGGTGGGTGGGAGGACAGGGGAAGAGAAGGGGGCTTACGGGACTTTTGGGGAGTGGGGGGGGGCTAGAAAAGGGGAAATCATTTGAAATGTAAATAAATTATATCGAATAAAAAAAATTTTAAAAAATATACAGCTCTTGGTTCATGTATGGCGTCTGCCTGCTGAGAAGACTGGACTGCTGGTTAGTATCCGGTGTTTGCTATGGAGCTGAACTGCTGACAAAGAAGAGAGAGCTCAACCACAAAGAACTATTTATAAATAGGCCCACGTCCCCCATCTCCTAATGACTTTTCTCTTCCACTCCCTCTGGTGGGTGGTCAGCAAGAGTTGAGGTTGAATGTTTCTTAAAATAGGTTGCAAAAAATTATTCCTACAATCCTGAGGTCTATTAGAAGCAAGCAGGTAAGAAGAGCTTCCTGAAGATAAAGCTATAAAAATTGATCAAGAAAACGAAGGATAGTATTGAGCCATAGCACCAAGTGCAAAAGGAATACACATGCACCCTTACCAATAAATGTAAAAGAACAAATAGAAAGTGCTGAGAGGGGTGGCAAATCTTTCTTACTCAAGAATTTCAAGTAGTATATGTTTTATTATTCTTCCAGGGGATGGGGCTTAATCATGCTAACCCCAGATTTCCAATAGGAGTAGATTTATAGGACTCTTCTGGAAGCAAAGTATGAACAAAGGAAAATAGTAACGTCAGGAAGAGACATGCAGCATTCACACTCTGCAAATGGCTTGACACTAGTGTTACAAGTTGATAGTGTTGTCCCTCTTGATGTGCTGGACTTAGAAGGATGGGCCACAGCTGTGTAGTCTGCATTCCTACCCCTCCCCAAACATAGACTCTCAGTCTAAACATAAAGAGAACATCACAGAGCCTCAAATGTAGGGATTTCTTTTCTCTATTGGTGCAGTGATAGGACTCTTGGATAGAACTCAGAGGGCTCTGGGTTCAGGCTCCAGCAACATGGTGCTCTAGAATGGATCCTGGCACTGGTGGGAGAATATGAGATGCAAATGAAAGCAGGAATCAATGTACCAATGTTTGCATTTTTTTTGAGATAGGGTTTATGGAGATCAAGCTGGCTTTGAATTTGCAATGAAGCCAAGGATGCCCTTTGACTCTGGATCCTCCACCTCCCATTTTAATCTCATGGTCTTGACAAGTGTACTGAAGTCATATAAGATGTGAAGAGTGGGGTTGGAGAGATGGCTCAATGGTTAGAGCACAGGCTGCTCTTGGAAGGGCTTGTGCTGAGTTCCAGCACCCACATAGCCTCTCACAACTGTCCCTAACTCCAGTTTTGGGGGATCTGATGCTGTCTTGTGAATCTCTTGGGCACGCATGTGGTATACAAACATACATCCAGGCAAATTATACTTACACATAAAATACATTTTTTTTAAAAAAAACAGTGAGATAACCCAGACTCAAAAGATGAATCATGGTAGGCACTCACTAATAAGTGGATATTAACCTAGAAAACTGGAATACCCAAATCATAATCCACACATCAAATGAGGTACAAGAAGAATGGAGGAGTGGCCCATTGTTCTGGAAAGACTCAGTGAAGCAATATAGGGCAAAACCAGAACAGGGAAGTGGGAAGGGGTAGGTGGGAAAACGGGAGAGAAGAGGGCTGATGGGACTTTCGGGGAGTGGGGGTCTAGAAAAGGGGAAATCATTTGAAATGCAAATAAAAAATATATCGAATAAAAAAAAGAAAAAAATGCTGTTAAGGATAGATGAGAAAGGGTAAGAGGTATTTACTGAACTATTATTGTAGCTTCTTTGGTAACTCCAGAATATAGTATAGATAAACTTGGCAGTAAGAGAGTAGGTCCTAGGATAAGGTGTTCCTCTAAGGTTACTACTCAATTTCATGCATTCAGGTCAACAGGAACTAGGGAATATGGAGACCCATGAACTTCGAGAACTAAGCACCTCAGAGCGTGTGAGCATTTCCACTCCAACTGTTCTGTCTCTAATTCTACTTCTAACCAGAAGTTTGAAATGTATGGCAGGGGACCTAATCCAAGTATAGGATAGTGGCCAGCTCCAGAGAAGATGTGAATTGGAACAGGCCATTTTGAAAGACTTTGAAACTTTGCCTCATCACTTCTTCCTTAATGTCACTTTATCAAGCTGGACCTCGGAAGATTCATAGCTGGATTCTTCCTTGAGATTTGGGATATAAGGGATCTGAGAGCTAGGGGTAGCCCCAGGGAAGGGCAGTGGCTGAAATGTACAATGACTGGCCTTACCTTGAAGTACCTATTATGATATCATAATGGTGCCATTCTGGAGACAGAGACTCTTTAGTTGAGTTGAGTTTAGTTAGTTAGTTAAAGCAATGTGCTTGAGTAATGGAGCCAAGTTGGGGGATGGATATCCCACTGCTGGGCCATTTCAAGATTAGTCTAATTAGTTTCATGATTGGCGCTATCTGTGTGTTGTTTTCTAGGTATTGGAGCCAGACAAAGGCGGCCGCCAAGGCAAAGGTATGTGATAGCCACTTTCTCTCAAAACCCACTTCTCTCTGTGCTGAACCCCGGTAGGTTTTTAGAAATGCTGAGCCTCTGGGCCATCTGAGGGAATGAGCAGAGGGTAGGGGGAGTTGAGGTAATACCCATAGATGTCTTTCAATTAATTCAGTTTGAGAAGCTTTAGGCCGGGCATGGTGGTGCACACCTTTGATGTCAGTACTTTGGAGGCAGAGGCAGGAGGAACTCTCTGAGTTCAAAGTCATCCTAGTCCACATAGTAAGTTCCAGGAGAGCAAGGACTACTCTCTCAAAAAAGCCAAGAAAAGAAGAGCAAGTGGGAAGAACAGAAAGAAGAGGAAGAGCAGGTAGAACAAGGAATAGGAAAGAAAGAAAAAGGAGGAAGAGAAGAAGGAGGGATAGGTCTAGAGGAGGAGGTGGTAATAGTAGTAGTAACTTTAGTATCATATTATCAAAAAGGAAGAATGTACAAGATATTAAAGAAGTGCTGCCTAGAAACTTGAGCTAGGGGAGACAGTCAGACTGACATACATAGAACTTTTTGGGGGAAAGAATGTGATAAGAGTTGAGAAATGGATATTGTCCATCACATGGGAGGCAGAAGGCCAATGGAGCCCGTTTTGTAAAGAAAGATTTATACTCATAGGACAAGACAATGAAGGTCTTGGGACATTAATTACAACTTTGTGGGTGGGTGGAAATTTTTATTTTCAACAGAAGAAAAATTGTTCGCAGACATGGTGCACATGGTGAATGTTAGTAAGCACTGATGGTCTTCTTGAGGACCTGGTAGGTCATGCCTCCTGTCTGAGTTTCCTGGCCTCTGACACACACACACACACACACACACACACACACACACACACACACACACACACACACACGAAAAGAAACTGAGGCCAAGAAATTGATTCTCACAGCTCTTCTGAAATTCATAGACAAAATCAGGTAAAATTTAGTGACATTTCCTGAGTCCAAAACATGCAGCAAAGGGCAGGCTAGAGAAATGGGTACACCTTTTGTGCTTCACTCCTGTGGAAGAAGTCTTTTCTCTTCAGGAGTTCTGATCTCTGCTATTAAAGCCTTCAGCTGATTGGGTGATGCCCACTCACAGTATGGAAAGCAATATGCTTTAAAGTGTACTGATTCTAAATGTTAGTCATATGTAAGAATTACTGTCAAAGAAATGTTCTAGGCTAATATATGACCAAACCACTGGGTTCCATAGCCTAGCCAAGTTGACATATGATTAACCATTACAATTCTTTCTCTTCTCTAAGTTCATTTGTAAAATTGTGTGTTTGTGTGGTTGTGTGGGAGAATTGGAACACAAGTGCCTGCAGAAGCCAGAGGTGCTTGGATCACCCTGGAGCTAGAATTCCAGGCTATCATGAACCATCTGACATAGATGCTAAGAACTGAACCCAGGTCCTCTGCAAGTGCAGTATGTGCTGCTGAACCATCCTCCCATGCCCTTCTCCTCTTCTCTTTCTCCTCCTTCTCTTCCTCTTTCTCTTCTTCTTTTTCTATTTCCCCCTTCTCTTACTCCTTCTCCTTCTTAGTTTGTAGAGTTTCATTACTTTAGTTCTTACATTTATGTTTTTTACTTTATCTCAAATTTGTTTTTAAATATGATATGAAGTAAGGCCCAACTTCACTCATCAACAAGTGGCCTTCCAGTGTCCCCAAACCATTTATTAAAGCTTTTTGTTTTGTTTTGTTTTGTTTTGTTTTGTTTTTGTTTTGTTTTGTTTTGTTTTGTTTTGCATTGAATGGTCTCAGTGTCTGTGTAGAGAAGCAGTTGATTTTTAGTGTTAGCTTTCATTGATCCTAAAGGTCTGTTCTTATGCTAGTTTCACGACTATTTTTGATTACTGTAAAACCATTTGTACATGGTTTTAAAAATAGAAACTGAGTCATTTAACTATGCTTTTTCAAGAATATTTTTTGGCTCCTGGGGGACCTTTGTGATTCCTTTAAATGGTCCCTCCATCCACCAAGGCAGGGGAAGAAGCCACAGCATAGGGGCTCAGGGTAGCGATTCAGGTGACATCCACAGTAAAGAAGCAGAGAGAAGGAACAAGTTCAAGCTGCTCTTCTCTTTCCCTAGGGACACAGTCTAGGATCCCAGTCATAGCTTAGCGCCACCCAGAGGTGCCTCAGGATGGTTATCCAGACACTTCCCTACAGACATGCTCAGAGGCTCATCTCCAGATGATTCTAGATTTTGTCAAGTTGACATTTGTCATCACAGTACTGGCATTGTTTTCTTGCTGCTATGTGGAGCTATCCTCAATTAAACTGTCATATTGTCATATGGAAATGAACTTGGTTCAGAGCTGGGTGTTTGTTTTGGGACAGATTCTCTCTTTGTAGCTCTGGGTCTCCTGGAACTAGTATTTAGACCAGGCTGGCCTTCAGTGCACAGAAATCCTTTCCCTCCTGATATTTCAGAGCCTTTTAAAAACATTTTAATTCCACCTGCCTGTTTTTGTTATTAACCATGGTTGTGTAGCTGTTTTTGCTTTTGGTCCTACAAGTCTCTCTCTCTTCTTATTCTCCATTGAGAAAGCTTCAAGGTAGACTTGAACTCGAGGTGGATTGACATTTTTTATATTAAAATCATCCCAGCCAAGAGCCTGAAATATCTTTCCAATTATGCATATTATCATCAATCTCCTGTGTTAAATATTTATGGTTTTATATATGAAGGTCTTCTGTATTATTAATCCAATACTTTGATATTTTATAATCTTTATTAATATAAAAATATATTTTATGACTTTAAGGGTTATAGAGTTTTTACTGAGGTAAAAGTGATGTGTGTGTGTGTGTGTGTGTGTGTGTGTGTGTGTGTGTTTTGTTTTAGTTTTTGAGATAGGTTCTTGCTTTATATCTCCAGCTAAGCTGGTGCTCACTACGAAGATTATCTCAAACCAGTAACAATCCTCTTCCTTACTCCAAGTGTTGGTATTACAGGCATGTGCTACTAGAATCAGTGGCTGTTCATATTCATAAGTTGTTTTGGATTTGTAAATTTAGGGAAGTATATTATATGCACATATCTATATGTATATAGACAGAGAGAGACAGAGAGAGAGAGAGAGAGAGAGAGAGAGAGAGAGAAAATAATATATTATAGCTGCATTCAAAGAAGCCAAGACAAAAGAGAGGTCTTGGTCTGTCCTGGAACTCACTCTGTAGATCAGTCTGGCCTCGAACTCAGAAATTCACTTGCATCTGCCTCCAGAGTGCTGGGATTAAAGGCATGTGCAATCACTGCTCAGCCAATAGAGAGCTCTTAAAGGCAAAGAGTGAAAGGGACTGGAGAGCTGTCTCAGAGGTTAAGAGCACTGGCTGCTCTTCTAAAGGACCTGGGTTCCATTCCCAGCACCCACACAACAGTTCACAGTTGTCTGTAACTCCTGTTCCAAGGAATTCAACTCTTTACTACAGGCATACATGCAAGCATAACATACATTCACTTAAAATAAAAACAAATGAAAACTTTAAAAAGAGTATGTACTTTTAAAAAAGGAGAAATTTGTATAGGCTATTTGGACTCAAAATTCATAGATCTGAAGCATGAATTTGCATCAGTATATTGGTTGAAGGGCTGTCACTAGGCAGATAACCTATGGGCTATAAGGTTGCCATTTTAGAGCACAAAAAGATAAACCTGTAGAATGTGTGTATGTACTGAGGCATACAACACACATGCAATTCATGAAGAACAGTGGTTCTCAACTTTCCTAATGCTACAACCCTTTAATATAGTTCCTCATGCTGTGGTGACCACCAACCATAAAATTATTTTCATACCTACTTCATAACTGTAATCTTGCTACTGTTATGAATAATAATGTAAATAAACTGTTTTTTGATCATCTTAAGTGACCCCTGTAAAATGGTCCTTTACATCCAACACAGTAGTGACCGATGGAATCAGAACCACTGATGTAGAAGGACTCTCTTGTGGTGCATGTGTTCTTTGGAAGTGTATTCATCTCCAGCAGTTAGGAGTGACTGCTCTTCTTGCCTCAGATATTGAGTGTAGCAAGACCAATTTAGTAGCCTGAGTTTTTTTTTTAGTAGCCTGAGTTTTTACTGTTGCTTTTCAGCGTTTTCCCTTTAGGAAGACTCTCTCTCTCTCTCTCTCTCTCTCTCTCTCTCTCTCTCTCTCTCTCTCTCCCACCCCCCTCTCCCTTTCTCTCTCTAATGCTAATCAAGTTACCCAGAACCTGTAAAATTAAAAGGAATTCTTTGAGATCTTATATGTCATAACTCAGAAAACATTGGTTCAGGAACCTGTGAATCCATGTTCTAAGGAAAGCAGGAGAAAGTGGGGCTTTGCATGAGCAAGCAGTTCTGGCTGTGAAGTGCTGAGAGGAACAGGATCCACATGACCAATGGAAAACAAAAGAAAAGAATCTACATATCTGGTAAAATGCTCATGAAACAGGAGCCAAATACCTATAGATATGTGTCCCTAGTCTCTAGTCACCTGGTCTATCCACTGTTTATTTCAAACGTCCACAGCACAGGGTGGAGGTGACCAAGCTCCCTAAGCAGCAACATGGGCCAAGAAGAGCTTCCATCAGTAGCATCCTGGGCTCAATTGTGAAAAGCATTCAGCTTAGCTTTCTTTGTAACCTTCTTTTCACAGAGGATAAACTACATTCCAGGCACATGCCATGCTCTATCCAGTATCTGTAGGTATTTCACCATGAGGGTGTTTCCACATTACTTACATGTGTGATATTTGTAGATCGTGTGGAGATACAGATACAGAAGGCACATTGGTAGACATATTAACTGATATTTCAACACCAGTTTTCTTTTGCTTCTTATCTTAATGGTATCACTATGAGCATAGATTTATACATAATGCATGATTAAGCATAAAATAAGCTCAAAACTATCAAAACTACCACCAGACATACTTAGCTCTGTGGTAAACTGGGCCACTAAATCATAGACATATTCACCAAATGCCCCAGAATTGTTGGCTAGGTTCTTTAGACATTGATGCCCTGACACAAAAGGAAGGAGTACATATTTGACTCATTTTAATGGTGACAAATGTCATTAATGCCCTTAACCTGACTGTGGGCATCACTGCAAAGTCCTATGAGTTTACTACTTGCTAGGAAGACCTTATGGAATAGAATGGAACTCCTACCACTAAGCTTCCCCTGCTTCTCACCTTCTCAGCACCATCTCCCACAGCTGAGCAAAAGTGCACTTGCAAATGGTTACAGGGCTCCAGACTTTAGCACAGCTGACTCCATGATGGAAGTGCCTTTCAGACTGTAAATCTCAGCACATAGTCAGCACCACCTGCCACAGGTAAAACAATGGCCCAATCCATCAAAGTCCATAGTTCTGGGAGCCTCAAAATGGACTAGCCTCACTTTTTGGCTTCTGCTTCTGGTTAACCATTCTTGTTAATTTATGTCAACCCAGAACATGGTTTTTGTGCTTAAGAGGTCACTCTGAAAAAGGCTTGTGGATACACTGGAATCCTGAACATCCATTGTAGTTGCTGAGTGGCTAATAAAGACATGCCGGTGGCTAAAAGCCATGTCCATCCAGTCTTCTCTGGTGAATGCCCCACAACACAAGTTCCATATGCCTTTTCAGTGGTATTTTACTTGCTTATAATGCACTTTTTCACCTAGAAATCAGCTGACTCTCTGATCTGTTGCTCAAATAGAAATTTATGGAGTATTCTTTCATTCTGTTTAAGGAAATTAATCAAGTTCTTCTGAGTTCAGTGATGCATTTCTATTACGTTTACCACACTGAAAAAAATTGTGTGTGTGTGTAAGTGTGTGCATGTGTACATGTGTCATGGGGCACAGAGAAGTAGAAGACAACCTACAAGTGTCAGTTCTTTCCATCTAACTTGAAAACCATAGGAGGTAAATGTCAGTTGGCAAGGCTTGGCACCAGGTACCTGTACCCACTGAGCCATTTTGCTGGCTCCCACATAGTATCTTATCTGTTTAGGTGGCTGTTTTCCTTACTAATGCTTGGCTCTAGAGTAAAGGGGGCATATTTATCTTTAGTCTCAGTATGCCACATAATAATCTAGAATTTAATTTTTGAAGACACTGAATAACATGTATGCATGTGTGCATGCATGCACAAATGCCATGGCATGCACATGGAGGGAAGTGAGAGGACTGGTGAAAACTGCTTCTCTCCTTTTACTACAAGAGCTCCAGACAACCCAGGTCTTTGGGCATGGTGTGTAGCACCTTTGCCTACAGTGCCATCTTGGTATTTCCTTATTATATATAATAAGTTATTCATTAATAAATTAGAATCTAATGACATAATTACACATTTTCAAGATGATTACATATGATTAAAGCATATCAATAACCCACAGGGAAGATGAGATGTATTGTCAATAAAATCTCCAATCTATAGCATAAACCTAACTTTCTTGTTTCTTTCTTTGTGTGTGTTTCTCTAGGCTTCAAAGCAACAGGTTCTTGAAGATATCAGGAAAATCAAAGGTCAGAATTACTCTATCCCTTATTGTTAGCTCAAGCTGCTGTGTTTCTGCTTTAAGACACTGATCGTTGACAGCATGTGAAAGAAAATTGAAAATGAGGGTGTGACTAGAGTAAAGCCATCTTTCTAACATCTTCACTTGCAAAGTCATGCATACAGCCCCATAACTCCTGCAAGGTCCCTTTCCCATGTCCCATATATTTTCAAGGAAACTCAAAGTCCTGGAAAGAAACTCACTGGGTCAGGAGACTGGACAAAGAATAACTACTAAGAGTTTGTTGCCTTTATTCCTCTACTATGTATTCTGGGCAAACATCTTTAAAGGAAGAGATGTATCAGGCTCTCTGTGTCTCCCACTGTTATGTTCCCATTCCCATGCTTCTAGTGGAGGCACTTCAGTTCCATGATGAAGAAAGCAGAGAATATGAACATTTAAAACGTGGTAGCTGTGCCTTGCTACTAATTAGCTTCATGGCAGGCATGACTCTATCTTTGCCCTCATGATTATTGAATGAAAGGGATTCTTTTACATTGTATCAGTAGTTACTATACTAAGTAGTTTCTTTACTCCTATTACCAGCTTTAGAATTGGAAGAATCCAAGAAGTATGCCACAGCAAGTGATCTGGCATGGTAAACAACGAATTCTCACCTGAAGAACTTGGGAAGGTGGAGAAGCATCTTAAAAAATGCTCAACTTCATTAGTCATTAGGGAAATGCAAATCAAAACAACGCTGAGATTTCATCTTACACCAGTCAGAATGGCTAAGTTTAAAAATTCAAGAGACAGCAGGTGTTGTAGAGGGTGTGGAGAAAGAGGAACACTCCTCCACTGCTGGTGGAGTTGCAAATTGGTACAACCACTCTGGAAATCAGTTAGTACTTTTAACCGCTGAGCCATCTCTCCAGCCCAGATTAAGAATTTTCAAGAGCCTATAGCCCAGTGGTTCTAAACTTACATATCATAAGACCACTGAAAAACACCAATATTTACTATATAAATTGAAAGAGGAATTGCAAACCTTTTCTGATAGAATTGAAGGTTTACATGAAAAATATTTCTGTTAGAATTGGTGGAGTCCATTGATGTTAAGAGATACTAAGGATTAGTGATTGTTGCTTCCTGTTATTTTTGATGTTATTTTTATGTTTGTGTGCATACCTTCATTTCGGTTTGTTGGAAGAAGATTACTTTCTTGCTTTTTCTAGGGTGTAGTTTCCCTCTGTGTGTTGGCATTTGTGTTTCCATCTATTATCCATTGTAGGGCTGGATTTGTGGACAGATACTGTGTAAATTTGGTTTTGTCATGGAATATCTTGTTTTCTTCATCTATCGTGATTGAGAGTTTTTCTGGGTATAGAAGTCTGGGCTGGCATTTGTGTTCTCTTAGGATCTGTATGAGGTCTGCCCAGGATCTTCTAGCTTTCATCATCTCTGGTGAGAAGTCTTGTATAATTCTGATGTGTCTGCCTTTTTAACTTACTTGACCCTTTTTCCCTTACTACTTTTAATATTCTTTCTTTTTTGAATGCATTGGTCTTTTGATTATTATGTGCTTTGAAGACTTTCTGGTTTGGTCCAGTCCTTTGGATTTCAGAAAGCTTCTTGTATGTTCATGGGCATCTCTTTCATTAGGCTAGGAAAATTTTCTATATAATTTTGTTAAAGATATTTAGTGGCCCTTTAAGTTGGAAATCTTTATTCTCTTCGAAACCTATAATCCGTAGGTTTGGTCTTCTCATTGTGTCCTGGATTTCCTGGATGTTTTGGCTTGCAGGCTTTATGCATTTTGCATTTTCTTTGACTGTTGAGTCAATGTTTTTTATCGTATCTTTAGCACTTGAGATTCTTTCTTCTATCTCTTGTATTATGTTGTTTATGCTTACAGCTATGATTCCTGAATTCTTTCCAAGCTATTCTATCTTCAGAGATGTCTCACTCTGTGATTTCTTTATTGTTTCTACCTCAACTTTTAGAGCCTGGATGATTTTCTTCAATTCCTTCACTTGATTGTTTGTGTTTTCCTGTAATTCTTTAAGGGATTTTTGTGTTTTCTCTTTAAGGGCTTCTGTCTGTTGACCCAGGATCTCCTGTGCTTCTTTAAAGTATTTTTGTGTTTCCTCATTAAGGGCTTTTGCTTGTGGACAGTTGTTCTCCTGCATTTCTTTAAGGGAGTTATTTAAGTCCTTCTTGAAGCCCTCTATCAACATCATGAGATAGGATTTTAAATCCAACTCTTGCTTTTCCAGTGTGGGACTTGCTGTGGTGGGAGAACTGGGTTCTGATATTGCCAGGTAGCCTTGGTTTGTGTTGGTAGGGTTCTTGTGCTTGCTTTTCTCCATCTGGTTATCTCTGGTGCTAGTTGGTCTTGTTGTCTCTGGATGGAGCTTGTCCCTTCTGTGGGCCTGTAAGCCTGTGTCCATACTCCTTGAAGACCAACTCTCTTCTGACAGGGTCTGTGCACAGAAGGTGGTAGAGCTGCCTGGCTCCCTGGTGCCAATGGTGCCCAGAAGACTTCCATTCCCAGCTGCTCCACTGATCGCCTGCCCTGTGAGCTCCTAGCTGGTTCCCTCCAGAGAGGAGCTGGAGATCTCACCCCAGAAGCTCAGAAGTGAAAACACTGCTGGGAGATCACTCTCTCTTGGCAGGCTGTGCATAGAAGGCTGTGGAGTTGCCTGGCTCCCTGGTGCAAAATCTAGATTTAATTTTTTAAAGAAGCCTTTTGGTTGGTCTCAGCAACCGTTGGAGTCTTTTCCTATTCGACTTCTCTTCTGACGTCCATGGGTCTGTGGTGCACAGACATTCATGTGAGAGCAACACAAACACAGAAATAAATCTAAAGGGTTTTAAGTGAGTTCTCCCAATGACTCCAATCCTGGTTGAAAGAAGAACCCATTTGCCTTCATAATGCTTAACAATTTTCTCAAGGTACACACCAACATATACCCCTTTTACCACAACTCCTGGAAGACCTTATGAATGCCTTCATCTTACGGAGAAAAAAAAATAACATTTTTCCAATTATTTTTCACAGATGGTAATTCTTAAGTCTGCACTTCAGATCAGCTCTTCCTTTAAGTGCAAATCCATTCATTTTGTTGTAATGTTACATTTTGTTTTAGAAATTTCCACTTTGGTGTATGAATGCAAAATCCAGATGTTGCCAAAGACAGGAACCTGTGGACACCCTGTTTCCCCTCCCCCTTAACTCTCACCTCCTCTCATCATATGCACCTGTGATTCAGTTACGATTATAGGCCACATTTCACTTTCCTCCTTAGGTTTGAGTATAATATTCTTAGTACCAGTTTTCAAGCTTCTTTCTTTCATTTTTTAAATAAAAAATGTTATAAGAACACATTCAATTAAAAAAGATAAAACAATATATTCTTCATTTACATTGCAAATGCTAGAACCTTTCTCGGTTTCTCCTGTCCCAGAAAACCCCCAACCCCTTCTCCCACCCCCTGCCTCCAAGTATATGCCCCTCCACCCTCTACTCCTAGCTTACCACACCCCTCGATTTCTCTATATTGGGGCATCTATTGAGCCTTCACAGGACCAGGACCTCTCTTCCCACTGATGCCGGACAAGGCATTCCTCTGCTACACTTTTGGCTCTAACCATGTGTACCACTTGATTGTTTAGTGTCTGGGTGGCCAACATCATTGTTCTTCCCATAGGGCTACAAACCCCTTCATCTCCTCCAGTCTGCCCTCCAAGTCCTCCATTGAGGACCCCATGCCCAGACCAATGGTTGGCTGCTAGCATCTGCCTCTGTATCTGTAAGGCTCTGGCAGACCCCCTCTGGAGACAACCATAGCAGCCTCCATTCCGCATACACTTCTTGTCGACCATAATAGTGCAGGGGTTTGGTTCCTGTTTATAGGATGAATGCCCAGGTAGGGCATTCTCTGAGTGGCCTTTCCTTCAGTTTCTGTTGCACACTTTGTCTCTGTTATTGCTCCTGTGCGTATTTGGTTCTCCTTCTCAGAGGAACCAAAACACCCCTACTTCAGTTCTTTTTTTTTTCTTTTTTTTAATTGAATATATTCTTCATTTACATTTCAACTGTTATAGTCCTTGCAGGTTTCCCCTTCCCGATTTCTCCCCTCCTGGAAACTCCCAACCCCTGCTCTTACCCCCTGCCTCCCAGAATATGCTCCTCCACCCAACCCACTCCCACAACCCCCAATTGATTTCCCCACACTGGGGTCTCTATTGAGCCTTCACAGGACCAAGGACCTCTCTCCTCCCACTGACACCCAACAAGGCATTCCTCTGCCACTATTTTAGCAGGAACCATGTGTACCCCTTAGTTGATGGAGCCCTAGGAGCCCTGAGGCATCTGGATGGCTGACATCATCGTTCTTCCCATGGGGCTGCTAACCCCTTCAGCTCCTCCAGTCTACCCTTCAACTCCTCCATTGTGAACCCCATGCTCAGTCCAATGGTTGGCTGCTAGTATTAGCCTCTGTATCTGTAAGGCTGTGGCAGGGCCCCTCCAAAGGCAACCATAACAGGCTCCTTTCAGTATGCACTTGTCATCCATAGTACTTTTGGAGTTTGGTGTTTACCAGGTAGAACACTCTGTGGGTGGCCTTTCCTTCTGTCCCTGCTCTACACTTTGTCTCCATTATTGCTCCTGTGAGTATTAGGTTCCTTTTCTCAGACGAACCAAAGCACCCCCACTTCAGTTCTCCTTCTTGAGCTTCCTGTGGTCTGTGAATTGTAACTTGTTTATTTTGAGATTTTTGGACTAACATCAACTTATCAGTGAGTGCATACTATGTGTACATACTTTTGTGATTGGGTTACCTCACTCAGGATGACACTTTATATTTACATCCATTTGCCTAAGAATTTCATGATTTCCTTGTTTTTAATAGCTGAATAGTACTCCATTCTGTAGACATTTTCTGTATCCATTACTCTGTTGAAGGACATCTGGGTTCTTTCCGGCTTCTGGCTATTATAAATAGGCTGCTATGAACAGAGTGAAGCATGTGTTCTTATTATATGTTGGAACATGTTCTGGGTATATGCCAGGGGTAGTATATCTGGGTCCTCAGGTAGTACTATGTCTAACTTTTGATGAACTACCAAATTGATTTCCAGAGTGCTTTTACCAGTTTGCAATTCCACCAGCAATGGAGGAGTGTTCCTCTTTCTCCACATCATCTCCAGCATCTTCTGTCCCCTGACAGCTAACATCAGAGATAACTAAATTGCAAAAGTCAAATGGAACATCATTACCAACAGAAACCAAGGCAATATGGCACCATCAGAACCCAGTTCTCCCACAACAGCAAATCCTGAATACTGCAACACATCAGAAAAGCAAGAGCTGGGTTTAAAATCTATCCTGGCCCATGGGACAGTCAGCAGAGTCCTGGATCCACCTAGGGGAATGGCAAGAGAGAAGACAGACACAAAAGAACTGGAGAGCAAGCCTGAATCCGATCAAGCTGTCAATCTTTAATTTACACACAAGGCATTATAAAGGCAAGCAAGCAGGTGTGGGGAGGGGTGAAGGGGGAAAGTCATTGTATTTGAGGAACAACCTCAGGAGGCTAGCATCGTATCTCAGGAACAGTTTCTCAGAATTGTCTCTCAGGGTCTCAGCTAAGATTTGGCAGGTGCTGTAGGAACTTGGCATCATATTTTGATCATGAGGAGGTGAGGTGGAAAGGAGTTGCTATGGTAACAACCACAGGTGAACTTCCTTTGTTCGAGCCCACTTGGGTGAGCTCTGTACCTACTGACCATCTAGCTTACTTGGCTAATCTTTAAACTGGTACATTTCCTGCTAAAAGCAGCCTAGAGAAAGCAAGCTGGAAATGGCTGAGAGGAGGGGGTTTTTGAGATCTCTGTGAGAATAGCTCCTGGCAAAAACCACATCTCATGATGCTGATAGAGGACTTCAAGGCCATAAATAAGTCCCTTAAAAAATATAGGAGAATATGGGTCAACAGGTAGAAGCCCCTAAGAAGAAACACAAAAATACCTTCACACTTCTTTCAATCCATGTCTTCAAAGGTGAACTTTCCCCTCCAGGACAATTACAATTGCAACGTGTTAGCATGCCAAAAAAGACCTAGCTCTTGCTAACTCCTCTCAAAGACACCCTGCAATACCCTCTACCTGCTATCATCCTCCATGCCAAGGATACACAACTAGTTATTTTAAACTTCTTTCATCAGTTCAAATACTGTTCTCTTGGGACAGGAAGCCGGGACTCCTTACTAGCTATTATTCAAAGACCTTCCAGCTTCTGTCTATGAGTGGACTATTCTGGTAACACTGAAAAGTATTACCAAAATTGGTATTAAATTCCACTATAACTGTGTTTACTAGCAGAGCACAGATTAAAAGCGTAAAGCATGCCTGTGAACTCTGCACTGGGAAGGCTTTGGGCAGAGACTGCATAAGTTAAAGTCCAGCCTGGGCTATATAGTCAGCTCCTGGTCAGCCTGGGCTACATAGTAAAACCCTGTCTCAAACAGAAACAAGTGTGTGATGGCACAGGCCTGTGATCCCAGCACTCAGGAGACAGAGGACTACAAGTTACAGGCCAACCTAAGTGTCACAGGGAATTCCCAGATAGTGAAACCCTACTTTAAAAAATAGTTTTATTCCTATTACCCTGAATTCTTTTGCCATGTTTTTCCACCTCATCTGTTGAAACCAACAGCTGTTTTCATGCCTGGGAGCCCAACACAGCCAGTACAGAGAAGACATTTCCTAAGTGTTATCTAAGTGAATGAACTCACCAGGGAGGTCCAAGTTAATAAAATCTTTTCTCTTGTATCAGCCATGGAGAAACTTAGCACATTCATTACACAAAATAATGAATCAGTGATGCAACCAAGTAGCTTGGAAATATAAATACTGCTCATAGGAATTTTATTTCCCTCCCAGAGTCCATCAAATTAATTATGAGCACATATTTGATGTGGGGGCAGAGGGCATGCAGGGATACCACTAACTGAAACACTCATTTTTATTAGACTGTAGTTTTATTGCAAGGTAGGTTTTCTTTCCCCCACACTAGGCTGATATCTGCACTGTCCAATCTAGTAGCCGCTACCTATAGATGGCTATTGAAGTTTCAGTCCTTTAAAATGAAATAGAATTTGTCATTCTATTCTTCTGTAGCCACATCTCAAGTGCCCCAAAGCCATACCTGTCTGGTGGCTGTGACGCTGCACAGTACAGACACAGAACACCGTTAGCAGCACTGTCTACACAATTACAAAGATGTCCTCAGAAAGCCTGACTTACTTCTTAGCTCCCAGGATCCTGGTGCTCCTCTGCTGCTTACTGGATGTGGGTCCCGGGTCTAGCAAATTGCAAGCACATGAGTGAGTGCCAGGGACCTTTGTACCTCATCCCCAAAGAGATGAATCCCCCTGTGCCTAGATGTGAAGCTGTCTACATTGTAGAGACGGGTTGACAATATCAACGCCCATTCTCAAAACCTTATTCCTAGGTGGAGGATCGAAAAGAAAGATGGAAAAATATGCATATATGTAATATATTTTACAGCAACGGGAGGCACTAGGGATGCTGAAGGATTATGAATAATTACAATATGTTGAGGAACTGAGACCGAGGATACTAGGAATAGGCAATAAAAATAAAATGGGGGGGTAGTAAGTGGATCTGATATAAAAGGGTGGGGCCTACTGGGCTCTGAATAAATCCAACTATGAATTCAAGACAAAAGCAAAGAACCATGTGTCTCTGCTCCACAGTTCTATCTCCAAAGTATAATGGTCACACCAAGAAACTCGCGGCGGTGACTGCACCAAGTCTGGAAGACATCACTCCCCCTCCACGCCTAACAATTTCACCCAAGGGCTCTGGCCAGATTAAAGCCACTTCCGCTCTGCTCGCCTCTCCAGGATGTGGTCTCGGCAACTACTAGCCCTGCTCTGAACATCCACTTCTGCCTAGTGACTTCAGAGGGGGCTGCAGAGGAAAAGGAGTCACATGGACTCATCTTCAGCTTCCATTGAGGCCCCGCCCCCATCGCTACAGGAGAGAAGGGAGGCTGACTGGAAGAGAGGGTTGGAGCAAATGGGAGGAGTCTGAAGGTCCTCTGAACCTGCATTTGCACAGCAGGTCACACCCATCCCAAAAGTGGTCTTACAGATGCTAATGGGGTTCAAATCTCACTTTTCTTTATTGATCTTAAATTACAGACCCATCCTCTTCCCCTTCCCTCCCAGATAGCTCTTTCAGTGCCAAGGGTGCAGGCAGTGGCTGAGCAGGAATACACTTAACAGGGGCAGATCTCTCCTTATCCACTAACTTCATGCCTCCACACGTCTGGATTTTCGGTATGGTCTCTGGAAGACATGACCTCTTTAGCCAAGATCGTTAGGGAAACATTAGGGGAACGATGCTTGAGCCTCTCCCTGGGGACTGTGACAGGGTCTCTCATAGTGACAGTGCTGGTTCCTCTCAGAGAGACTTCTGTGCATCTTCTCAGAATGACTGTGTCTGCTTTCAGAGGGACTATACTGTGTTCTCTCAGAATGACAGGAGTCTGTAAGAATGCCTGTGTAGCCTGGGTTAGAGGAAGTGTCCTAGGCTTATTCTAGATGTTGTGATTATAAAAAGATAAAGAAATATAAGAATATGTTCTACGGGACTGTGGTGAGGTGTGGGGCAAGGGGATAGCTCCGCAGGCCCAAGCCAAGGCATCCCTTCCCCCTGAGGGACCACACACATGATGCTATACTATAGAATAGGGTTTATTTAGGGTATGGGGAGAAGAGTTAAGAGAGTAGTAGCAACAGAGGAAGGCAGAGTGAAGGAGAGAGCAAAGAAGTTGAGGCCAGCCAGGGAATGGGGAAAGAGGCGAGAAAGGGGGCAAGAGAGCAGCAGTAAGAGAAAGAAGAAGGGAAAAGCAACCCCTTTTATAGTTGGCCAGGCATACCTGGCTGTTGCCAGGTAATGTTGGGGTAGAGTACATCACCGGAACTACATCTCTTCCAGCGAGAGGGAATGGAAAAAGCTCTTTCAGAGAAATCACCATGGCTCCTTACTGAAGGACTGCCCCGTGACCTTCGCATGAGAATGAGATGGCTCTTTTTTGAGGGACTGAGGCATCTCAGAGAAGAGGGACTCTGTTGGCTCCTCCCAAAATGACTGTGTAGACTCTTCTTCACAGAGGGACTGCATCCTCTTCTCTCTAGAGGTCTGCAAGGGCTCCTCCTTGAGGGACTGTGAGGGATTCTCCTTGAGGGAATGCGAGGACTTCTTAAGGGATTGCTAGGGCTTTCCCCTGAAGGACTTTGAGGCCTCCTCCTGGAGGGACTGTGGCCTCTCCCCTTAAATAGACCGTTATGGCTTCTGTCAGAGAGACTTCTTATGGAGGAGCTAAGACTGTTGATCTGGGAGGGAGTGTGATAAATCTGCTCCAAAAGATGTCTAAGGGTTCTGTCAGAGGGACTGCTATGCCTCCTCTCTAGAGGTCTACAAGGGCGCCTGTGGGGGCTCCTCCTTGAAGGACTGTGACTGTTTCTTCCTGAAGGACTGCAGGGACTTCTGACTGAGTGCCTGTGAGGGCTCCTCCCTGAGGGACTATGAGGACTTCTCAATGGATTGCGAGAGCTCCTCCTTGAGCGAATTCCAGGGCTCCTTGAACCAATTTGAGGGCTCTTTGAGGGGCTGTGGCTTCTCCACTTAAATACACTGTTTTGGCTTCTCTCAGATACACTTCTTAAGGAGGGGCTGAGACTGTTTCTCTGGGAGGGATTGCAATATATCCTCTCCAAAATACTTCTAAGGGTCCTGTCAGAGGGACTGCTACGCCTTCTCCGAGAAGGACTGTGATGTCTCCTCTTAGAGAGATTTTGCCAATGAGTTCCCTGAGGAAGCAGGCAATGACTTCTTTCAGACGGCTTATTACATGGGGTTCTCTCCCTGAAGAAGCCGAGTTGCTGTGGTTGATTTTTTGGTGCTTCATCACCATAGACATTGTCCATTATTTTGGGGACTCGAGTAGCTTGTTTAGAGTCATCTCTTCCACGAACCATGGTCTTCTGCGATTGCAAGGGTCTGGGTGGGAGAGAGCTCGCTGGTTTGGGCTGTGGAGCTTGTCTACCACGCTCACTTCCTCCCTGACATGTGTCCTTTTGCTTAGCGCTTGAGCCTGTTGACCTGAGCCTGACAGCTGGTGTCCTCGCTCCTTCGCTATCTCTCATGAAGTAATCATTGGCATTTTGTTTGGGGCACAAGTTGTTGACTGAACACAACTTGTCTGGCCTCATCTTCTTCAATTTCCGGCCCGTAAAAGTCACAATTCTATGTGCTGCTTGGAATGCCTGCCTTAGGCCTTGAACAAGTGGTTGGATGATTTTGGGCTGAGAGGATTTCTCAGGTTGTGTCTTGGAAGAAACAGTGCTTGTTTGGGGGGTTTCAATTCTGTTTCTTGACAGACCCCTCAGTGTTCTAGGACTGATTTTGTATAGCCTTGTGTTTTGTGTTTTAGGTCCCTTGACAATTTTCTTCAAAGGATCTGTCAAGACAGAGGTCTTTCTGAGGCTTGATTTAATCCATGTTTCATCCTGATTGCTTCCATAGCCAGGATGCTTGGAACCCAGCTTAGAGAATCTAGCTTCTCTATGTGATGGTGATCCAGTACCTTTCTGTGGATACCCTAATTTAAATCCAAGATGCAATTGAACATCACCATGGCCTTCAGGGCTGTTTAAAAGGTGGAGCTGTGGGTAGATGAGAAGGTACGGCCCCCAAGCAGAATGTAACTTATGAGAGCAATTAAGGCCTGAACATCGGCCACATTCTAAGCATATTGGATACTTTAGGACAAGACCTGAATCTAGAGGCGGAGGGACATTGTGGGGTATTTGACTTCTTATGAGTTTTCCTGCTATTTTTAACTTGAGTTCTCTTAGAAGATGTTCTGAGTTATCGGTGTTTGACTGGGAGAGAGAACTTGTCTTGAGGGAATGCTGAGACTCAAAAGTCCTACTCGGTGCACATGGTGAGATTTTACTCTGCTCCCTGGAAACAGAATCTTCCCTAGTGTAAAGTATCTCTGATCTCATCAAGTCAGGAAACCAGGTCCCGGTACATGAGACGGACACATGCTCAGTGGCTTCCTGGAAAATATCGTGGGGTTTTGAGCTTGGTTTCCTTACTCCCAATCTTGTGCCAGAGAATCTCTGTATTATGGAAGATGTGGAGCCACGTGTCCACATCTTCAGCGGCATTTTCTTCTCATTACTGTGAAATAAAATATGTCTCTGTATGTACTTTTTCTCCACTGACGTCTGAGACATGGTCCTTGGAACCCTCTCTAGCAGGCTTTGGGAAAATTCCATCAGTTCAGCTGGAACCCCAAATAAATTTTCGATGGATTGACAACTGTCCATACTGGATCTTTCTATTGAAAAGGGTTGAGAACAAGGCTTCCTTTCCATAGTGGTTCCCAGGACATTCCCCAGCATTAGCATACTGGAGAGGTATTTCCTAGGTAGTCTCTGCCTACAGACATGGCTTTCCCAGACATTCTGCTGTATGCCCAGGAAAGAATGGATAGTGCTTCTTCGAGCCACTAATCCTGCCTGAAACTCCTGGGATAGTAATCTGAATGTGTATGAAGAATACCTCTGGAATTCCTCCATTTTCTTCTTTCCACTTTCTTCCTTGGATAAGACATTCATGCTCCAGATATCAGGATACCTGGTTCCCTTGCTGTCCCCTGTCTTATCAGAGGGTAGATTTTGAAGGACCAAAGGAAGAACTGATGATTTTTTCATAGTATTGTCTGTATAGGACTTTGAAGACTGCAAACTACCAACACCAATGTTTTCCATACCAAAAGCTCTGGAAACTTCGGGCACCCCAGAACCCTGGCTGTGCCCTAATTCAGTTGTTCTGTCAACGATAGAAGGACATGGGATTGAAGGGCTGTGTATGGATCTAGATAAGGAATTCTCTGCATCTAACTTTGCTGGTGCGATCATCTCAGATTCTTTATTCTGACACACTGGTCCTTGATTCGAATCCTTGATTTTCTTTATTTTAGGAGATTTTGTTTTGAGACCTAGAGATTTAACAGCCTGAAGCCTTTGCTCATGCGTTGACACTGTAGGTTCCTTAAGGGGAGATGTTTGCTGAGATATTAATTCTGCAGAAGTCACTTGAATATCTGCCCTTTGAATTAACTCCATAGGTTTTACCAGGTCTTGAAGATGTGGTCTTGGGTGTAAATTCAAACACTCCTTTACTCTAATGCTTGGTCTCATGCCCAGTCCTATTGGTTCTACAGCCTGGGGACATGGTCCTGGTGCCACTTCTTCAGATTATACGATCTGAATCAATGGTTTGGCAGTTACTACAGTCTTTATTAGTGGAAAGCCTGGCCATTGTTTTGTTTCTAAAGCCTGATGTTTTGGCTCTATGACTACTTTTTTGGATTGCACATATTGTAGCTGAAGGCTTGGAGGAAATTCTGAACTTATCACATAATGTGTTCTGGAAGTCAAATCATTGTATTTTGACATTTGAGGGATACTTTCTGGAATCATCACAGACTTTGCAACTTGAAGTGGTGGTCTGGAGATCACTTCCACAAATTCACACACTTTTGGGAGGGCCACTGAGTGAGGAACTGAAAGCTGTGTCTTCACAGATTCTGTTACTTGATCTCGTGGCTTTACACTAATCCCTACGTTTATCATTTCATCCAGTGATTCTGTCGGAGTGATGCTTACATTTTCCAGGCTCAGATTCTGAGGTGTTGTTAGCTTAGCCGCTACCCCTCCTGACTGCTGTGTACCAAAGGTGAGCTCTACAGAGTCTCTCTTTCCCACAACTTGACTCTTTTCCTTGCCTGCCAACTCAAAGGATTCTTTGTGTAGCCACACCATAGAGGCCAAATTTTTAGATTTGGGAATCTGAGGTCCTGGCCCTGGTGTTATTCCTGAAGTGGTATCTGGGATGGGACAGAATGGCCTTGTTGTTATTACAGATTGTTCCCTTTGAGATCTTTCCTTAGAGCCCACCCCCAGAGGTCCTAAGTCTTGAGGACATGGCCTTGGAGAGTTTTCTATGAATCCAATCTTTCTACTTATCGCCTTTGGAGTCATTCTAAATTCTTCCCCTTGATGTCTTGCTTCACAAGTCAACTCTATGGTGTCTGCAACATGGTTCTTGAAGCTGAGGGTCATTCTATCAGATTCTGTACCCTCTTTTGTCTGTAACTTCTTGAAATCTTGAAATTGAGGCCACGTCCAAGAATGTAACTCAGGAGGTTCTGGGAGCTGGTAGCTTTTCTGTAGATTTGGCTCTGAGGATTTTAAATCATGATCACTTAGTGTTGGAGTCAGATCAAACAATTCTGGTACTTGAAGAACTAGCTTCGGGGGCATCTCTAACGATTCTAGGATGTTATCTGTTGGTTTGGAGCTCAACCACATAGATTTCCCTGTCATTTCTCTGCTTTTATGTACCACCCCATTTGTAAATTCTAAAGACCCCAAATCTTGGGAAACTGGTGTTGAAGTAAAATGCACCGATTTAGGGACTTGACACCTATGCTTCATGTTTATCTCAGCAAAGTCCTCCACCTCTCGCTCTGGTCTCATGGATTCTGTGAGGGGATGAATTGTCTGGGGCATAAGGTTCCCAGGTTTCACGTTTTGAAAAATTGATTTTGGTGGTAACTCCACAGATTTTCCAATTTCCTGCAGACACACTGATGACAATTTCGCCTGTTTTACACCTTGCCACTTTGGCTCTGAAGGAAATGCCAAAGATTTTCTATTTTTCTGCTCTGATTTCAGTGGCAAATCTGAGAATTTGACACTGGTCAGTGATGGTCCTGCTAAGAGCTTCCTGGTGGACTGTGGTGGCAATACTATCATTGGTTCTTTTGAAGACCGCACACTTTGAGACTGTGATGCTGGCTTCAAATGTATGGCTTGAACATTTTGAGAAAGAGGTTCTTTCAAAAACACCTTACTTCTCAAGTCATTCAGATCACTGCCAGGAGTCAGTTTTACAGCATTTGTACAAAAAGGTGTGTGTGTGCTCCTCTCTGGAAACTTTCTATCTTCCGGGGGCGATGTCGGTAAAACCACAGAATTCACACCATTTGACTGAGGCCGCGACCCAAGCTGGTTCTTCCAAATCTGGATCTTTTGAAACTTTGCCCCTAGCATTAAGTTAGATGAATTCATATCTTGAGAAGTTGATACACCCAAATTGCTTGACCCTGGATTTAGTTCAGACACCAAATCTTTCAAGTGCTGTTCTTGAGGTTTTGGAGCTTGTAAATGTGCCCCAGGGTTGTAGCCAATAGAATTTACAGACTGAGATTGTTGACTTAGAGTACATGCAGAAGAATTTATATCTTTCAAATGTATTCTAGTATTGCACCAAACAGGATTTACACACAGAATTTGTGGTGGTGGAAATGAAGAAAAGTTCATACCTTGAAAAAGTGGCCCAAGATTATACCTATTAGAATTTTCACACAGATGGTTTTGCCCTAGAGTGCATACAGAAGAATTCCCAGCTTGCGAATGTAATTCAGGATTCTCTGGGGTGAATGCAGAAGAATCTGCACACTGAGCATTTGATCTTGGGGTGCATGCAGAAGAATCTGCACACTGAGGACTTGGCCCTGGTATGCATGCAGAAGAATCTGCACACTGACATTTTGATCCTGGGGTGCATGCAGAAGAATTTGCATACTGAGGACTTGGCTCTGGGATGAATTCAGTAGAATTTATGTCTTGCAAATGTGACTCAGGGGTGCTCCCAGTAGAACATAAGCATTGCAATTTTGATCCCGAAAAGCAAGAGGAAGAATTCATCCCATCTGAATGTATTCCGGGATTGCACTCAGAATTTATACACTGAGTGTTTGACTGTGGAATCCACACAGAAGAATTCATATCTTGCAGATATGGCCCAGGTATATACCCACTGGAATCTACGTATTGAGAATGGATATTGGGAGTACATGCAGAATTCACATCTTCCAAGTGTGACCCAGGATAGAACACCATAAATTTTATACCCTGAAGGTCTGGACTAGGGTGCAACTCAGATGATTCTACATCTTGTATCCCAGTAATCACCTCAGAAGGTTTTATACTTCTCACGTGTCCTTCCATAGAGTCTATACCTTGAAGAGTCATGCCCATGATCAGCTCAGGATATTTCAAATCTTGCGAATTAAAGCCTGAATCCAGCCCTATAGACTGTGTGCTTGAAAGCAACTTCCTTGGGGTGACCACGAGTGGTGTCTCACCTTGTAGGCTCATTTCTGCTGGTTTCATACCAAGGACATTCTTCTCTGTGATGAATTCAGATGGCATACTTTCCACGTGTGGTCTAGGACTGAAGCTCATAGATTTGACATCTTGGACTTTTACACCCATGATCGTCCTCAAAGATTTAAGATCTTGTAACTGTGGGCCTGATTCACAGTCTTCCATCTCCATTTCTTGAGGCTTTGTCTTCAGAATTGAATCTGATTTTATATTTTGGGACTGAGGCCCTGGTTTAACATCTAGCTTGACCCTTTGAATTTTGGTCGAAATTGGTTTACTTTTCATCGGTGACCTGGGAGTTAGTTTTAATTTCATATTTTGGGATGTTGTTTCAGGTGTGAAGTCAGAACATTTTGTACTTTGGCCCTGGGGCTCAGACTTCATCTCAGACCCTTGGCCTAATACCCCAGATTTTGCTTCTAAAGGCCTTGGCTCTTCTTTAAACACTGAAAATGTTACATCTTGAGGCTGTTGAGTTCCTGGAGATGACTTGAATGGTTTCAATTCTCGTGACTGTATTCCAGGGGCCAGTTTAGGAAATCTCCTGTCTTCTATATGGAACCTGGATTTGAATGTCACTAATTTTTTATTAGTGATCAATGACCTTAAGGTAGGATCACATTTGGGATTTTTCCATGGCAGCATAGATTTGTCAAAAGTTTTGAACCTGTGAGACAAGCATGCCTGGGTTGACCCGGAAGGTTCTTTACCTTCTGTCTTGAGCCTTGTCATCAAGTCCTCAGATGTCTTCACATCCCTTTCTTGTACTGAGGGTTGTAACTCTGTGGCTGTGTTGCCTTTAGGCTGTAAGCCCAAGGGAGATTTTGTGTTTTCAAGCCCTGCTCCATGGTGAACTGACACAGTTTCCACACAATGAGACTGTGGTTCTGAACACGATGTGAAGTTTCCCCCTTTTTGTACCTCTGGTCCTGGTAACTGGAGGGTCTTCACACACTGTTCTTGTGGCCTGAGGTTAAAATCCCCAGATATTTTTCCCTTAAGTTTTTCCCCTTGAGTCATTTCCAATGGCTTCCCACCTCCCAATTTTATGAAGGGTTTCTGTTCTGTGTATGTGACACCTTGAAACGGTGACCCACTATTGAATCTTGACATCTTTACACCTCGGAACTCCTTTCGAGGTGTCCACTGAACAGATCTAACATTTGCAGCCTTTGGCTCTTTGTTTAGCTCCCCGGATGTCATGCCTTGAGTCTGTGGCTCTGAAGTCAAGTGAAGTGGATTTGGTTCCTGCAACCGTACTGCTAATGGAGAGGTTTTTACTTCCTGTAACTGTGGTTCAAGATAAAATGCCACCTTTTTTCTCCTTGAGTCTTTGACCTGGCAGTCACTTTGGATGACTTCACACTTCTCCATAGCATGGGAGGCTTCAGTTCTGTAGCTCTGGCATCTCCAGACTGTGACCTTGAGTTTGAAGCTACACCTTTCTCACTTTGAAACTCAGATATTGGTATCCATTGAACAGTCTTTGTGCTTTCAATTGAAGGTTGTGTCAGAGTTTCCACGCCTTGAAGTTGTAGGTCCAACGTTGACTCCAAGGCTTTTTCTTGGTATATCTGGGACCCTGGAGTCAAATGCCAAGGTTTCATACTTGGCACCTGTAGTTCATTTTGGAAGTCTTCAGATTTTACACTTTGAACAATTGGCTGAGGACCCAATTCAAATGAGGTTGTATCTTTGAATTTTAACTTAGGGATGAGCTCTATGGGTTTCATATGTGCAGGTTTGGGTTCTTGAGCTGACTCCATGGGTAATGTATTTTCTGATCCAAGCTGCTTTTTCTGTTGATCAAAAATCCCACCTTTCCACTCTAGTGGATTTACAGTTCTCTGGTCATCCTCTCTAGACTTAGGAGTCAAGTCCATGTGTGCCTTTCCTTGACACTGTTGTATTGAGGTGAAATCTACACATTTTACTTCTCGGATTCCTTGGGTTGGGGCTACAGTTGTAGGTTTTAGACTTTGCTGTTTCAAACAAGGGGTGATCACAGGTTTCCTATCTTGCATTTGTGGCTGTGACATCAGTTCCTTGTGCTTTATGCCTTGCAGTCGAAGCCTTTGAAACATCTCTATTGATTTATCTTGAAACAGCATGCTTGGTACAAAAGTCACAGGACTCTCCCCTTGCTTCTTTGGTTCAAGTTTCAAGTCCATGGCATTTACATCTTGAACATGTGTATCACGGTCCAACCCCTTATTTTTTATATCTTGAATTCTTGAACCAGGAATCAACTTCACAGGCTTCATATCTCCTCTCAGGGAACCACTTGGGGATATCACAGCAGATTTTATCCTCTTGAGACATTCTTCTACAGTTAAGATCACAGATTTCCTATCTTCCATTGTTGGCTTTGAAGGTAGTAACTTTGGTTTTAAACCCTTCAAGCTGGAGACTGGAGGCAGCCCTTTAAGGGTCCTATCTCCTGATTGCATCCCTGAGGTTGACAGCATAAATGTGAAATGCTCCAGCTCTGACTTTGACTTTGTAGATTTAATGTCTCCCAAATGTAGCCCTGGTGTTAATTCCACAGATGTCAGAGCTTCTTGCTTTGAGACTATATTGTCCTCCACAGGTTTCATATGTCCTAAAAGCTGTGCTTCAACCAATTCAGAAGATGCTATGCCTTGGGTCTGTGGTCTTCTGATCAACTCAGAATGATCTACATTTGCTAAGTGTTTCCCAGGGGTCAATTTCATTGTTTCCCTTGTTGGTACCTGTGGCTCAGATAATGTTTTATAAGACACTTTGTCTTCAACACTTGGCACTTGATTCCCTGTGATATATTTTACATCTTGAATCGGGGGCTGGTGTACTATCAATTTGGACTTCATCCCTTCCCTCTCTGGTGGTGTGGTCAACTCAGAAATTTTTACACATTCTAAGTGTGGCCCTGACTTTAGCTCTGATGTTTTCACACCTTGAGGTTGAGTTCCTGGTATTCCATCCCAAAATTTGACATCTTGCAGCTGTGGTCCTGTGTTAAATCTAACTTGCCTTGTATCCTGTAGCCCTGGAGTCATCTTGGCTAAGTTGGGATTCTGTATCCCTAACTCTGGAGTCATATAACTGTCACTAACAAACATTGAATCTGAGTTTAGCTCCCCAAATTTGACCCCTTGAAGTTTTGGTCTTGAAGCCAGCTCAGAAAATTTGGCATCTTGTTCCCAAGATCCTATGTTGACCTCCTCAGATATCATGCTTGGATGCTGTATTTCAGAAGCTTGTGTTGCAAATTTCATCCTGTGAAACTCTGATCCTTGTATAGGCAGAGCAAGCTTCCTCTCTTCCAACTTTGGCTCTTGGCTTAATGGCAGTAATAATTCTGGCATACATCCTTGAGACTTCTTCTCTTGAAGTGGAAAGCCCTGTTCAAGCTGTGTATCTTTGGGGATAGGATCAGAAAATCTCACATCTTGCAAACATGGTCCCAGATTTACTTTCATAGATTTCACATGTTGTGGTTGTGGTTCTGAAACCTTTGGCCCCGGAATAAAACTAGATATGATTTCTGGCATTGGGGAATATGATATTGCTTCATTAGATTTCAAACCATAATGTGGGGGGCCTGAGGTAGAATTTGCTGGATTTTCCCCTTGAATAAGTAGCCCTTGATATAACTTTGGAAATCTGACACTTTTTAGTTGTGGCCATGGAGTTGATTCAGTGGGCCTGATTTGGCAATTGGCTGCTCTTGGCCCAGATTCAAATCCACAGATTTCACATTTGGAATCTTTGTTCCCTCAAATGACTCCTTTGGTGATAAACTTTGTAGTCCTGGCTCTGGTTTTCTGTTTTCAGACTCTATCACTCCTAGAGATGGCTGTTTTACTAAATCCACTGATAACTCACTTTGTAACCCTAATCCTGTATCTAATTGGGTAGACTTTATGTTGTGAACCTGTGGCCCTGGGATCACATCTATAATATGTGATATGGGTCCTGCAGTCAAATCTATAGGTTCTACAATTTGTACAGATGGTTCAGAGGTTAATTCTTCAATTTTCAAATTTTCTACCAATGACTCTGATTCCTCAATTTGCACTCTTGGTTCTAGATTCAACCCCTGAGATCCCATTCCTGAATAGGTTTCTACATTGGTCCCCTGGGAATCATCAACTTCAAGTAATGCCAATTTGGTGCTTTCCGTGTATTCATATAGACTTCTTTCTGATGGGTTAGTAATTTCTGAACATGGTTCTTGTGTCATATGAGCAAAGTCCACATCCGGGGGCTGTGGTTCTGGGGTCATCACTTCCAGGCCTATGGTTGGCACTTCTAATTCTGGTAGCAAATTCAGAATATCTTCTGGAGTCTCCTTTACCTCTTTTACAAGGTGGATCCTAGTTTCAAGAATATCTTGGAGTGGTGGTAAGTCCATCTCTATAGATTCTGAGGTTTGGCGCAGTGGTGCTGGAGTCATTCCTACTGATGAGTGTGTCAACTCAGCAGATTCTTCTATCTGATGACAAGTGTCAGAGGTCACCCGTGCTTCTGAGGCTTGCTGGTTTTCAGTCAGCCCTTCAAAATCTGGAGACAAAGAACTTAAGATGAGGTTCACATCTGAAGATTTTACTGCATTAATGTGTGTGGTCAACTCATCAACTTTCATACTTTCCACCAGGGACTCGGAAATTAAACTCCTACAGTCTAGCAATGAAATCTTTGTATCTTCAAGCAGTGGCACACTGGCAATATGCTCAGAGATGTTTTTTGGTACCAAGTTTGAAGATTTTATATCTTCAAGTGGTAGTCTTGAGGCCAATGCAACCATTTTTATATCTTCTAGTACCTCCTGTGGTAGGGCCGAATGAACACCTTCCATACCTTGAGACTGTGAAACAGTAGTCAAATTTTGTGATTTATTATTTTGCACTTGTTGATTTGGGGCCAACCCAGCAGATTGTACATCTTGGAGTTGTGGTTCAACTATACCTTGGGCAGACTTTTCATCTGGAAGCTGAGACTCTGGGACTAATGGGACAGGTTTCTCAGTTTGTATTTTTGGTATTGGGGTTAATTCCTCAGACTGTATGCTCTGCTCTTGTTGTTCTGCGGCCAAATCTGTAGATACCACCGTTGGGGTCAGTAGTTCATTTTCTACCATTTGTGGAGCTAAATCCTTGTATATGTCCACAGGTTTTATAACTTGCAATCTTGAATATCCATTCTGTAATTCTGTTGTTAAGTTTACTGACTCCATAACCTTAGATTGTGGTGTTGTGTTTTTCTCCAAACACTCCACTTCTTGAAGTTTTGGAGTAGCTGGCATGACTTCAGAATTTGCAAATTGATGCCACTGGCTCATCCCTGGAGGTACTGTCCCTTGATCTGGGGCCCCTGAGGCTGTTGTCATAGATTCTGTTATTTGATGATGTGATGGAGTCATCACTGTAGGATTCTTCCATTGTGGCCACGTATCAGAGGTTAACTCTAAAGGCTCTGTCATCTTGTGACTTTGTGTTGGACTCACCTCTGAGAAGTCTATGTCTTGGTGCCACGGAGTGAACTCCGAAGGGTCCATGACCTGATGAGGTGGTTTTGGAATCAATAACAGATTCTTTGTGCCTGGATGTCGTGTCATCCCAATGGAGTCTCTGACCTGAACCTGGGATGTGGATGGCAACTCTAGAGAGTCTTTGGCGTGAGCCACTGACGGTGCAATCAAACCAGTTTGTAAAGGTGGGATCACTCCCGTGGGGGACTGCTGAACCCTTGAGTTTACCTTTATGGATTGAACTGGTGGTTCTGGAATCATCCTCGATGAGTCAAGGACTTTAGATGATGGCTGTGAAGGTTGAAGAGAGCTAGGAGTAAACCTGACCTCTTTTGTGGCTTGATTCTGTGACCCCGAGTCCATGTTTAATGTTTCTGGGACTTTATGCTGAGGCTGCAGAAGCCTTTCCCCAGCTTTGAAGACTGTATGATGTGGGTCTTGACTCATCTTTGCTGGTTCTACAACTTGATGTTTATGCAATGTATCTACCCCCAATGTATCTACACCAATGACTTGGTGTTGTGGCTTTGGGGCTATTTCTGTGGATTCTGTGACATAAGAACATAATTCATTAATTATCTCCCTAGAATCCACAACGTTAAACAATATTTTTATGTTTGAGGTATTTGTGATTTGATTTAGTCTTGAGGACATACTCTTTGATGCTCTTGCTTGATGTTGAGGACTTGCTACTGGGTTTGATGACTCGGGAGGTATACTCACTGTTTCAGCTTGGTTTGATGGCTGTGATAAGTTAGTCTTATCTTGTGCTTTTCCCATAGAGTCTGTATCCTCTGAAAGTGAATCTGGGATAATTCCCATTGACTCCATGACCTGAAGCAATGCCATCTGAGTGATCTTTGTGCTGTTTTTGGCTGAACGTGGTACCTTGGGTGTCAGCTCTACAGAGTCTGTATCCTCCAAATGTAAATCTGGGATAATTCCCATTGACTCCATGACCTGAGGCAATGCCATCGGAGTGATCTTTCGGCTGTTTGTGGCTGAACATGGTACCTTGGGTGTCAGCTCTACGGAGTCTGTATCCTCCGAATGTAAATCTGGGATAATTCCCATTGAATCCATGATCTGAAGCAATGCCATCGGAGTGTCCTTTTTGCTGTCTGTGGCTGAACATGGTACCTTGGGTGTCAGCTCTACAGAGTCTGTTACCTCTGAATGGGAATCTGGGTTTATGCCCATTGAATCCATGACCTGAAGCAATGCCATTGGAGTGACCTTTCTGTTGTCTATGGCTGAACATGGTACCTGTGGTGTCAGCTCTACAGAGTCTGATTCAGAGGAGATGCTGTAACTAGTGGAATGTTTCCCAAACTCCAGAGTTGCAGTGTCTTAGATGGAGGAAGAAGACATATACTTTGATTCTGATGAATTCAGGTCTTTAAGTGCTGAGCTGAAAAGCAGAGAGAATATTTTTCGTTGTCTTTGGAATCAGTAGTGAGAAAATTAGGACAAAGAAAGAAAGTGATCATTTCAAGCCTAACATAGTTCTGGTCTAAGGAAGGAGAGGGTGGAAAAGGGGTTGCTTCTATGGGCATCAGTTATTGTAAAGAATCCCTCCACCAGGAGCAAGGGAGATGAGTCAGTGAAGTGAATGCCATACAAGTAGAGAAGCTGGGCCCTATCCCCAGATCACACACGATAACAGAGTACATGGTGTCCCAGTGGTGGAGAAGAGGAGACAAGCACGTCCCTGGGGCTCACTGTCCCACTGAGAGACTTTATTTCAAAGAACAAGATGGATGGTTCCAAAAAAATGACATCCAATTTTCAATACCCATTAAGCTGTGTGACCTCAGTTCAGTTCAGTCCTTAAGATCTGCATGTTAGAAGAGAACTGACACTTGTGGCTTGCCCTCTGACCTCTACATACATGTAGCATACATGTGCACACATGCATAAAAAAGAGAAATGCTAAAAATGAATAAATATATTTTTAATTAAAAAAAACTTCACTGTTTTGGGGGTTAGATGGTTCAGTACTTAAGAGCAGTGACTTCTCTTCCAGAAGATGCAAGTTTGATTCTCAGCACCCACATGGTGGTTCACAAACAGCAGTATCTCTAGTACCAAGAGATCATATACCCCATTCTGCATCTGAGGGCACCAGGCATGCATGTGGGGCACAGATAGTCATACATGCAAAACAGGCATACATGTAAAATATAATAGACAGGGCTGCCTCCTTTCTCCTTATCTTTTCAATATTGTATTTGAGGTACTAGCTCGGGCAATTCGACAACACAAGGAGGTCAAAGGGGTACAAATTGGAAAGGAAGAAGTCAAACTATCATTATTTGCAGATGACATGATAGTCTACCTAAGTGATCCAAAAAACTCCACTAGAGAACTCCTACAGCTGATAAACAACTTCAGCAAAGTGGCACGTTATAAAATCAACTCAAGCAAATCAGTGGCCTTCCTATACTCAAAGGATAAGCAGGCTGAGAAAGAAATTAGGGAAATGACCCCCTTTACAATAGCCACAAATAGTATAAAGTATCTTGGGGTGACTCTTACCAAACATATAAAAGATCTGTATGACAAGAACTTCAAGACTCTGAAGAAAGAAATGGAAGAAGACCTCAAAAATTGGGAAAACCTCCCATGCTCATGGATCGGTAGAATCAATATAGTTAAAATGGCCATTTTGCCAAAAGTAATCTACAGAAAGAGCAATTATCAAATTCATCTGGAATAACAAAAAACCCAGGATAGCTAAAACTATTCTCAGCAACAAAAGAAATTCTGGGGGAATCAGTATCCCTGACCTCAAGCAATACTACAGAGCAATAGTGTTAAAAACTGCATGGTATTGGTATAATAAATTTCAAAAAAATGGTTCTTTCTGACTGAAATTTCCCCTTTACTCTCTTTCCTTCCTTTTATTTGAAATATTTCTCTACCCCCTACACAGAAACTCTGTTTCCTGACCTTGCATTTTCCAGATGTTGAAAGATATTTTTAAAGCTTCTATCGATTGAGCATAATATACAGTCCTGGGTTTGGTCCTTACGACGACGACGTCCTGGAATACTGAACACAGCAGGTTAGGTCAGTGGCACTGAAGTGATATCAAAGTATCAGTAAGTTAACTAATAAGAATAGAAAATTGATTTAGGAATGAGACAATTACTCTCATAGTAAATGATATAAAAGTATCAGGTATTTTATACTTCTAGCACTTACAATTAAGGCTATGTCTTAGTGAGGGGTTCTAGTGTTGTGATGAAACCACATGACTAGAAAATTCTTACAGGTAAAGGGTTAGTTTCACTGACCAACTTTCATGTCATACTCCATTGTGGAGGGAAGTCAGGGTAGGAACTCAGGGCAGGATCCGTGAGGCAGGAGCTGATGCAGAGGCTCTGCTTACTGCCTTGTTTTCATGGTTTTCTCACCCTGACTACTTATGTCACCTATGACCACCAGCCTGGAGTGGCACCACCCACAGTGAGCTGGACTTTCCCACAACCACTGATCATCAATTAAGGAAATGCACCACAGGCTTGCCCACAGGGCAATCTGGAAGGAGCAGTTGAGGCTTCCTCTTCTAAAATGAGGCTAGCTTGTATCAAGTTGATGTGAAACAATCTTAGGACAGTCTGAAGACAGACTCTGCTTACCATGCCAGATCACTTGCTGTGGCATACTTCTTGGATTCTTCCAATTCTAAAGCTGGTAATAGGAGTAAAGAAACTACTTAGCATAGTAACTACTGATACAATGTAAAAGAATCCCTTTCATTCAATAATCATGAGGGCAAAGATAGAGTCATGCCTGCCATGAAGCTAATTAGTAGCAAGGCACAGCTACCAAGTTTTAAATGTTCATATTCTCTGCTTTCTTCATCATGGACCAGAAGTGCCTCCACTAGAAGCATGGGAATGGGAACATAACAGTGGGAGACACAGAGAGCCTGATACATCTCTTCCTTTAAAGATGTTTGCCCAGAATACATAGTAGAGGACTAAAGGCAACAAACTCTTAGTAGTTATTCTTTGTCCAGTCTCCTGACCCAGTGAGTTTCTTTCCAGGACTTTGAGTTTCCATGAAAATATATGGGACATGGGAAAGGGACCATGCAGGAGTTATGGGGCTGTATGCATGACTTTGCATGTGAAGATGTTAGAAAGATGGCTTTACTCTAGTCACACCCTCATTTTCAATTTTCTTTCACATGCTGTCAACGATCAGTGTCTTAAAGCAGAAACACAGCAGCTTGAGCTAACAATAAGGGATAGAGTAATTCTGACCTTTGATTTTCCTGATATCTTCAAGAACCTGTTGCTTTGAAGCCTAGAGAAACACACACAAAGAAAGAAACAAGAAAGTTAGGTTTATGTTATAGATTGGAGATTTTATTGACAATACATCTCATCTTCCCTGTGGATTATTAATATGCTTTAATCCTATGTAATCATCTTGAAAAATGTGCAATTATGTCATTAGATTCTAATTTATTAATGAATAACTTATTATATATAATAAGGAAGCCCCAAGATGGCACTGTAGGCAAAGGTGCTACACACTATGCCCAAAGACCTGGGTTGTCTGGAGCTCTTGTAGTAAAAGGAGAGAAGCAGTTTTCACCAGTCCTCTCACTTCCCTCCATGTGCATGCCATGGCATTTGTGCATGCATGCACACATGCATACATGTTATTCAGTGTCTTCAAAAATTAAATTCTAGATTATTATGTGGCATACTGAGACTAAAGATAAATATGCCCCCTTTAGAGCCAAGCATTAGTAAGGAAAACAGCCACCTAAACAGATAAGATACTATGTGGGAGCCAGCGAAATGGCTCAGTGGGTACAGGTACCTGGTGCCAAGCCTTGCCAACTGACATTTACCTCCTATGGCTTTCAAGGTAGATGGAAAGAACTGACTCTTATAGGTTGTCTTCTACTTCTCT
Organism: Apodemus sylvaticus; assembly: GCF_947179515.1. NCBI lineage: Eukaryota > Metazoa > Chordata > Mammalia > Rodentia > Muridae > Apodemus > Apodemus sylvaticus. The sequence continues at coordinate 125,359,372 of NC_067477.1, read as the reverse complement.
GTGCCCCATGACACATGCACACATGCACACACTTACACACACACACACACACACACACACACACACAATTTTTTTCAGTGTGGTAAATGTAATAGAAATGCATCACTGAACTCAGAAGAACTTGATTAATTTCCTTAAACAGAATGAAAGAATACTCCATAAATTTCTATTTGAGCAACAGATCAGAGAGTCAGCTGATTTCTAGGCGAAAAAGTGCATTATAAGCAAATAAAACACCACTGAAAAAGGCATATGGAACTTGTATTGTGGGGCATTCACCAGAGAAGACTGGATGGACATGGCTTTTAGCCACCGGCATGTCTTTATTAGCCACTCAGCAACTACAATGGATGTTCAGGATTCCAGTGTATCCACAAGCCTTTTTCAGAGTGACCTCTTAAGCACAAAAACCATGTTCTGGGTTGACATAAATTAACAAGAATGGTTAACCAGAAGCAGAAGCCAAAAAGTGAGGCTAGTCCATTTTGAGGGTCCCAGAACTATAGACTTTGATGGATTGGGCCATTGTTTTACCTGTGGCAGGTGGTGCTGACTATGTGCTGAGATTTACAGTCTGAAAGGCACTTCCATCATGGAGTCAGCTGTGCTAAAGTCTGGAGCCCTGTAACCATTTGCAAGTGCACTTTTGCTCAGCTGTGGGAGATGGTGCTGAGAAGGTGAGAAGCAGGGGAAGCTTAGTGGTAGGAGTTCCATTCTATTCCATAAGGTCTTCCTAGCAAGTAGTAAACTCATAGGACTTTGCAGTGATGCCCACAGTCAGGTTAAGGGCATTAATGACATTTGTCACCATTAAAATGAGTCAAATATGTACTCCTTCCTCAGGGCATCAATGTCTAAAGAGCCTAGCCAACAATTCTGGGGCATTTGGTGAATATGTCTATGATTTAGTAACCCAGTTTACCACAGAGCTACGTATGTCTGGTGGTAGTTTTGATAGTTTTGAGCTTATTTTATGCTTAATCATGCATTATGTATAAATCTATATTCATGGTGAGCCCATTAAGATACAAAGCAAAAGAAAACTGGTGTTGAAATACCAGTTAATATGTCTACCAATGTGCCTTCTGTATCTGTATCTCCACACGATCTACAAATATCACACATGTAAGTAATCTGAAAACACCCTCATGGTGAAATACCTACAGATACTGGATAGAGCATAGCATGTGCCTGGAATGTAGTTTATCCTCTGTGAAAAGAAGGTTACAAAGAAAGCTAAGCTGAATGCTTTTCACAATTGAGCCCAGGATGCTACTGATGGAAGCTCTTCTTGGCCCATGTTGCTGCTTAGGGAGCTTGGTCACCTCCATCCTGTGCTGTGGACATTTGAAATAAACAGTGGATAGACCAGGTGACTAGAGACTGGGGGCACACATCCATAGGTATTTGGCTCCTGTTTCATGAGCATTTTACTAGATATGTAGATTCTTTTCTTTTGTTTTCCATTGGTCATGTGGATCCTGTTCCTCTCAGCACTTCACAGCCAGAACTGCTTGCTCATGCAAAGCCCCACTTTCTCCTGCTTTCCTTAGAACATGGATTCACAGGTTCCTGAACCAATGTTTCCTGAGTTATGACATATAGGATCTCAAAGAAGTCCTTTTAATTTTACAGGTTCTGGATAACTTGATTAGCATGAAAGAGAGAAAGAGAAATGGAGAGAGAGAGAGAGAGAGAGAGAGAGAGAGAGAGAGAGAGAGAGAGAGAGAGAGAGAGAGAGAGAGAGAGAGAAAGAGAGAGAGACTTCCTAAAGGGAAAAAGCTGAAAAGCAACAGTGAAAACTCAGGCTACTTTGAGGTCCTAAGTCAACTCTTAAAAAAAATGGGTTGGCAAAAGTGTTGTGGCAAAGAAATGTCCCATATAAAGACCTCATTAAAAAATCAAGAATCTTAGAGTGCCACATGCTCAAAGGACACACAGTGTCTGTGCTGACACAGAGATAAAATTGGTCTTGCTACACTCAATATCTGAGGCAAGAAGAGCAGTCACTCCTAACTGCTGGAGATGAATACACTTCCAAAGAACACATGCACTAGAGAGTCCTTCTACATCAGTGGTTCTGATTCCATAGGTCACTACTCTGTTGGGTGTCAAAGGACCATTTTACAGGGGTCACCTAAGATGATCAAAAAACAGTTTATTTACATTATTATTCATAACAGTAGCAAGATTACAGTTATGAAGTAGCTATGAAAATAATTTTATGGTTGGGGGTCACCACAGCATGAGGAACTATATTAAAGTGTTGTAGCATTAGCAAAGTTGAGAACCACTGTTCTTCATGAATTGCATGTGTGTTGTATGCCTCAGTACATACACACATTCTACAGGTTCATCTTTTGTGTGCTCTAAAATGGCAACCTTATAGCCCACAGGTTATCTGCCTAGTGACAGCCCTTCAACCAATATACTGATGCAAACTCATGCTTCAGATCTATGAATTTTGAGTCCAAATAGCCTACACAAATTTCTCCTTTTTTAAAAATATATACTCTTTTATAAAGTTTTCATTTGTTTTTATTTTAAGTGAATGTATGTTATGCTTGCATGTATGCCTGTAGGAAAGAGTTGAATTCCTTGGAACAGGAGTTACAGGCAACTGTGAACTGTTGTGTGGGTGCTGGGAATGGAACCCAGGTCCTTTAGAAGAGCAGCCAGTGCTCTTAACCTCTGAGACAGCTCTCCAGTCCCTTTCACTCTTTGCCTTTAAGATCTCTCTATTGGCTGAGCAGTGGTTGCACATGCCTTTAATCCCAGCACTCTGGAGGCAGATGCAAGTGGATTTCTGAGTTCGAGGCCAGACTGATCTACAGAGTGAGTTCCAGGACAGACCAAGACCTCTCTTTTGTCTTGGCTTCTTTGAATGCAGCTATAATATATTATTCTCTCTCTCTCTCTCTCTCTCTCTCTCTCTCTCTCTCTCTCTCTCTCTCTCTCTCTCTCTCCCTCTCCCTCTCTCTCTCTCTCTCTGTCTATATACATATAGATATGTGCATATACTATACTTCCCTAAATTTACAAATCTAAAACAACTTATGAATATGAACAGCCACTGATTCTAGTAGCACATGCTTGTAATACCAACACTTGGAGTAAGGAAGAGGATTGTTACTGGTTTGAGATAATCTTCGTAGTGAGCACCAGCTTAGCTGGAGATATAAAGCAAGATCCTATCTCAAAAACTAAAACAAAACACACACACACACACACACACACACACACACACACATCATTTTACCTCAGTAAAAACTCATAACCCTTAAAGTCATAAAATATATTTTTATATTAATAAAGATCATAAAATATCAAAGTATTGGATTAATAATACAGAAGACCTTCATATATAAAACCATAAATATTTAACACAGGAGATTGATGATAATATGCATAATTGGAAAGATATTTCAGGCTCTTGGCTGGGATGATTTTAATATAAAAAATGTCAATCCACCTCGAGTTCAAGTCTACTTTGAAGCTTTCTCAATGGAGAATAAGAAGAGAGAGAGACTTGTAGGACCAAAAGCAAAAACAGCTACACAACCATGCTTAATAACAAAAACAGGCAGGTGGAATTAAAATGTTTTTAAAAGGCTCTGTAATATCAGGAGGGAGAGGATTTCTGTGCACTGAAGGCCAGCCTGGTCTAAATACTAGTTCCAGGAGACCCAGAGCTACAAAGAGAGAGTCTGTCCCAAAACAAACACCCAGCTCTGAACCAAGTTCATTTCCATATGACAATATGACAGTTTAATTGAGGAGAGCTCCACATAGCAGCAAGAAAACAATGCCAGTACTGTGATGACAAATGTCAACTTGACAAAATCTAGAATCATCTGGAGATGAGCCTCTGAGCATGTCTGTAGGGAAGTGTCTGGATAACCATCCTGAGGCACCTCTGGGTGGTGCCAAGCTATGACTGGGATCCTAGACTGTGTCCCTAGGGAAAGAGAAGAGCAGCTTGAACTTGTTCCTTCTCTCTGCTTCTTTACTGTGGATGTCACCTGAATCGCTACTCTGAGCCCCTATGCTGTGGCTTCTTCCCCTGCCATGGTGGACGGAGGGACCATTTAAAGGAATCACAAAGGTCCCCCAGGAGCCAAAAATTATTCTTGAAAAAGCATAGTTAAATGACTCAGTTTCTATTTTTAAAACCATGTACAAATGGTTTTACAGTAATCAAAAATAGTCATGAAACTAGCATAAGAACAGACCTTTAGGATCAATGAAAGCTAACACTAAAAATCAACTGCTTCTCTACACAGACACTGAGACCATTCAATGCAAACAAAACAAAACAAAACAAAACAAAAAAAAAGCTTTAATAAATGGTTTTGGGACACTGGAAGGCCACTTGTTGATGAGTGAAGTTGGGCCTTACTTCATATCATATTTAAAAACAAAATTGAGATAAAGTAAAAAACATAAATGTAAGAACTAAAGTAATGAAACTCTACAAACTAAGAAGGAGAAGGAGTAAGAGCAGGGGGAAATAGAAAAAGAGGAAGAGAAAGAGGAAGAGAAGGAGGAGAAAGAGGAGAAGGGCATGGGAGGATGGTTCAGCAGCACATACTGCACTTGCAGAGGAGCTGGGTTCAGTTCTTAGCATCTATGTCAGATGGTTCATGATACCCTGGAATTCTAGCTCCAGGGTGATCCAAGCACCTCTGGCTTCTGCAGGCACTTGTGTTCCAATTCTCCCACACAACCACACAAACACACAATTTTACAAATGAACTTAGAGAAGAGAAAGAATTGTAATGGTTAATCATATGTCAACTTGGCTAGGCTATGGAACCCAGTGGTTTGGTCATATATTAGCCTAGAACATTTCTTTGACAGTAATTCTTACATATGACTAACATTTAGAATCAGTACACTTTAAAGCATATTGCTTTCCATACTGTGAGTGGCCATCACCCAATCAGCTGAAGGCTTTAATGGCAGAGATCAGAACTCCTGAAGAGAAAAGACTTCTTCCACAGGAGTGAAGCACAAAAGGTGTACCCATTTCTCTAGCCTGCCCTTTGCTGCATCTTTTGGACTCAGGACAATGACACTAACTTTTACCTGATTTTGTCTATGAATTTCAGAAGAGCTGTGAGAATCAATTTCTTGGCCTCAGTTTCTTTTCGTGTGTGTGTGTGTGTGTGTGTGTGTGTGTGTGTGTGTATGTGTGTGTGTGTCAGAGGACAGGAAACTCAGACAGGAGGCATGACCTACCAGGTCCTCAAGAAGACCATCAGTGCTTACTAACATTCACCATGTGCACCATGTCTGCGAACAATTTTTCTTCTGTTGAAAATAAAAATTTCCACCCACCCACAAAGTTGTAATTAATGTCCCAAGACCTTCATTGTCTTGTCCTATGAGTATAAATCTTTCTTTACAAAACGGGCTCCATTGGCCTTCTGCCTCCCATGTGATGGACAATATCCATTTCTCAACTCTTATCACATTCTTTCCCCAAAAAGTTCTATGTATGTCAGTCTGACTGTCTCCCCTAGCTCAAGTTTCTAGGCAGCATTTCTTTAATATCTTGTACGTTCTTCCTTTTTGATAATATGATACTAAAGTTACTACTACTATTACCACCTCTTCCTCTTGACCTCTCCCTCCTTCTCTTCCTCCTTTTTCTTTCTTTCCTATTCCTTGTTCTACCTGCTCTTCCTCTTCTTTCTGTTCTTCCCTCTTGCTCTTCTTTTCTTGGCTTTTTTGAGAGAGTAGTCCTTGCTCTCCTGGAACTTACTATGTGGACTAGGATGACTTTGAACTCAGAGAGTTCCTCCTGCCTCTGCCTCCAAAGTACTGACATCAAAGGTGTGCACCACCATGCCCGGCCTAAAGCTTCTCAAACTGAATTAATGGAAAGACATCTATGGGTATTACCTCAACTCCCCCTACCCTCTGCTCATTCCCTCAGATGGCCCAGAGGCTCAGCATTTCTAAAAACCTATAGGGGTTCAGCACAGAGAGAAGTGGGTTTTGAGAGAAAGTGGCTATCACATACCTTTGCCTTGGCGGCCGCCTTTGCCTGGCTCCTAGACCTAGAAAACAACACACAGATAGCGCCAATCATGAAACTAATTAGACTAATCTTGAAATGGCCCAGCAGTGGGATATCCATCCCCCAACTTGGCTCCATTACTCAAGCACATTGCTTTAACTAACTAACTAAACTCAACTCAACTAAAGAGTCTCTGTCTCCAGAATGGCACCATTATGATATCATAATAGGTACTTCAAGGTAAGGCCAGTCATTGTACATTTCAGCCACTGCCCTTCCCTGGGGCTACCCCTAGCTCTCAGATCCCTTATATCCCAAATCTCAAGGAAGAATCCAGCTATGAATCTTCCGAGGTCCAGCTTGATAAAGTGACATTAAGGAAGAAGTGATGAGGCAAAGTTTCAAAGTCTTTCAAAATGGCCTGTTCCAATTCACATCTTCTCTGGAGCTGGCCACTATCCTATACTTGGATTAGGTCCCATGCCATACATTTCAAACTTCTGGTTAGAAGTAGAATTAGAGACAGAACAGTTGGAGTGGACATGCTCATATGCTCTGAGGTGCTTAGTTCTCAAAGTTCATGGGTCTCCATATTCCCTAGTTCCTGTTGACCTGAATGCATCAAATTGAGTAGTAACCTTAGAGGAACACCTTATCCTAGGACCTACTCTCTTACTGCCAAGTTTATCTATACTATATTTTGGAGTTACCAAAGAAGCTACAATAATAGTTCAGCAAATACCTCTTACCCTTTCTCATCTATCCATAACAGCTTTTTTTTCTTTTTTTTTCTTCGATATATTTTTTATTTACATTTCAAATGAATTCCCCTTTTCAAGACCCCCACTCCCCGAAAGTCCCATCAGCCCCCTTCCCTCCCCGTTTTCCCAACTACCCCTTCCCACTTCCCTGTTCTGGTTTTGCCCTATATTGCTTCACTGAGTCTTTCCAGAACAAGGGGCCACTCCCCCATTCTTCTTGTACCTCATTTGATGTGTGGATTATGATTTGGGTATTCCAGTTTTCTAGGTTAATATCCACTTATTAGTGAGTGCATACCATGATTCATCTTTTGAGTCTGGGTTATCTCACTCGTTTTTTAAAAAATGTATTTTATGTGTAAGTATAATTTGCCTGGATGTATGTTTGTATACCGCATGCGTGCCCAAGAGATTCACAAGACAGCATCAGATCCCCCAAAAACTGGAGTTAGGGACAGTTTTGAGAGGCTATGTGGGTGCTGTAACTCAGCACTAGCCCTTCGCAAGAGCAGCCTGTGCACTAACCATTGAGCCATCTCTCCAGCCCCACTCTTCACATCTTATATGACTTCAGTACACTTGTCAAGACCATGAGATTAAAATGGGAGGTGGAGCATCCAGAATCAAAGGGCATCCTTGGCTTCATTGCAAATTCAAAGCCAGCTTGAGCTCCATAAACCCTATCTCAAGAAAATGCAAACATTGGTACATTGATTCCTACTTTCATTTGCATCTCATATTCTCCCACCAGTGTCAGGATCCATTTTAGAGCACCATGTTGCTGGAGACCGAACCCAGAGCCCTCTGAGTTCTAACCAAGAGTCCTATCACTGCACCAATAGAGAAAATTCCTAACAGTCAGGAAGTGCCACAAAATAGCTAACCTGCTTGCAGTTTTCCACATGTTTCTCTAAAGTCTCTGTAGGCTTCCTCCCCCACTGCCTGGCAGGTAGGACAGGACACACTGTTTTATCCAAGATATCTAAGTACCACTTTTCCTCCACACTGCCTACAGTGGAAAGAATGGGACACTGTAATCTGTAGAATTCTTCAGAAACAAAAAACTTAAGTCTACAATTGAGGGAAAATATTGAATACATTCTTGCAGTAAAAGACTTTCAAAAATAACTTGTTTCTATTCACTGCACAGTTTCAGAAACCTCTGTCCATTTCTCCCCCCCCCAAAAAAAACCCATCTGAGGCTCACTCTCAAGTCCCATGGAGTGAGTCAGAACTGGGGGGCAACTTTTCAGATCATGATGTAAGAAAAACATACTTAGATATGCAAAATTGCTGTCTGAAATTTTTTTCTATGTGCCTGAGATGATGCTAAATGTTTTTGTCATTTAAATTTCATCGATATAATATTTCCTGTCTACATACAAGGAAATTGAGGATTGTAAGGGACAGCCCTAGGCAGCTCAGAAGGCACACAGGGCCAAAATTTAAGCCTGTGTGACCTCCAAACCAGCAGCAGCTGCTGCTTCCATGAACAGCAGGTGAGGCTTGGTGGTCGATGCCTCCCCATCAGGAATGAAGGGCTCAGTTCAATTTCTCACAGAGACAGAGAGAGAAGGGAGGTAAGAAAGAGGGAGAAATAGGTGACAGCCTCATCTGGTACATCAACCCTCACAGAAATAACACGCATATTCAAAGAGAAGAGTACCTGCTGCATAGACTGGCGGCTCCTTCCGAACCCTACGAGCCTGGGCTTTGGGGTGAGGCTGAGCTTTAGGCCGCTGCTTCCTTCCCGCATAAGATGCAAACTCAGAAACCTGAAACACATCAACTTCCCAAATCGCCTTCGCCTTCTCTTTAGTAGACTAGGCCCCACTCCCTCAACCTCCTGACCTTCCTTTCACACAGGACTGACTGAAAAGGAATAAGAAAGCCGGTAAAAGTCATCCCCTCACCGAATTCTAGGGATTTCAAAGTCAATCAAGCCTACAAAGCAAAGGCTTTCTACCTCCAGCTTACAGAGAGCTCAGTCTCCCACAGAAGGACAGACAGCGCAGGACCCTACCGTACATCTTGTGCTTCTTTTGCGGAAGCTCACTATAGTCTTCATCTTCTTCCTGCTTGACTTTCCTCTTTCCTTTGGCCTTCTCCTTTTCCTTTTCACCTGTGCCTGACATTCCACACAACAACAAAGCAGTCTGTAAATGCCTTCCAAACCTTGTCACAGCACCACAAGGCATGAATCACCAAAAAATGCACCCTCACAGAACAGCTTGGAGAAACTTGGTGTGAACAGATCCTAACCTATGGAGTCTCCCTTTTCCCTGTAGATTGTCTTCCCTCAGAAACCATCAGATCTTCCATATGCCTAAACACGTCTCTTGACTATGATTTATATCTACAGAACCAGAACTCAACAAAGACACCTGTGGATCAATCACTGACTGTGACCCTCTGGCATACATTGCCACGATAACCCGTTACCCAGTCCTCACATCCTCAAAATCAGAGGAAAACATAAGAGTAAGAAAAAGAAGGTCAAATGCCATGGAGAAGAAGGCTGCCACTGGGTAGGATTGGTAGAGCTGACAAAGGGAGAGTCACGAAGGCAACAGTGCGTGATAGCCTGACTCCTTCACATCTGCTTATTCAGGTTGGTCGTAGTGTAGCTCCCAAACACTGGAGGCCCATGCAGGGGGTCATAACACATCCAATGCTTGTGTGAACCAGATACTGAGTGTGAAGCCAGCCAGAGCCACATGGTGAAAGGCCTGTGTCAAACAAAATCTCATCTAATCACCTGATGCCAGCTTCCTGCAGAACAAGCAGAACCAGTTTCCAGCTTTTGGGGAAGGGTCTTGGCCTGCCTATTTATCTTTGGAGAGACTCATTAAAGGTCGAGCTTTGAGCAAGAAATCATGTCAACATTTATGATTTTGTGTCCATGTGCTTCCCTTGCCACCCTGATTTTCAATCCCCATCTCTTCTTCCAGAGAAGCCAGGCTGTTACCATGTAGCTGCAGGCTGCTACAGAGTGGTGCCAATGGATGGAACCCAGAAAGGCAGTGGCTGAATGAGGTAAGCTGTCTTGGGTGGTGCTCCATGGAAAAGGAAAAAGAAAAATGTTATGTATCCGACACGGTAAGCAACAGAGTATTAATTTTATGGCTAAGAATGTCATTTTTTCAAGGCTGTTGTTGCAGGTGTGCAAAAGAGATACAGGCTAGACTGGATCAGCTAGGGTGTGACAGCAAAATGGAACAGGGAATTAATTCAATTAGGCACGTGGTTTCACAGTCTAAGAACTGTATCAGGGAAGAGGAATAGTGCAAAAATAAAATAAAACAAAATAAAAAGAGTAAAATACAACTACCCCCCCCCATATTTTAGAAATATGAAAGAGAAAGAGAGAAGGAACATGGATTGAATTCCCCAACAAGCACACTTCCCTTTCTATGTAGAGTTTTTTGGTCTCTGGTGCACACCATGTCTTCTTGTACATTTGTGTCCTCTTTGCTTCATTGATTGAATGATTGTTGATCTGTTTCATGTTAATAAGAAAAACTGGTGAAGATATCATCTGCTGGCAGTCTATCCCCACCATGTAATAAGGATACATGCTCTACTATGTTCATAGCAGCCCTATTTATAATTGCCAGATGCTGGAAAGAACCCAGGTATCCCTCAACAGAAGAGTGGATGCAAAAAATGTGGTATATCTACACAATGGAGTACTATTCAGCCATTAGAAACAATGAATTCATGAAATTCTTAGGCAAATGGATGGAGCTAGAGAACATCATACTAAGTGAGGTAACCCAGACTCAAAAGGTGAATCATGGTATGCACTCACTAATAAGTGGTTATTAACCTAGAAAACTGGAATACCCAAAACATAATCCACACATCAAATGAGATACAAGAAGAAAGGAGGAGTGGCCCCTGGTTCTGGAAAGACTCAGTGAAACAGTATTCGGCAAAACCAGAACGGGGAAGTGGGAAGGCGTAGGAGGGAGGACAGGGGAAGAGAAGGGGGCTTATGGGACTATCGGGGAGTGGGGGGGCTAGAAAAGGGGAAATCATTTGAAATGTAAATAAATTATATCGAATAAAAAAAAACAAGAAAAACTGGTGAAGATTTCATCTGCTGGCAGTCTATCTCTCGATCTGGCCACAGTTTGTACAGCAGAGGCTGATTTAAAGCAGCCCAGCAATAAAACGGGATTCAAACAAGGCTGGAGAAAAAAAAGGCTGCTTCTTAAAGGGCCAGCAGCCTCAAGATTTAGAGAAAATTTGTTTGGTTTAAGTTATGAGATTCATTTAATCGCTTTATTCTTGCTTCTATTAGTCTTAATGGTATAAAGTTTTACATATCTTGACTATAGAGTTAAAAGTTATTGGTTATGATTTAAAAGGTATAATGTTGGTAATAAAAGATTAGTATAAACTGGTAACTCAGGGTTGGAGCCATCTTAAACAGCAACACGAGGCATAATGCAACTCAATCTTTATTCTTGTTTATAATTGTTCTTAAAAGTATAAGTACGTTTTGCATGTCTTGACTATAGAGTATTGGCTTATAAATTATTGTACATGATTTAAAAGATTAAGGTTGGTAACAAGAGGTGAGCTTAGAGCTGGTAGCTCAGGGTTGGAGCCATCTTGAACACGTGGCATGATACAACCCAGGGAAAACACAGGCCTCTAAGATGGTCCTAAACAGGCATGGTATTTTGTATGAATCTTATCCTAGAAATTGGACTTGTAAGGAATAGTATTTAAGATAATGTCTCTTTAATAAGTTACACTGTCATGCATTCAAACATAGGAACTGGGAGACAGACTTTGTGGTGTGGAAGTAATGCAATTGCCATTGATTTTAAAGAAAATAGATTAATTAAAATCGGGTTTTACTCTCCAAAGTTATAGTTATGCTCTAATATTACAAGAGATAATTAAGAGTTACAATAAGGATTGCCAGTGTGCCATTGGCTGAAGTTTGCAGTCTGGTTGGAGGCTCACGATTTTTAGCATGTTTGTAATTGGGATGATTTTAAGACTGATAAGGTTAAAAGCAGCTGTTGGCAGAATGGGCCTGTTGCGATTTTTTCACAAGATTATTGGTATGGTGGTAAAAGCAATTGTTTCTAACTTTAAAAGAGCATGAGCTAACTTTAAAAGAAACAACAAAGCAATTTCATTAAGATTTTTTCCTCAAGGAATGGCTAAATAGCCTTAACTTAGGTGAGAAAAAATGTTTTGTCTCTGCTTCAATACAAGAAGCTAGGATCTTAGATTTTTCAGAGTATATTGTTCATAGAATTTAATTACAGGCCTTTGCTCTTAACTATGGGCTTTTAAAATTTTTTAAGTAAGTGATTTTCAAAAGTTGGTAAGATAAATTAATTGGCTAAGACATTGCTTTAAGCTTCCCACAAAAGGATTTAAACTCTGATGTTTTCAAAATAAATGATAAGAGACATAACTCAGAGAAAGCTACTGTAAGCATTTGTCAAACGGTTTATAACGTGTTCACTGCACTTCCTTGGCAAGGAGAACATTAACGTAAAATCAGCTTTTTTCCTCTCCAAATAAAGTTTTTACTTCCTTCAATAAAGATATTGGTGTGTTGGTAAAATGTTGTAAGATAAAAACATAAAGGTATCAAAAAATGTTTTTTTAACTGAAAAGGCCAGCAAATATGTTCAACAAAATTATGGAAGAAAACTTCCCTAACCTAAAGAGAGAGATGCCCATGAATAATATACAAGAAGCCTACAGAACTCAAAACAGACTGGACCTGAGCAGAAATACTTCCCGTCACATAATAATCAAAACCCTAAATGTACTAAACAAAGAAAGAATATTAAAGGCAGTAAGAGAAAAAGGTCAAGTAACATATAAAGGAAGACCTATCAGAATCACACCAGACATCTCACCAGAGACCATGAAAGCTAGAAGATCCAGGGCAGATCTCATGCAGACTCTAAGACAACACAAATGTCAGCCAAGATTACTATACCCAGCAAAACTCTCAATCACCATAGATGGAGAAACCAAGATATTCCATGACAAACCCAAATTTACACAATATCTTTCCCCAAACCCAGCCCTACAAAGAATAATAAGAGGAAAACTCCAATACAAGGAGGGAAACTGCACCCTGGAAAAAGCAAGATAATAACCTTCTTTCATCAAACCCAAAAGAAGATAACCACTCAAATATAAAAATAACATCAAAAATGACAGGAAGTAATAATCACTATTCCTTAATATCTCTTAACACCAATGGACTCGATTCCCCAATAAAAAGACACAGACTAACAGAGTGGATAAGGAAACAGGACCCTACATTTTGCTGCATAAAGGAAACACACCTCAGTGTCAAAGATAAAAACTACCTTAGAGTAAAAGGCTAGAAGACAATTTTACAAGCCAATGGTCTCAGGAAACAAGCCAGAGTAGCCATTCTAATATCAGATAGAAATGACTTTCAACCTAAAGTCATCAAAAGAGACACAGAAGGACACTTCTTGCTGGTCAAAGGAAAAATCCACCAAGAAGAACTCTCAATGCTGAACATCTACATGCCAAATGCAATTCATTCGTAAAAGAAACTTTACTAAACCTCAAAGCACACATTGCACCTAACACAATAATTGTGTGTGACTTCAACATTCCACTATCCTCAATGGACCAATCAGGAAAACAGAAACTTAACAGGGACACAGTAAAACTAATTGATGCTTTGGACCAATTGGATTTGACTGATATTTATAGAACATTTTACCCGAAAGCAAAAGAATATACCCTTTTCTCAGCACCTCATGGTACCTCCTCCAAAATCAACCATATAGAGGCTGAACAAAACTCTACTCAATGACACCTTGGCCAAAGAAGAAATAAAGAAAGAAATCAGAGACTTTTTAGAATTTAATGAAAATGAAGGCACAACATACCCAAATCTTTGGGACACAATGAAAGGAGTGCCTTTTTAGGCAAAATCAATAATGGGTATACAAAAGATAATTTGTTGCAATTTGCTTTTATATTTCTATACATACATCCTATAAGGACTACATATACTGTGGGAATCCCCTTACTACAGCACAGATAATTAAATTGGGGGTTGTAGCTGCTATATATTTTTTCTTTGTTTTTTGGGATTTTTTTTTCTGAGACAGGGTTTCTCTGTATAGCCCTGGCTGTCCTGGAACTCACTCTGTAGAGCAGGCTGGCCTCGAACTCAGAAATCCACCTGCCTCTGCCTCCCAGAGTGCTAGGATTACAGGCTTGCACCACTACTGCCTGGCTTGTAGCTGCTGTTTTAAAATGTTAAAAATGAAGCCTTTAGAAATACATATACACACATCAGACACACACACAGACACACACACACACACACACCATGGATTAAAATTACTCAAAATTGTTCCTTCATTTTGATACTGCTAATTCTTAATTTTTATACTTGTTTATGCAAATATAATTTGAGTTAAAAAAAAAGGATAAGTTCTTTAAATAAATGACTATCCTCAGGATATTTGAGAACTGATCCAGTGCCAAAGTGAAGGGAGCAGTCTGCCCATAGGCTGTGACTGCAGACTTTAATTTTTCTAAAACTTTAAAGTCAAGGGGCTTGTTTTGGCTCTGGCTTTTTCTGGGTATTTGTCTTTGAAATAAATCCTGAAGTTAGAGTGACCTTTTGTCCTTCTAACTCTCCTAGGTCCTTTAAGAGAGCTACTTGCTCCTTGCAGCTATCATTTGGCAGAGAGAAGAAATTTTTTTCAGTGGCTCTTCTGCTGGCAGCTTTCTCCTCCAAGCTGGCTTCCTCCCTGGGAGATAGAGTGTTATCACCTGAATTATGACTAGATTTCAGAGTTTATAGACAAGGATAGACATTGGTCTTTTTGAGAAATAAGGTAAAAGAGCAGACATACACAGAGACTGTTTTAAATGTCCCTCCTCCATATCTGTCAGAGGTGGGAGGGATAAGAGAGCACAGAGACAGTGTATGGATGAGCACTTTTTCAGAGAACTAGATCCTGGAAGCCAGAGGAATTCTGAATAATGTCATTAATCAGAGACCAGTAGTTAAAGGCAGTAACCAGAACTTTCCCCTGCCCCCTCCCCCCCACCCCCACCCTACCACCCCCTATATCCCCCCCAATAAAAAGTTGCATAGTAATCTCTAAAACAATTACTTACTCTAGCCATGTTTTCTTATCTATGGTTCCTTCCTCTGGGAACCAGGGACAAATTTGTCTGACATAATACTTAAGACCCTAAGTACTTCTCAAGAAGTACCTAAGATCTCTTTTTATTAACCCAGCCTCTCGCATCTTGAGAGATCCCTTGAGCCTTAAAAAAGGCTGGATAAATTCTTGTCCCATGGGGTCTCAGCTTCTGAGACGTTGTTGCCATGGAGATTTTCCTCTGGCTGAGTGCTGGTGGGTCAAACATGCCTTGACTTAATCTGCTCCAGGAGCTGCACATGAAGAGCTTTTCCTTTTTTTCCCCTATGGCCTCCTTCCCCATTGATGGATCCATTTTGGGTGCCAGAGTGCCAGACCTCCAGGACAGTCAACAGGGTCCCCAGAACTACCAAGGGAAAGGCGAGACACAAGAGACACGAGAGATGGACAGCAAGTCTGTATTGTGATCAAGCAGTCAAATTTTATTTTTTACAAAAGTCAATATAAAGGGAAGCTCACAAGGTTTGGGAGGGGTAAAGGGGGAACAATCTCAGGGGGTTGGCATCATTTCTAAGAAACAGTTTATCAGAATTTCTGGGGAAAGCTAGTTATTGCTGCTGGAATTTTGGCATGATAAAATGGGGTTCATGAGGAGGTGAAGTGGAAAGGAGTTGCTATAGTAACCTATCCACAGGTAAGCTTCAAAAGAAGAACATTTTGCGATCTAAGTAAGAATGACTCCTGGCATCGAGATCTAAGTGAGAAGGAATCCTGGTATCGAGATCTCCTGGTATCGAGATCTAGGTGGAGATAGCTCCTGGTATCACATTGAGATCTAAGTGAAGATGGCTCCTGGCATACAAAGAATTTAAGAAGTTAGACTCCAGAGAACCAAATATCCCTATTATAAATTGCATTCATAGCTAAACGAAGAATTCCCAACTAAGGAATACTGAATGGGTGAGAAACACCTAAAGAAATGTTCAACATCCTTAATCATCAGGTAAATGCAAATCAAAACAACCCAGAGATTCCACCTCACACCAGTCAGAATGATCAGGATCAAAAACTCAGGGGACAGCAAATGCTGGAGAGGATATGGAGAAAGAGGAACACTCCTCAATTGCTGGTGAGATTGCAAGTTGGTAAAACCACTCTGGAAATTAGTTTGGTGGTTCCTCAGAAAATTGGACATAGTCCTATGTAAGGACCCAGCTATACCACTCCTGGGCGTATACCCAGAAGATTCTCTAACATGTAATAAGGACACATGCTTCACTATGTTCATAGCAGCCTTCTTTAAAATAGCCAGAAGTTGGAAAGAACCCAGATGTCCCTCAACAGAGTAGAAGATACAGAAAATGTGGCACACTTATACAATGGAGTACTACTCAGCTACTAAAATCAATGAATGAATGAAATTCTTAGCCAAATGGATGGAGCTAGAAAATGTCATCCTGAGTGAAGTAACCCAGTCACAAAAGAATACATATGGTATGCACTCACTGATAAGTGATTATTAGTCCAAAAGCTTGGAATACCCAAGAAACAACCAGAGACCACATGACCCTCAAGAAGAAGGAAGACCAAAATGTGTATTTTTTGATCCTTATTGGAAAGTGGATCAAAATATCCATGGTTCACAGCCAACCAACAGAATGAGCATAGGGTCCACCAATGGAGCAGCTAGAGAAAGGACCCAAGGAGCTCAAGAGCTTTGCAGTCCAGCAGGAGAAACAATATTTGTACCAACCAGTACCCCCAGATCTCCCAGGGACTAAACTCCCAAGCAAACAGTACACACGGAGGGACCCTTGGCACCAGCTACCTACGTAGCAGACAATGACCATTTCAGACTTCAATAAGAGGAGAGGTCCTGTGAAGACTCAATCCTCCAGAATAGGGGAATGCAAGTCAGGAAATTTGGGGGGTGAGCAGGTGGAGGAAGGATAGAATGGTGGTTTTCAGAGGGGTAATGAGGAAAGGGGATACCATTTGAAATGTAAATAAAGCAAATATCTAACACACACACTCACACATAAAAGAAAAGTAGAGACAGGCGGATCTCTGAGTTCCAGGGCAGCCTGGTCTACAGAGTAAGTTCCAGGGCTACATAGAGAAACCCTCTCTGGAACACCAAGCAAGGAAACAAACAAAAAGGAAAAGAAAAAGAAAAAATTACTAAGAAAATACAAAGCCGCCTCATACATTCATCTAGGTTACTCAGTACCCTGAGTTCTAGTAGTGGGGCCTGGTTACCTGAGCTTGATTCCCAGTACACATAATGAAAAAGGAAAGAACCACCTCCTGAGGGTTGGGCTCTAGCATCCTCACCAGGTGGTAAATGACCACTGCCCATAGAAATGCCAGCAAATTATCTAGACTTTTATTTTGAGACTAAAAGCCTTGTTGGCGTTTGTGTATATACACCAATGTACGCATAGCATGTGCATAGTCAGATGAGGGTTTGGATTCCTACAATTGGAGTTACAGATGGCAGTCAGCATCCATGTGGTGCTAGGACCCAGGTCCTCTGCCAAGAGCAACAAGGACTCTCTCTCTCTCTCTCTCTCTCTCTCTCTCTCTCTCTCTCTCTCTCTCTCTCTCTCTCTGTGTGTGTGTGTGTGTGTGTTTAAGATTTATTCATTATATGTAAGTACACTGTAGCTGTCTTCAGACACATTTTCTTCTAGCTCAGGCCCTGCTTGCTTACTGTAGCTATCTTCAGACACTTAAGAAGAGGGCATCACATCTCATTACAGCTGGTTGTGAGCCATCATGTGGTTGCTGGGATTTGAACTCATGACCTTAGGAAGAGCAGTCAGTGCCCTTAACCTCTGAGCCATCTCTCCAGCCTTTTTGTGGAATGAGTACTCTAAACTGTTCAGTACTCTCTGCAGCAGCCCTCCTGAACACTAAAAATAATAAATTAGATGAACAGCTAGGAGGACAACCACATCAGTGTCTGCCCTACAGACATATTCACACATGTATACACATGGATTCCACATAGCCACAAAAAAAACATTTGAAAAAATTCAAGTTGCTTTTTAAAAAAAAGTCCAGCATTTGGTGATAGATACAAACTGAAAGATTCAAGAAGCTTAACTGTAAGATTACTCACAGAGAAACATAGCTATATGCATCTTAATGAAACGATTAATGAAAACAGTCTTAAAACAAACTAAACTAGAGCCTAGCTTCAGAAGAGCATAATGCGGGAAACAGTGCCCCATAGGGTCCTGGATGCCCAAGAGAAAAGAAGAAGTCAGTGAGCCATGTAACACTGTTTTTAAAAAGTATTTTTAAAGATTTATTTTATTTATGTATAAGAGTACACTGTTGCTGTCTTCAGACACACAAGACCAGGGCATCAGATCCTATTCCAGATGGCTGTGATCCACCATGAGGCTTCTGGAAATTGAACTCAGGACCTCTGGAAGAGCAGAGCCATCTCTCTAGCCCATTTTAAGTATCTTAACAGAAAAGATTTGTTAATTTAGAACTCAAGCTCCAGTAAAAATTCCTAAGTTAATATTTCATTAATGGAAAAAGTAAGCTTTTGCATTCAGAATTGTTTTGCTATGGCCATGAACAAAAAGACTAGGTGCCTATTTTACATGTCAAAGCAGTCTCCATATATCTAGACATCTCTGTCTCTACTCTCTTGCTTGAGAGCTTTCTTTCTCTCTCTACACACTCCCTTCCCTTGGTGACTGCCTAGGCCTCTGTCCTCTGTCCTTGAGGACAACAAATCTGCATTTGTTATAATTGAATATGGCTTGACATGACTCATTTCAACATAGGACAGATAACTTTTCAAGTAAATCTGTAAGAATGTGTGAGCAAGTCTCTCCAGCAGAAGATAATGCTATGGGAGGGAGACTTGGGTTTGAAGAATGAATAAACAGAGGTGGCTACTGTAGGTAGAAAGGTTTAAGCTTCTCTCTCCTCTGCCTTCTAATGTTGGAATTACGGGTGGGCCACCAAACTCATCCAACCTTTCCATGGGTTTCTGGGGATCCAAATTCCGGTCCTCATATTTGCACAGAAAGTATTTTAACCACCAAGCCATCTTTTGTACCCACTCCTGGTCTTTTGTAAGCTAATTGTGAGTTTCCACTCAAGAGGCTAGAGAATCAAGGGAGGGCATACCTGTGAGGAACCATCTAGATTAGATTAGCCTAGACATGCTTATGAAGGATTACATTGATTAGGTTAATCGAAGTGGGAAAATCCACTCTGAAATTGGCAATGTGTGTTAGGGTCAGGCTCCCTGAGAGGAGGTCCCACAATGCCACAGTGTGAAGCTATGAAGGTGAAGACATGGAGACCACAGGATTTCGAGACAGGAAAACAAGCTAGAGGCATAGCGAGGGCTTGCTTGAGTTAGAGGATGTGTACTACAGATGGCAAAGCTGGAGGAAGAAGCCACTCAAGCCCCCTGGAAGCCAGATGATTCCACCATGGAATGATGATGCTGGACATGGAGATGCAGTATTTGGTGGTTACCCTGCTGGATTTGTCTTGTCTTGGTTTTATCATTGCTATGTTCCTGCTCTTATCTTTGGACTGGGAATGTTTACTTTGTATATCTTCATGCTTGAAGGATGTAACATGTTTTTAATCATGTTGAAGATCAGAGTTAGGACATTCCCTGAAATGTCACAAGAGACCTAGAAGTTTTAGAACTGTTAGATTCCAGACACTTTTGAAGTTGGAATGAGAATATTTTTGTGTTAGGAGGTAGTATGAACCTATGAAGACAAACAGTAAAGGACTGTGGATTAAGAATAATGTGTTTGGGGGCCAGTACGATGGCTCAGCAGGTAAAGCTGTCTATTATCAAACATGACTCCCTGAATTTGATTTTCAAGATCCACATATTGGTCTTCTGACCTCCACACATGTACCTTGGTACTGACACAGTTATATACATATACAAACTAAAGATGTGATAAAAAATATGCTTGATGTGTTTGGGTCAAGTTGACAAGGGGTAGAGGTATGATCATTAATCCTGTCAAATGACAGGATCTAGGATCACTGAAGGGACTATGTGTGACTGGTTATCCAGATTAGGTAAGCCTCTGGGCATGCATGGGAGTGGCTATCTTGACTTCATTAATTGAGGTAGGAAGAGCCACCCTAGAAGTGGACATTATTCCCTGGGTCCTGGACTACATGAAAAGGAGAAAGTTAATTGTATGTGTATAAAGTTTGTTATCTCCTTCGAACTACACATACTGAAAACTGACAGCAGCAGGCATATCAGACAACTCCATAAGTATAAAGAGTACACTTATCTCTCTCAGCTACTAATAGGACAACAAGAAAAAACTTCAGTGAAGAATAAATGATCTGAGAAATATCATTTATCTTTAGAATTTACAGAATACCTCATGGCCATTAGCTTTTGCTAATGTGTTAAGGATACACATTCTTTTCAAGTACATGATGTATATTTACCAAAACG
Organism: Apodemus sylvaticus; assembly: GCF_947179515.1. Taxonomy (NCBI): domain Eukaryota; kingdom Metazoa; phylum Chordata; class Mammalia; order Rodentia; family Muridae; genus Apodemus; species Apodemus sylvaticus. The sequence continues at coordinate 125,338,957 of NC_067477.1, read as the reverse complement.
GAGAATACTTTGGGTCTCAAGTATTAAGTTTATATGGAAGGGAGGAAAATTACTTGATTTTTGACCATATCAGAATCAAGTTAGAAACCAACAGCTGTAAGCTATTCTAAAACAAGCTGGTCATATTAATCCTGTCGTACTAGAGACAGAGGCAAGTGGATCTCGTGAGGCTACCCTGGTCTACAAGGAGAATCCAGGACAGTGAGAGCTGTTACACAAAGAAACTCTTCTCAACAGAACAAGAAAAGAGAAAACAAAACAAAAAGATATTCTAAAACAAAACACGAAAATATTCATATATTTTAGAATTTAATAACCTTCTCCTAAATAATTCACAGGTGAAAATGAAATCATAAAATACACTGGAGATATTGTATAGTGAGCAACGGAGATACACTGACCCTAGAGTGTGGGACAATTAACACAGCACCTGGGAGGGAACAGAAATGTTCATCCAGGAAGCAGAAAACAGGTCTGAGGTTCTGGCCAGGGCTGACCCCTCTGGTACTAAGGTAAGAAACAGAGACCAGAGGAAGCCCTCTCTCTAGAAACCATTATGCCCCTACCAATGAGGCCTAGAGCCTAAAATTCCAACACAGTAAGAAGTGAACTCCTGGAGGCTTCATGTAAGAATGGCTCTTTTGTGAAAACACTGTTCTTTGGAAGACACCTGCAAACATATCTTTATAATATTTTCTGAGATGAGAGGAAGCAGCATTGTAGTTTTAAAAAATGTTCATTAAAGGATGTCAGATAAGGATGAACTACACCCAGAGAAAGACCTTCTGTGTAAATAGAAAGAACATAAGACAAGATGGCTTCATGACACACGACCATGTGTGGGAAATATATTATGCTGGGGGCGGGGCTATGCCTGCTTCCACATAAAAGAAAAGCTGTGGGTTCATTTCAAGGTGATAAAAATCAGACATGACTAAGAGAGACCTCCTGAAGACCTTAGCGACAGAGAAATAAAGGGAGACTAACACAATCAACAAAATAGTTTTGTATACTACAGGATAAAAGAAGAGAAAGACAGCCCTAAAAAGACTCACACTCTGGGGATGCTGAGATTCTGGGACCTTCCATTCCAACTTCACACTTGACTCTACTTCAACTCCATCAAAGCTGATTGTTTTAGAGACTTGTTTCCAGAACTACTCACCTATTCAGCCTTTCAGAATGTCATGGTCAAGATGTCAGCTGACCAATGAACATAGCGACTGGAAGGCAAATAATGTCTCCTCTGACGAGTCAACTTTCCTATTTCCCTTTGGGCCCCTAGATGGGAATTCTTCACCTCAATTCAGCTGGAATCAGACAGAAGACAATCATCGTCCCAGTTCCCTATGTTGGGGTAGATGTTTCTGATTATTTTAGGAATTATAGATATGTTGTCATTTTAGAGGTACTTTACAAATGTAGATTTGGACAGGGAGGGAGCTAAAGAACTTAAACTCTGGTATTTCTGCCTTTCTTCTTTCCTATACTTCCTTCTTAGGTAAAGGGGAAGGGGCAGAAAAGAAAAAGGGGGATATATAGAAATTATAGAAATTATAATTCATAGAAATTATAGAAATAGACAAAAAGGGATAGGTTGGCAAATGTACTTTTAAGCAAAACATTACATAGCCAGATCTAACTGCAGCAATCGACCTTGCAGGTATAATTTATAAGGAGAGAAAAGGGGATGGTCTGTGTTAGAATGGGTTAGGATGTGGTGCTCTATTTTGATTGGCATGCTAATTAGGTGAACCAAATGGGGCTTCTGATTGCTGGACTTCAATGCTTTGATACCTGGACCTTGGTAGTCAGTGGCCGAATAAAGGAGTAGACCTTGCTGGCTAACTGTAGGAATGTAGTCTAGAGGATTGTAGCAAGGCAGAAGGAATTGGGGAGAGGTCAAGGCCTACCAGAGCTATGTCTGCCAGGCCCGGGCTGCCTAGACTCACTTCGCCTTCTCTCCTAAGAATAACTAACTGGCCTTAATTCTCAATCTCTGCTCATTGGATTCCACTGCTTCCAGCTACAGCCGCAGTGAACCTGCAGCTGGGTAGGAGCTGGGGGAAAAAACCCTAAATATGTATTTTTATTACCCAAACATCTCCTGAGAGAAATTAATTTGTACATGTTACTGGCAAGACATTTGCAAGGTGTGTGAGACAGCCTGTTGTTTAAGGTTGTTTTTCAACATTTTCTTCTCCTTACTCTTTTTTCTTCTTATTTTTCATTTTTTAAAATTTATTTTCTATATTCTTTGTATACATTCTAAAAGCTTTTCCCTTTCCCAGCCCCCCCCCATATGTCCCATAAGTCCTCTTCTCTCCATCCATTCTCCTGTCTTTCCCCCCTCCCTTTTCTCTGTCCTGGTACTCCCCTACCATGCTGGATCAAGCCTTTCCAGGATTAGGGCCCTCTTCTTCCTTCTTCTTGAAAATCATTTGATATGCTAATTGTATCTTCAGTATTCAGAGCTTCAGGGCTAATTAATATTCACTGATCAATGATTGCATTCCATGTGTATTCTTTTGTGATTGCATTACTTGCTTAGGATGATATTTTCCAGTTCCATCCATTTGCCTAAAAAATTCATGAATTCATTGTTTTCAATTGCTGAATAGTACTCCATTGTGTATATATACCACATTTTCTGTATCCATTCCTCCATTGAGGGATATCTGGGCTCTTTCCAGCTTCTGGTTATTATAAATAAGGCTGCTATGAACATAGTGGAGCATGTGTCCTCATTGCATGCTGGGGAATCCTCTGGGTATATGCCCAGGAGAGGTATAGCAGGATCCTCCGGAAGTATCATGCCCAGTTGTCTGAGGAACTGCCAGACTGATTTCCATAGTGGTTGTACCATCTTACAATCCCACCAGCAGTGAAGGAGTGTTCCTCTTTCTCCACATCCTTGCCAACACCTGCCCTCTCTTGAGTTTTTAACCTTAGCCATTCTGACTGGTGTGAGGTGAAATCTCAAGGTTGTTTTGTTTGCATTTCCCTAATGGCTAATGATTTTGAGCATTTCCTAAGGTGCTTCTTGGCCATCTGAATTTCTTCAGGTGAAAATTCTTTCTTTAGGTCTCTACCCCATTTTTTTAATAGGGTTATTTGGTTCCCTGGGGTCTAACTTCTTGAGTTCTTTATATATATTGGATATTAGCCCTCTATCAGATGTAGGGTTGGTGAAGATCTTTTCCCAATTTGTTGGTTGCCATTTTGTCCTTTTGACAGTGTTCTTTGCCTTACAAAAACTTTGTAATTTTACGAGATCCCGTTTGTCAATTCTTGATCTTAGAGCATAAGCTATTGGTGTTCTGTTCAGGAACTTTTCCTCTGTGCCTATGTCCTCAAGGGTTTTCCCCAGTTTCTGTTCTATTAGTTTCAGTGTGTCTGGTTTTACATGGAGGTCCTTGATCCACTTGGAGTCGAGCTTAGTACAAGGGGATAAGACGCAAAGTGGCTGGTTATAAAATCAAATCAAGTAAATCAGTAGCCTCCTATACTCAAAGGATAAGCAGGCTGAGAAAGAAATTAGGGAAATGACACCCTTCACAATAGCCACTAACAATACAAAGTATCTTGGTGTGACTCTAACCAAACAAGTGAAAGATCTTTATGACAAGAACTTCAGGTCTCTGAAGAAGGAAATCGAAGAAGACCTCAGAAAATGGAAAAATCTGCCATGCTCGTGGATTGGCAGGATTAATATAGTTAACATGGACAATTTGCCAAAAGCAATCTACAGATTCAATGCAATCCCCATCAAAATCCCAACTCAGTTCTTCACAGAGTTAGAAAAAGCAATTCTCAAAAAAAGAAAAAAGAAAAAGAAAAAGAAAAAAAAAAAAAGAAAAAGCAATTCTCAAATTTATCTGGAATAACAAAAAACCCAGGAGAGCTAAACCTTTTCTCAACAGTAAAATATCTTCTGGGGTAATTAGTATCCCAGACCTCAAACAATACTACAGAGCAATAGTGGTAAAAACTGCATGATACTGGCACAGGAACAGGCAAGTGGACTAATGGAATAGAATTGAAGACCCAGAAATGAATCCACACACCTATGGTCACTTGATCTTCAACAAAGGAGCTGAAAACATCCAGTGGATAAAAGATAGCCTTTTCAACAAATGCTGCTGTTCAACTGGAGTTCAGCATGCAGGTAGAAGTCTTTATGACTGATACAAAGTTGAAGTTATAATCTCTTATATTAGTTCAGAATTTACTTATGCAAATTTAAGGTTTTCATTGGTATAAATATATTATTGATATAAAACTGAGATTAATATTATCCCCATGTAGGCATTGTGCCCATATAACACATTTAAGAATAAAAGGAGCTGGGCGGTGGTGGCACACGCCTTTAATCCCAGCACTTGTGAGGCAGAGGCAGATGGATTTCTGAGTTCGAGGCCAGCCTGGCCTACAGAGTGAGTTCCAGAACAGGGCTACACAGAGAAACCCACCAGATAGCAAACTTGTGGTTGTGAGTTAATTAAAAGGGTGTTCCTGGGTTATTTCCATTAGAAATGGCTGAGAGCAGTCAAGGCTTAACAGTTCAGAAATGCTTTAGGTAGATAGATGGTCTTCAAAGGTGTCAGAAGTACACAGAATATGACATTTATTGACATTTGTTTATTAAAGATCATTTGACTGGAGACTTTGTCTGACCGCCTTATTAGTTATTCCTGGCTGATGTTGACCGTAGTTTATTCTAGATGCCCGTCATCATGTTTGGAAAATACCCTCCTGTCTCAGTTACTTTTCTGTTGCTGTGACAAAGAACCATGACTAAGGCAACTTCCAGAAAGAAGGGCCTGTTTGAGACTTAGCATTCCAGAAGGATCGGAGTCCCTCAGGAAGCATGGGAGCAGCAGTCATGGTGGCTGGAGCAGCAAGCTGAGAGCTCACATCTGAAAAATAGCAATGGAAGGAGAGAGCACAAATTCTAAATGGTGCAGTCTGCAGACCCTCCTAGCCCACCTCAGATGATGTGTTTCCTTAGACAAGGCCACACCTCCTAACCCCCTCCCCCAACAGCTACCAATTAGGGACAAACTTACACAAATACCCGAGCATGTGGAGGACATTCTCAGCCCAAACCTTTGTATTTTGTTTGCCAAGACGTTTTGTTGGGAATATATACTGGGTTTTTATCAAAACTTTTTTTCTAAGACAAGTTTTACTGTGTTGTAGCTCAGATTGTCTCCACATGGACAATCTTAGCCTCCTAAGAGCTATGACAACAGGTGTATGTTGCTAACCCTGTTTCTTGTGTTATTTCTGTTGTTGCTATCTATTAAATGCATTACTTTGAGATAATTGCAAGATAGTCTCATATGCAACTATAAGAAAATATGGAGAGATTCTTATGTCCTTTGCTAGAAAGAGCCCCTTCTTCTCAAGGTAGTGGCAGGACCTTGCACCATATAGGACAGTGGCACCATGGACGTTGATGTTGAAATATCCAGTTTCCCAGTTTTAGTTGTATTTACTCTCTTCTCATCTACAGAAATCATCATAATATCTTTCTTTTTTACTTTGCTAATGTGGATTACATTAATTAGTTCTGGAATTTTAACCATTTATATTAGGATTTGTTGTTCCTTAAAGAACAATGTCCATGCATTGACTGGCAGGCAGTTTTGAAAACCATTCATATGTTTTGTCCAGTTCTTTGGGTATTGCAGGAGAGCATCAGTTTGGTTGTGTTCCTCCATCTGTGGAATAGAGTCAGCATATAATTTACTTTCTGCCTTGTTTTTGATCCTAGTGCCTTCTGGAGCTACAGAATGAAGCTGTGTTCATGTGGACTGCTAAACTAGAAAATAAGCTACCCTCTGCTTTAAGGCTCTGGAAAACTCAAATTAAGGGGTAGGAGTCCCAGTATCTACACTACTAGGAATAGTCATGGCTACAGCATTGATGCCGAAATAGGCAACAGGCACTGTTGTCGGATAACCCTTCATTGGACTATTGTGGGCATTAGAAGGCTTAGAAAATGCCTTCTTCTGGGGCTGGAGAGAAAGCTCAGAGGTTAAGAGCACTGACTGCTCTTCTGAAGGTCCTGAGTTCAAATCCCAGCAACCACATGGTGGCTCACAACCATCTATAATGATATAATAATAAATAAACCTTAAAAAAAAGAAAAAAAGAAAATGCTTTCTTCTAAATTAGTTATGACTTATGGAGACTACTTTAAAGGCATCTAAATCATTACATACCTTTTTCACCAAACAAAAGAACCTAAATGACACTCCCTGATACATTTTTTTGTGATAATGGTATACACATTAATATGAGCATATTTTTCTCATATTTATGAAATGATTTGTATCATGTTTATAGGAGTCTGGCATCTTATGTGCTGCTTTCCTTCGGTCTCTGCTATGTAGATATCATTCTTCTTTTTTTCTTTTAATCAATATAGGGCTTAGCTGAAAACAAGAGTACTTTAGGGCCTGAGGAGTTTCGCAAGTTCTCTCTGACGCTGGTTATGGGAGCTCTTGACAACCCAAACCCCATCTTACGGTGTGCGGCAGGGGAAGCCCTGGGAAGAATGGCTCATGTGGTGGGAGAAGCATCTTTTATTGCCAGGATGGCCCAGTATTGCTTTGACAAGTACGTGCGTCTCTTGCCCAGTTTCTCCACTAATCTACGGTGTCTCTTAAGCAGACCATGTTCCCTAGACTGTACTTTCCACATGGCTTACAGCATGTGACATGTTTTTGTTCTTGTTGCTTTCCATAATATCAAACTTTAATTCAGTAATTTAGTGACCTCTAGATTCTGGGATGTAATATGTTAAGAGCTTTGAAGGAGGACATGGAAGCCTTAGTCAAGACTTTGCCCAGGCACCTGCAGCTGTGCCCGCCTCTCTGCCTCCTTTAATTCCGTTCACTCTTTTACTTACTCACTTCTTGGAGTAATACCTCACTTTAGAGGAGAAAAGAATAAAGTTACACTTTAAGGCTTTTAAGAATTATTGTGCACGTCAGTTATGAAGAGTGACCTCAGAGAGTCAAACAAGTGTGACTAAGGTGAGGAATGTGGCTTTTAATATTGTTACTTGAAGTTAAAAAAACAACAAAAGGCCAAGAAATAACACAAGTCATATAAATTACCATTCTTAAGTCATATATTTTGAACAGTAAACATTAATCCACATCATAATCAGTAAAAAGAAAGAATTGAAAGTAAGGATTAATGAATAAAAGCATTTTCTGAGTGCTTACATTTTGAGAATACTTATTTTTATTGAATATCGTCTTCATTTACATTGCCAATGGTAAAACCTTTCCCGATTTTCCCCCTCCCCAAAGACCCTCCAACCCCTCCTCCTACCTCTGCCTTCACATATATGCCCCTCTACCCAACTCACTTTGAGAATACTTTTCTATGACCCCTTCTATTTCTTTAGGTGTTATGGCACTGTTTAGATGATCAAATTGGTCCTGATTTAATTTTGGTATTTGATATCTGTCTAGGAAATTGTCCATTTCCTCCAGAGTCTCCAGTTGTGTTTCGTATAGACTTTTGTAGTAGGATCTGATGATTTTTTTTTAATTTCCTCTGTTTCTGTTGTTATATCCCCCTTTTCATTTCTAATTTTGTTAATTTGGATACTTTCTCTGTGCCCTTTGGTCAGTCTGGCTAAGGGTTTATCTATCTTGTTGATTTTCTAAAAGAAGCAGCTCCTGGATTCGTTGATTCTTTGTATGGTTCTCTTTGTTTCCACTTGACTGATTTCAGCCCTGAGTTTGATGATTTCCTGTCTTCTTTTCCTCCTGGGTGAATTGGCTTCTTTTTGTTCCAGGACTTTCAGGTGTGTCGTTAAGCTGCTAGTGTAAGCTCTCTCCATTTTCTTTTTGGAGGCACTCAGGGCTATGAGTTTTCCTCTTAGCACTGCGTTCATTGTGTCCCAAAGATTTGGGTATGTTGTGCCTTCATTTTCATTAAATTCTAAAAAGTCTCTGATTTCTTTCTTTATTTCTTCTTTGGCCAAGGTGTCATTGAGTAGAGTATTGTTCAGCCTCCATGTGTATGTGGGCTTTCTGTTGTTTTTGTTGCTATTGAAAACCACTCTTACTCCATAGTGATCTGATAGGAGGCATGGGATTAGTTTGTTCTTCTTGTATTTGTTGAGGTCTGTCTTGTGACCAATTATATGGTCGATTTTTGAGAAGGTACCATGAGGTGCTGAGAAAAAGGTATATTCTTTTGCTTTAGGGTGAAATGTTCTATAAATATCAGTCAAATCCAATTGCTCCAAAGCTTCAATTAGTTTTACTGTGTCCCTGTTTAGTTCCTGTTTTCCTGATTGGTCCATTGAGGATAGTGGAATGTTGAAGTCACACACAATTATTGTGTTAGGTGCAATGTGTGCTTTGAGCTTTAGTAAAGTTTCCTTTACAAATGAGGGTGCCCTTGCATTTGGTGCATAGATGTTCAGAATTGAAAGTTCTTCTTGGTGGATTTTTCGTTTGACCAGCAAGATGTGTCCTTTTGTATCTCTTTTGATGACTTTAGGTTGAAAATCAATTTTATCTGATATTAGAATGGCTACTCCGGCTCGTTGCCTGAGACCATTGGCTTGTAAAATTGTCTTCTAGCCTTTTACTCTAAGGTAGTTTTTGTCTTTGACACTGAGGTGTGCCTCCTGTATGCAGCAAAATGTAGGGTCCTGTTTCCTTATCCAGTCTGTTAGTCTATGTCTTTTTATTGGGGAATTGAGTCCATTGATGTGAAGACATATTAAGGAATAGTGATTATTACTTCCTGTCATTTTTGATGTTATTTTTATATTTGAGCGGTTATCTTCTTTTGGGTTTGATGAAAGAAGGTAACTATCTTGCTTTTTCCAGGGCGTAGTTTCCCTCCTTGTATTGGAGTTTTCCTCCTAATATTCTATGTAGGGCTGGGTTTGTGGAAAGATATTGTGTAAATTTGGTTTTGTCATGGAATATCTTGGTTTCTCCATCTATGGTGATTGAGAGTTTTGCTGGGTGTAGTAGTCTTGGCTGTGTTTTCTTAGAGTCTACATGAGATCTGCCCAGGATCTTGTAGCTTTCATGGTCTCTGGTGAGAAGTCTGGTGTGATTCTGATAGGTCTTCCTTTATATGTTACTTGGCCTTTTTCTCTTACTGCCTTTAATATTCTTTCTTTGTTTAGTGCATTTGGGGTTTTGATTATTATGTGACGGGAGGTATTTCTGCTCAGGTCCAGTCTTTTTGGAGTTCTGTAGGCTTCTTGTATATTCATGGGCATCTCTCTCTTTAAGTTGGGAAAGTTTTCTTCCATAATTTTGTTGAAGATATTTGCTGGCCCTTTCGGTTATAAATCTTCACTCTCATCTATACCTATAATCCTTAGGTTTGGTCTTCTCATTGTGTCCTGGATTTCCTGGATGTTCTGGGATATAAGCCTTTTGCATTTTGCATTTTCTTTGACTGTTTAGTCAATGGTTTCTATGGTATCTTCGGCATCTGAGATTCTTTCTTCCATCTCTTATATTCTGGTGTTGATATTTACATCTATGGCCCATGATTTCTTCTCAAGGTTTTCTATCTCCAAAGTTGTCCCCCTTTGTGATTTCTTACTTGTTTCTACTTCTGTTTTTAGATCTAGGATGGTTTTGCTCAGTTCCTTCATTTGTTCGTTTGTGTTTTCCTTTAATTCTTTAAGAGATTTTTGTGTTTCCTCTTTCATGACTTCTGCCTGTTGACTCAAGTTCTCTTGCATTTCTTTAAGTTTGTGTGTGTGTTTGTGTTTGTGTGTGTGTGTGTGTGTGTTTCTTTTTTATTGGTTTCTATCTCTTGAGCCTTATTCTCCTGAATTTCCTTTAGTGATTTTTGTGTTTCTATTATATGGGTTTCTAGCTTATTCATGTTCCCCGTTCTTTATCTCTATTTTCTTTAAGAGATGTCCTATTTGTGTTCTTCTAGCAGCATTATGACCAGTGATTTTAAATCCAAATCTTGTTTTTCTGGTGTGTTGGCGTAACCAGGACTTGCTGATGTTGGAGAGTTTGGCTCAGACGCTGCCATATTACCTAGATTTCTGTTAGTAGCGTTCCTGTGTCTGCCCTTTGCCATCTTGTTCTCTGGCGTTAGTTGGTCTTGTCTCTGGCTGTTGTTTGAGCCTCCTGTGAGGCTCTAGGGCTATTTCCACAACACTGGATGGCTGGGTTTCCCCTGTCACAGATTGCTGATGTGCTGTCCTCCTCTTGGGTGCCCTTGGAGCCCTAGAGTGCCTTGCCCCAGATTGTCTCTGTGAACCAGATGGCACCCGTTTGCTCCTTCAGGGAGTGCTGATGGTATATGCTGCGGGACCTTTTCCGAGTGATGATCACTCTGCTGGGCAGCCGATCTCCCAACTGGCTTGGTGCACACAAAGGCTAGCCTAGCTGCTCAGGCCCGGAGTCTAGGCAAAAGCCTGGCAGGCCAATGTCCTTCCAAAGTTCCCCTCAGGCTATGAGTGTCAACTGGTTCTGTCTGGTGGTCAAGATGGCAGTGTGCACTTACTCCCTGAAAGTGCCGGGAGAGTCTGCTGGGATAACAACCTCCTGGCCGGGTTGGCACACAGATGACCCACTGAGCAGCCCAGGTCCTGGGGGCAGTCCAGGACCTGTAGGTCCTAGACCCCTGCTATGTTAACCTCGGGCTATGACTGTTTGCTGACTTTGCCTGCTAGAATTCTCTGGCATCCCCTAGCCAAAATGGTGGGGTGCGCGCCTAGCTGGGCAAACAACCTCCTGGCCGGGTTGGCACACCTATGCCTACCCCCCAACAGCCCAAGGCCTGTGTGCTGGCCAACGCCTGTAGGGCTTAGACCCCCGTGATGTTGGCCTCGGGTTATGTTTGCATACCTCAGACTGTCTGATCTCTCTGGCATCCGAGAACCAAGATGGAAGCGAGTCTCTTGTAACTGACTGGCGGGAGGCAGATTTCTGATGTGGCTTTTGTGTGGTGAAAGGCACTGTAAATCCACTGCCACTTGCAGCCCAGCTGGCCAGCGATGGTCAGTGGTAGTGGGCACAGGGCCTTCCTGTTCCCTGTCACCTTGGTTCCAATGCTGATGGCCCTTCCTCTGGACGAGATGCTGCTGCTGTTGCCGCTGCTGACTAAGAATCCGTTTTATGCTGCTGCCCGAAAATCTCCTCTACAACCCCATATACTCTTGCTGTGTTGCCTTCTACTAGAAGGTAGTCAGCTTACCCAAGGCTACACTCTTAGCGATAACTGTCTCTCCCTTTCTCTGCAGCTCACAGCTGTCAACAGCTCCATGGCTTACGGTTGGATAGCATGCCCAGCTCTGCTCTCCTTTTTGTTATTTATCTGACTTAGGCTTGCATAGGTTTTGTACATGCTGTTGAAACTGCCGTGAGTTCATACCTGCAGCTTCCCGTCTGTGTTCAGGAGAGATGTTCCCTTAGGTTCTTACTCTTTCTACTGTCTCTTCCACACTGACCCTGCACTTTGGAGGTTGGGATGAAGTTTATATGTTCCCTTAGGGATGGAAATTATGCAGTTTTCTTCCCTCCACTTTGATTACTGTAAATCGCCAACCACGGCAAATAGGAGTTTCTCAGATGCAGGTTGAGATATGAATTGATTTGTAGATAGGATGATAAATGACTAAGAATCCATTTTATGCTATGCTCATGGAGCCCCACAATGATAGTAGATATCCCTACAACATCTGACCTATCAGGCCATAGGTTCTTAGCCTGATAACGGTGGCAGGCATAGATTTCATCTTATAGAATGGAATTTAAATCCAGTTAGGAATGCTTGTATACTCCCATGATGTTTAGGCCCCTATTCTACTAGTGGGGAGGTCTTACCAGACCAGTCATTTTTCTCACTTGCAGCATTCATAACTGTATGACTGGTGATTATTTTTCTTCTCTGGTAGAACCTTCAAGGACTGAAAGCTGGCCAGTAGTGATGCAGCTTCTAGGTCCATACCAGCGTGCTGTGTTACCCTGCTCTATCACGCCAGCGTATTGTGTCTTCAGCAGTAGGATCTGACAATTTCTGGAGGGCAACCTGGAACACTGGCAAAAGCCTGTAATGTTCAGGGAAGGAGTGTCTATGGGACCTCAGTGGCCAGTGACTTTAGAAGTAACTCATACCTGGCATTGGGCTCTTCTTAGCCTCTAGGAGGAGCATTGTTGCCCTGTTAGAGTAACTGCATTTTAATGCTCTGCATGTGTTTGTGCATATATATAGAGATAGATACATAGTTAGATAGAAATAGATATAGATATAGATATAGATATAGATATAGATATAGATATAGATATGTATCCAGGTATTCCTGGAGTACTTTTTTTAACCTTTTTTGTTTCTCGAACATTTTACATTTAAACAAATGTAGCTGCAGTGAAACTTTAATAGTATACACATGGAAACCATTCACGTAGGCACATGACAGCAATTAGAAGGCTAAGCATTTAGAAAGCTAATGAGGATCACAAGTTCAAGGCCATCCCAGGATGCAATAAGACTCTAACGGAAAACATATTGAAGATATTTCCATGAATATAACAATTTAGGATTCTTGATTCAGTATAGTGAATTGTTTTCTCCAACTAAAATGCAATGATGTTTTGTCGTAGACTTGGTCTCTTCATTCACTTGCCCTGATTGTGGGTTCTAGTGGCCCAATGTACCGTGGGTACTTGGAACCCACGCTGTCCCTGGTTCTCACCTTGCTGCTGACAGTTCCACCTTCACACACAGAAGTTCACCAGTGTTTGGGCAGATGCTTGGGGGCCACCATAACTACTGTAAGCAAATTCATCTTCAGTTAAAGAAAGTGCCTGGGTAAGTACTGTCCCTCTGGTTCCCTCAATATCACTATTGTGTTGCTTGCAAAGCATTTTAATAATTATCATCTACCATACATTTTGTTTTCCAAAACGTGGCACTCAATGTTTTATATGTGCCATTTTTAAAATAATATGGATGTGATGGTTTGTATATGCTTGCCCCAGGGAGTGGCACTATTAGTAGGTGTAGCATTGTTGGAGGGAGGGAGTCTGTCATAGTCCGATGGGCTTAAATTCCCTCAACCTAGCTGCCTGGGAGTGAGTCTTCTGCTAGCAGCCTTCAGATAAAAATGTAGAACTCTCAACTCCTCCTGTATCATGCCTGCCTGGATGCTACCATTTTCCCACCTTGATGATACTGAACTTGTAAGTCAGACCCAATTAAATGTTGTCGCTTATAAGACTTGCCTCGGTCATGGTGTCTGTTCACAGCAGTAAAACCCTAATTAAGACAGCAGGCAAACCACAGCAGGTGTCAGGGTTTTACTGGCAGTTGTAGCAGGCTTAGACATCTCTATGTAGAGCAGGCTGTCCTTGAATTTGCAGTCTCTGGAGTGCTGGGATTAAAGGTGTGCATCACCACTCCTAGCTAAAGCATTTTTAAAAGTCTTGAACAGAGAAAACATTTTAAATGAAAGTCTACTTGGACATCTCCCCTACCCCTCCCCCACCCAAAAATGGAAAGTAAGTTCTTTTAGTCTGGGATGCCAAATACTGCCTCCATGAGCTTACTCTTTGATTTTACCACCCCTAATGGTGTGTTACCTGTCACTGAGGCAGCTAGTTCAGAGGAAAGGTTCATAGAAGGTTTACTGCTGCTGTACTTGGAACTGGATCTTCCTGATGGTGACTTCAACCTGAATTCAGTGAGTCATGACTGGACCCTGAGTGCATATACTCAGAATTCCTGCTTCCCTTTCTGTTTATTTTATGTTTTGAGGAGGTCAACTTTCTGTTTATATTTATATCATTTAATGACGAAATGGTTCTGTGATAAGTATTGCCTACCTTTTTCAGACAGAATGGGAAAGTAGAGAGGGGCTACATGATTATATGATTTCCTTGATTAGCATGTGTACATATAGTTTTTTGTACTATATTTAATTTTGTCAGTACTTTGCAATGGGATAAGTTCATAATCAAGCTTCCATTTTTAGTTCTTTTTTATTGTATTTACATTTGCTTGATTTTCTTTTCTTTTAATTAATATTCTTTTTCATGTGTAGTTCTTACTATATGCTTTGCTTCCCTTACTTTCTATTTACTACATTTGATTTCTATAGACTTGTAAATGACAATATTTCAGCGCGACCATACATAAACTTATGATGTGCAGAAACTCCACTGAATTTCCATTTACTGTATCATACGAGCTCTAGAGAACAGATCTCAGCATAGGTATTTTGGTAATGCTGCATTTTCTGTATGTATTACTGATGCGATCATCCTGAAAAAAAATGCCATTGCATGATTGTGTCGTATTTGTGTAAAGACTACATGTTATTATTTTTTAATTATGTATGTCTGTGTGTCTGAGTGTGTGTGTGGGCACATGATGTGTGCAGGTGTCAAAGGAGACCAGAGGTGTCAGTTCCGTCTGGAGATGGAGTTAACAGGTATTTGTAAGCTGCCTGACATGGGTGCTGGGAGTTGAACCCAGGTCTTCTGGATGAGCATCAAGTGCTGTTAACTACCGGGTCATCTCCCAGTCCCTGATGGTCATTTAAAAAAACCAAGGTCTTTCATTAGAAGCCTCTTAGAAGTAAGGCTTCCCAAGGATGAGTTTACCAGGTGAATGAACTTAAAGGGTCACAGCTGTAAGGACTGTCCTGACCTGTGATGCTGACAGGTTCACCTATGCAGCTCCCATCTGTTGCTGAGACGAGCGGCTGTAGCCTGTCTCCGTCAGCTCGCACAAAGAGAAGCACCAGAAGTGTGTGAATACGCCATGAGCCTGGCGAAGAATGCAGGGGACAAAGAGATCAGCGGTGGTAGTGAGTTCTCTGATTGGATAATTCTCCTTTTTAAAAACTTTCTTGGAGGGGAGGCTGTGATTGGGATATAATGTGAATAAAAACATACATTATGGGAAAAATTGTACATATCTCTAAGAGGTCAGAATAATCAGTTTGGGAAACCAGAGATTAACCATTAATCTCAGATTAAATTTTAATACTACAGTAAGCAAGTGGAGATCATAGTCAATAGGTATTTCATACTGTTATGAGTCATGTGTAAGGCTTGGTCTTTAATATTGCTACCTATAGCATATAACATCGCACACAACTTTACTTGTGGAAATCCCTTTTCAGATGTCAACCCTTTTGCACCTGGAGTTAGTTCTTGCAGTGATATCCATTGCCGGCACCAGGGTGTTAATATAACAGACACGGGCTTGAGGGACTTCTTTTTGGAATGCTAGATCGAGAGACAGATGAGAAACTCTGCTCTGATGTCCACGACACGCTGGGGCACATGCTCTCTTCACTGGCAGTCGAAAAGCTTTCCCACTGGCTAATGCTCTGCAAAGATGTCTTAGCAGCTTCTAGTGGTACGTACTTAAATGATGTTCTGAAAGCAATGAAGATAGTTTGCTTCTGATATATAAGCATAGATATACTTCTATTGAGCCTACTTTAAAAAATATTGATGTCTTTCATTCACAGATTTCTATAAAATGTTGAAGGTTAAATCATGGTATAAATTGAGATGATTTTGAAATATTTTAAACTCTTTCGAAAGTTTAGCTTAAATTTCTACATCTTAAAAATCTCATGCTATTCTGTTGTACAACTTTGCATATAATTCATTTTAAATATTCAAGTGAAGTGTAAGTACTAATAACTGCTGTGTCTTTCTTGGTTTCGGATAGAGAAGAAGCTTGTCAGGTTTGCTCTTTCAGAGAATGAGAGTTAACCGTCTTTCCAAAGCATCATCTCAGGTCGGGTCATGGTGCTCTTCTTTCCTGTTGTAGATCTGAGTGCAGCAACACTCTTAAGCAGTGGGAAAGACGAAGAATCTGAGAAGAAAGATGAGATGGATGACGACGCCATGTTCACCACACTAGGCGAGGAGGACAAATCAAAGCCTTTCGTGGCTCCTCGCTGGGCCACTTGGGTGTTTGCCGCAGACTGCCTGTGCCGAATCATCAACCTGTGTGAGAACGCAGACCAGGCTCACTTTGATCTTGCCTTGGCACGGTCTGCTAAACTACGAAACCCAAAAAGTAAGTGTAAAATCATTCTTCTTTTCCTGGAAGTCTTTGATAGGTTTGAGATAGTTCACCTGTCTGAGTCATGCTTTAGGCGGTGCATTTTATTTATTGCAAGTTGCCTCACCTGGACCGTAAGTGTCTGTCCCTGTATACTACTTGTTTGTATTTAGAATATTTGTGTATATTTAGATATCTGTGTATATTCTTTCAACCATGTTAGAATAACAAGGCTTGCAGCTTACGTTTCCTCAGGACATAATCCTCAGTTTAACACTTATTTGATTTCCAGAGTGGTTGGATCTGCTTGCAATCCCACCAGCAGTGGAGGAGTGTTCCTCTTTCTCCACATCCTCGCCAACACCTGCTGTCTACTGAGTTTTTAATCTTAGCCATTCTGACTGGTGTGAGTTGAAATCTCAGGGTTGCTTTGATTTGCATTTCCCTAATGACTAATGATGTTGAAAATTTCTTAAGGTACTTCTCTGCCATTCTAAATCCTTCAGCTGAAAATTCTTTGTTTAGCTCTGTACCCAATATTTTAATAGGGTTATTTGGCTCTCTGGAGCTTAACTTCTTGACTTCTTTGTATATATTGGATATTAGCCCCTGTCGAATGTAAGGTTTGTGAAGATATTTCCCAATTTTTTGGTTGCCGTTTTGTCCAATTGACAGTGTCCTTTGCCTTACACAAACTTTGCAATTTTATGAGGCCCCATTGGTCAATTCTTGATCTTAGAGCATAAGCTATTGGTGTTCTGTTTAGGATATTTTATCCTTGGCCCATGTCCTCAAGGGTCTTCCCCAGTTTCTGTTCTATTAGTTTCAGTGAGTCTGGTTTTATGTGGAGGTCCTTGATCCACTTGGACTTGAGCTTAGTATAAGGAGATAAGAGTGGATCGATTTGCATTCTTCTGCATGCTGACCTCCAGTTGAACTAGCACCATTTGTTGAAAAGGCTATCTTTATTCCACTGGATGGTTTTAGCTCCTTTGTTAAAAATCAAGTGACCATAGCTGTGTGGGTTCATTTCTGGCTCTTCAGTTCTATTCCATTGATCTACCTGCCTGTCACTGTATCAATACCATGCATATTTTAACACTACTGCTCTGTAGTACTGCTTGGGGTATGGGATTCTGATTCCCCCTGAAGTTCTTTTACTGTTGAGAATAGTTTTAGCTATCCTGGGTTTTTTGCTATTCCAGATGAATTTGAGAATTGCTCTTTCTAGCTTTATGAAGAACTGGGTTGGGATTTTTATGGGAATAGCATTGAATCTGTAGATTGCCTTTGGCAAGATGGCCATTTTAACTATATTAATCCTGCCAATCCATGAGCATGGAAGGTTTCTCCATTTTCTGAGATCTTCTTCAATTTCCTTCTTCAGAGATCTGAAGTTCTTGTCATATAGGTCTTTCACTTGTTTGGTTAGAGTCACCCCAAGATACTTTATGCTGTTTGTAGCTATTGTGAAGGGGGTCATTTCCCTAATTTCTTTCTCAGTCTACTTATCCTTTGAATATATAAAGGCTACTGATTTGCTTGCGTTGATTTTGTAGCCAGCCACTTTGCTGAAGTTGTTTATCAGCTGTAGGAGTTGTCTAGTAGAGTTTTTAGGGTCACTTAAGTATACGATCATATCATCTGCAAATAGTGATAGTTTGACTTCTTCCTTTCCAATTTGTATCCCTTTGACCTCCTTATGTTGTCTAATTGCTCTAGCTAGAACTTCAAGTACTATGTTAAAAAGATATGGAGAGAGGGGGCAGTCTTGTCTAGTCCCTGATTTTAGTGGGATTTCTTCAAGCTTCTCTCCATTTAGTTTGATGTTGGCTACTGGTTTGCTGTATATTGCTTTTACTGCATGTTTAGGTATGGGCCTTGAATTCCTGTTCTTTCCAAGACTTTTAGCATGAAAGGATGTTGAATTTTGTCAAATGCTTTTTCAGCATCTAATGAAATGACCATGTGTTTTTTTCTTTGAGTTTTTTTTATGAAGTGGATCACATTGATAGATTTCTGTATATTGAACCATCCCTGCATCCTGTGATGAAGCCTACTTGATCATGGTGAATAATCGTTTTGATGTGTTTTTGGATTCGATTGGCAAGAATTTTATTGAGTATTTTTGCGTCGATATTCATAAGGGATATTGGCCTGTAGTTCTACTTCTTTGTTGGATCTTTGTGTGGTTTTGGTATTAGCGTTATTGTGGCTTTGTAGAACAAGTTGGGTAGTGTTCCTTCCGTTTCTATTTTGTGGAATAATTTGAGGAGTATTAGTATAAGGTCTTTTTTGAAGGTCTGACAGAATTCCGCACTAAAACCATCTGTTCCTGTGCTTTTTTTTTTTTTGGTTGACAGACTTTCTATGACCCCTTTTATTTCTTTAGGAGTTATGGGACTGTTTAGTTGATCTATTTGATCCTGATTTAATTTTGGTATTTGGTATCTGTGTAGGAAATTTTTCATTTCCTCCAGATTTTCCAGTTGTCTTTCGTATAGACTTTTGTAGTAGGATCTGATGATTTTTTGAATTTTCTCCATTTCTGTTGTTATATCTCCCTTTTCATTTCTAATTTTGTTAATTTGGATACTGTCTCTGTGCCCTTTTATTCAGTCTGGCTAAGGGTTTATCTTGTTGATTTTCTCAAAGAACCAGCTCCTAGTTTTTTTTATTCTTTGTATGGTTCTCTTTGTTTCTATTTGATTGATTTCAGCCCTGAGTTTGATGATTTCCTTCTACTCCTCCTGGGTGAATTAGCTTCTTTTTGTTCCAGGGCTTTCAGATGTGTGGTTAAGCTGCTAGTGTATGCTCTCTCCAGTTTCTTTTTGGAGGCACTCAGGGCTATGAGTTTTCCGCTTAGCACTGCTTTCATTGTGTCCCATAAAATTCGGTATGCTGTGCCTTCATTTTCATTAAATTCTAAAAAGTCTCTGATTTCTTTCTTTATTTCTTCTTTGGCCAAGGTGTCATTGAGTAGAGCATTGTTCAGCCTCCATGTGTATCTGGGCTTTCTGTTGTTTTTGTTGCTATTGAAGACCACTCGTACTTCATAGTGATTTGATAGGAGGCATGGGATTATTTCTATCTTCTTGTATTTTCTGAGGTCTGTCTTGTGACCAATTATATGGTTGATTTTGGAGAAGGTACCATGAGGTGCTGAGAAAAAGGTGAATTCTTTTGCTTTAGGATGAAATGTTCTCTCTATATATATCTGTTAAAGCCGATTGATCCAATACTTCAATTAGTTTCACTGTGTCCCTGTTTAGTTTCTGTTTTCTTTATCTGTCCACTGAGGAGAGTGGAGTGTTGAAGTCGCCCACAATTATTGTGTTAGGTGCTATGTGTGCTTTGAGGTTTAGTAAAGTTTCCTTTACGAATGAGGGTGTGTGTTCTCATAGAGTCTGCATGAGATCTGCTCAGGATCTTCTAACTTTCATGGTCTCTGGTGAGAAATCTGGTGTAATTCTGATAGTTCTTCCTTAATATGCTACTTGGCCTTTTTCTCTCATTGCTTTTAATATTCTTTCTTTATTTAGTACATTTGGGGTTTTGACTAGTAAGTGACGGGAGGAATTTCTGTTCTGGTCCAGACTGTTTGAAGTTCTGTAGGCTTCTTGTATATTCATGGGCAACTCTCTCTTTAGGTTAGGGAAGTTTTCTTCCATAATTTTGTTGAAGATATTTGCTGGCCCTTTAAGTTGTAAATCTTCACTCTCCTCTATGCCTATAATCCTTAGGTTTGGCCTTTTCATTGTGTCCTGGATTTCCTGGATGTTTTGGGTTACAAGCTTTTTGCTTTTTGCATTTTCTTTCACTGTTGAGTCCATGGTTTCTATGGTATCTTCAACATCTGAGATTCTTTCTTCTATCTCTTGTATTCTGTTGTTGATACTTGGGTTTATGGCCCCTGATTTCTTCCTAAGGTTTTCTATCTCCAACGTTGTCTCCCCTTGTGATTTCTTAGTTGTATGTACTTCTGTTTTTAGATCCTGGATGGCTTTGCTCAGTTCCTTCACTTGTTTTTTTGTATTTTTCTTGTATTTGTTTAATATATTTTTGTGTTTCCTCTTTCACGACTTTTGTCTGTTGACTCAATTTCTCCTGCATTTCTTTAAGTAATTTTTGTGTTTCCTCTTTATTGGTTTCTATCTGTTGACCCCTATTCTCCTGAATTTCTTTAAGTGATTTTTGTGTTTCCATTGTAAGGGCCCCTAACTTATTCATGTTTCCCTGTATTTCTTCAAGAGATTTATTTATGTCCTTTTTGTGCTCCTCTAACAGTATCATGACCAGTGATTTTAAATCCAAATCTTGTTTTTCTGGTGTGTTGGGGTATCCAGGACTTGCTGTTGTTGTGGAATTGGGTTCAGATGCTGCCATATTGCCTTGATTTCTGTTCCTGTGTTTGCTTTTTGCCATCTGGTTATCTCTGAGGTTAGTTAGTGACAGCAGTCACTGGCTGTTGCTTGAACCTCCTGTGGGCCTGTAAGGCTATTTCCACACTGCTGGATGACTGGGTTTCCCCTGGCACAGATTGCTGATGTGCTGCTCTACTGTTTGGTTTTGTTGAAGCCCTAGTGTGTCCTGCCAAAGAAATGCTATACTCGGGTTGTCTCTGTGTACCTGGTGTTGCCTTTCTGGTCTGCCCTGTAGTAAAGATGGTAGGCGCTGCGTGGACCCCCTCCAAGAGCTGATCACTCTGTAGGGCCAACAGTCCCGGATAGGGCTTGTTGCTGGGTTTCAAATGCTTTGCTGATGGTGGTTCTCGAATGCCCCCCCACCACCACCACCGAATACCCTGCTCCTGTCTGTTCTTGAGTGAGTTTCAGGGAGTAGGATCTTCCCCGTGTCAGATGTGTCACAGGTCTACCACATCCGATGGAAAGGGGCAATGGCAATTAACCTGCTCCTGCTGGTTCTCTAGAGAGTATTAGGTAGTGGGATCTTCCCTGTGTCAGATGTGGCACAGGTCTCTGCCTGAGCTGGCTACTTGGTCCCAGGAGCCAAGATGGTGGCGACCTTGGACCACTGGGCTCCGTCTAACCAGGAGACCCTCTGCAGGTCAGACTCCTTGGCTGAGCAGCTGGAGCCAAGATGGTGGCTGGAGACCTCAGACCGTGGGCTCTTCCCTGGCTGAGCAGCTGGTACCAGGATGGTGGCTGGCGACCTCCGGGAAGATTCTTAATAGAAAGGTTGTTCGTGGGCTAGAGTGGTGGCTTGATGGTTAAAGGCACTTGCTGCTCTTGTAGAGGACCCAGATTCAATGCTTAGACTATCAAATGACTGACGAATGCTTGTCACTCTAGTGCCAGAGACTCTGATGCCCTCTTGTAGCCTCTGTGGCCCTCCATGGGGATGCATTACCTATTCCATCTAAGAGGAGAATGTTCTTATATGCAGAGACTGTTCACAGTATGGTACTGTGATTCCTCCATGTACTCTGCATGTACTCTTTGCTTCATGGTACTTCACAGCTATGACTGGATGGTAAGATGGTCTCACAGGACTCAGCTTAGGTTCCAATATGAAACATGAGCCAACTCTGACTGAAAAATTGCAAACCTGGTACTTGTGCTTTCCAGGTCCTTCTGGTAGCATCCTCATCTCCTGGTCTTCCTGCACACTGCACTTTAGCTATAGGATTGATCACTCCTAGACTGCAAGAAACCTCCCAGCCCTTAATTCCCCTTTACATTTCCACCCTTTACATACTCATCTTAGATTTTAGGAGAAAGGTAGAAGGGTTTATGGGCGGAGACTGTTAGGAAGGCAGCTCTCATTTCAGGTATAATTGCTTGATCTGGAGTTTGACAGATTCCTAGATTTTGTGAATTAGGTGGCAGAGGATACAAGGAGAATTATTGTCTTTTATTCTTCCATTTATTTCTTTATGAATTATTGTCTTGTTATTTATATTTTGTTTATTTGCATTTATATAGCATGAGTAGACCCATTTTAATTCAGATCCTCCTGTCTGGGACTCTCCCCCAAACTCTGTCAGGGGCTTATTACACCTCACAAGGCTGGTTGCTTGTTTTAACCTCCTTTAGAAGGGAGCTTTGGAGACCTCTAGCCACATTCTCTTCTTCTCTCTTTATTTTCAGTGCCTAACACCAACATACACTCTTTAAACTTTAAATGTTAAATTTCGTTTTTAAAGATAGGAACTTGAGGAAACCTGTCTTGTTAACCTTTCAATAGTAACAACAAAATCCAATTTAAATAACTCTTTGGGTGTGGGGTGAGTCACTGAGTTGCCAGGACTTCAGAAGACTGCCTTCAGTCCTCTGGCCTAGAGCACGTGAGTGTGATCATTTCTTCTAGTGTCTGTTCCCTGTATTTTAAGTTCACTGATCTTTATACCTAGCTTGTCCTCATGTCACCCAGCATCTTTCTTGTTATACTGTATGCCTGCTGGCCTCGCACTCTCTCCCGCCCCATCACAGTCATGCTCCCCTTTATGTGTGTCAGTGTACAGTGCCTGTAATTACTTGCCTGCCAAGTCTGTGATCTCTGTCATATCTAAACCAGTTTCTGGTCCTTTCTTTCTGCTAGGAGCTGGCTTCTCTACGTCTTTATGTTCTTGGCACTTTGTCCTCAGATGCTGGGCATTGTAAATGCTGTGAAGCTTGTGCTAGGTTTTGCTTTTCCTTTAAATTGTGCTGAGCTTTGTCCTGAGATGTAGTAAAATCATTGCACTTTGCATCGTTTGAATTCTTTTGAGATTTGCTTTTAAGCAAGCTCTAGGGTTACCTTTGGCCTGGCACTAAAAGTTCAAGACTTTAGCACCCATTCTGTTCTCATAAAAAGTCTTTAAAAATAATTTTGTAACTAAATTTCCTGACTACACACTGTTTTTCTACAATAGGGATTGTCGGGCCTGTGATCATAATGCACCCAGAGCTGTGTTTTGTAAATAGTTTACTGGAATTCATCACACTCGTTTCTATAGCATTGTCTATTGTATTCTGTAAGTTCTTTCTGGCTGCTTTCATAGTGTAGCAGCAGAGTTGACTAATTGCCTTAGAGATAATATGGCCTGCCAAGCCAAAAATAGTATGTGACCCTTTACAGAAAAGTTCTGCCAGTGTCTATTCTGAGAGAATTACAAGCCCATTTGGGAAAGCCATGTTAATCGTGTATTTTGCTTCAGCTGTCAAATGTATATCCTGTAGTTGTCTGTGTTCGAGTGCTATTAAAGGTCTGCTGCTGCTCTGGGACACTTGAGTTTGATGTTTTAGACATTGTGGATCATAAGTGCTTTATCGAATTGTTTCATATTTTTATGCATTGCACTAGTCTGGGTGAACTTTCCCTTCTACAGTCTGTTTTCCTTTGCAGATGACCTCTTAGTATTGCATCTCTCTGACCTGATTCGAATGACATTCATGGCTACAACTGATCATAGCAACCAACTGCAAATGGCCGGCCTCAGGCGCTGGAAGACATTATCAAGAAATTTGCATCTGTGCCTGAGCCAGAATTTCCAGGTCATGTGATCCTGGAGCAGTATCAAGCTAATGTAAGTTTTGTGGCTTATTATCGACTAAGTGAAGTTTGCCAGGGTCAGTAAAGGAGGGATTGCCGGCTCTTCTCATATGGAACTCCTCAAAGCTTTGTGGTCTGTTTCAAAGCTTCAGTCAACCTACAACTGGAGAAGGGTCAAACTGTTGTAACTATTTAATCTGTGAGAGCGTATTCATGGTAAAGCTAGAATAGAAATTCCAGCCTTGCTTTCCAGTCTGTGCTTAGATGTTCATCCATGTCATGCCCTGCCATTTAAATGATAAAAGTCCCTTTATTCACACAAGTGCTGCAGATTTGCAGGCTATGAGACCGTGCCTCAAAAAAAAAAAAAAAAAAAAAAGAAAAAAAGAAAAAAAAAAAAAGAAACCAAAGCAAGTAACAATACTCCTATCTGATTTTAGAAATGATGATTATTATTTACATCTGTTTATGAGTGGTCTGTCTTCCTGTATGTTTGCATGACAGAAGAGGGCATCACATCCTCCTTATAGATGGTTCTAAGCCACCATGCAGTTGCTGGGAATTGAACTCAGGACCTCTGGAAGGGCAACCAGTGTTTTAACCACTGAACTATCTCTCCAGCCTCTCAAATCTTTCTATTTAGAAATAATTTCAAATATTTAGGAAAAATTCTACATTCTAAATCTAAAACCGTTTGTATCCTTTCCCCATGTTTGTCTGTTGCTCATTTTGATTTATCTGTTTTTTTTTTTTCTTGGATTCTAGTTTTTTTTGAGACAGGGTTTCTCTGTATAGCCCTGGCTGTCCTGGAACTCACTCTGTATACCAGGCTGGCCTTGAACTCAGAAATCCACCTGCCTTTGCCTCTGCCTCCCAGAGTGCTGGGATTACCGGCATAAGCCACCACCAACCGGCTTTTTTGTTTGTTTGTTTGGTTTTTTTCGTGGGGGGGTATTTATCTGTTTGAAAGAGACTCTCTTCCTCCGTCTTTCCTGCTGTGCCTTTTCCTCTTTCCACAGACACACATATGCACATACTGTTTTTTCCTAAGTCATTTCAAACTATTTTAGTCTGTAAAATGTTACCCTGGAGCCATTTGAACTGTATTTCCAAAGGATAAGAACGTCTTATGTAACCACAGAACAGTTATTATTTGCAGTTGTTCAGTATTGACTCCTTGCTTTTATTAAGTCTGTCACACCTTTAGTCATTGAACAGAACTTTTGATTGTCTCCAGACACTACTGTGTAAACAATGGAGTGACTGTTGGTTGAAATCTCAACATAGCAGTAGACTTCTTACAACGTCTTTATTCAGCCTACATACGTTACACCTCATCATCTCTGACATGATGCTGGCCTTCATAGCTGATGCTGGCTTCCTTAAAACTAAAGCTTGTTTGTATTCCTTTACTTATTGATACAGTGATAATAGGAAAGCTTACTAACATCATAATCTTACCTTTTATTGTGTGTACAGTGAGAATGAATACATGTGTCAGAGAGAGGGAGTTGTATACACACATAAATTATTGAATGGTGTCAGAAGACAGTCTTCGAGAGTCAGTTCTGCCCCCCTCCCCATGGTTCTCAGCAATCGAACTCAGAGTGTCTAGATTGATTGGCAGCTGCTTTTACCCACTGCTTTTTACCCATCCCTAAAAAGCAATACTTTTGAGGTGAGATGGTTTTGAGGTGTTTTCATGCCTCTTAATTTTTATTATTCCTTAGTTAGCTAAAGAACTTGATCCACTTACATGAAATTTACCCAATAAATAAATAAATGCTATTAGAAATATGTTTAGAAATTAAATATAGGGGTGTGGAAGAAAAACAAAAAGCAACAGTCTGCACATATCTTTGATTACATATGACTGTATCAGAAAATCCCATTTACGGTTAAACAGAAAAAAAAAGGAAACAAGCTTGTCCTTTGGGCATTCTTTCCATATAGATTTGATATTGATAACTTCCTAAGAAGCAAAGTTATGTTTAATCTCACTATAAATATAGGGGATAAGGAGGAGGTGATAAAGAAGAAAGGGACATAGATGTGTATTTGGTGTTTATTTTTAAAGATTTATTTATTTGTTATATGTAAATACTCTGTAGCTGTCTTCAGATACCCCAGAAAGTATATCAGATCTCATTACAGTTTAGCTATCATGAGGATTTGAACTCAGGACCTTTGGAAGAGTGGTCAGTGCTCTTAACCACTGAGCCATCTCACTAGTCCTTGTGTATTTGGTGTTTTAACCTCCAATGACTCAACAGGCTTTCTGTTTACTAGTTGTCTCTAAAACAAAAATTTGCTCATTTTTCTAGGTGGGAGCTGCCCTAAGACCAGCCTTTTCACAAGATACGCCATCAGACATAATAGCAAAAGCTTGTCAGGTAAGAAGAAAGCAGGCTTTCTATAGCCGCCTTCTGTAAATTCCTAGAAGTCTTAGATTTTACTTAAAGGGAGAAAAATCAAATAGTGGCAAACACTATTGAAATACAATAGTGTTCATTCCTTTTTTATAAATTTTCAAATAAAATCATTCATTCATTCATCCATCTGTTCATTCATTCAGTTGTCTGATCTGTGTGAGGCACTGCGCTCATATGGAGGGCAGGACAACTCCTAGGTGTCAGCCGTCTCCTCCACTGTGTGATTCCCACACAGGTCACCATTCTGACCGAGGGCGGGCACCTGCCAGCTGAGCCATCTCGCTGCCCCTCCTCATCTTGTCTCCTATTTTATTCTATAGGAAATGTAAAATAGTAGGCGTTAATCACACTCCTTTTTTGTCATAGCTCAGGATTCGACTTTGGATCCTCAGCTACTATATTATGTCCAAGTGAACAGACCTGTAAACATCCTAAGGGGAGCCAAAATAAACATAAAATATAAAATTTGTGATAACAAAGGAGTGTAGCAACAGTTAGGGCACTAGACATTATTGACCATAGGTTATGAGAATTCCTGGATTCCTGGAAAGAGCTGCACATTATGGAAGTGGCATTGTACCAGCAGTCCATGAGAGGTGGTCTCGAATTGTCCCATCTGCAGGGAGAGAGCCACCCAAGCACACGTGTCCTACCCCTGTGCTAAGGGCCTTCCTCTCCCATGTCTCCCCGAGGAAGGATTCCTGCACTGAGTTCCAATCTTTTCAAAAATGGCATTCTTTGTGTGCACAGCATTGAACAGAGCTGTCTCCTCCGCAGTCTGCTGGAGAGCAGAGCCATGGCCCTCATCTTTGCTTGGGATCCATAGGCACACTGCCTGCGACTGCCCTCAGCAGTGCCCAGCATGAAGTTCTTTATTCTTGTGGTTGAATGGTTAACTCCATGTCATTGAGTTGGTGTCTCTGGTACTTCTTGCTCTTTAGGGGAATTAAGTCCTTCCACAGACAGTACGGCACAGAGAGAAGAGGATCTTTGCTGTAAGGGGTAGATCTTTGCTTTGTGGTTGAAGTGTTGGGGTGAAAGTAAATCCTTTGGGACACTAACAAACAAGTATTTAAAGTAGTCATGTGCAATTTTCCGTTTGATGATGGTGTTGTGAGCACAGCACAGCACAGCACTCGGTCCTCCCACAAAGCTGCTGAGTGCTGGAATAGTGAAAGCCCCTAGAATTTCATCTCTCAGGGAGCAGTGTGAAGGCTCCTAGTGTTGAGTTCCCTGGAACTTGCTTGTTGGTGGCACAAGTTGCTTTTTCTATAATGGTTATTGTTTCCTGGTAGCAGGTTCAAATGTCTGGCCTCCTTTCCACTTGCACAAGGAAACTTAGTGTGGAACTGATGAGACAGTGAGTTGCACATTCGTTTTCTTTATAAAGGAAGGAGCAGCTTAGAAGGTTCTTGTTTGTTGGAAATAAATTCATTTTCAGAGGCTTCTAATCAGGGTAATCTATCTGTAGGCAGACCTGAGAAAGCTTCACCTGTAGGAAACCCAGCTGTTTTCTGTGAGGCCGAAAAACAGACAGTTAAAGCCAGAGCAGAGTCACAGACACAGTGTACCTTAAATATTTCACTTGAGCCTAAAATGCAAAAAATGTACACTTGCTTGCTTGGTGTGGGGCCAAGGTCTTTTCTCTGAATATGGTTTTGTTGACTCTTCATTGTCTTTCTTTACACACAAATCCATAAAGCATTACTTGCATTTTCCAGATATAAATACTCTTAAAAACCCACTTACATTTTTATTTCTGTATGTGTGTTTGTGTGTATATGCTCACATGCATGTGGGTGGCCACAGATGCTAAAAGAGGGTATCATGTCTCCTGGAGCTATACTAGAGTTCTGGGCAGTTGAGAGCTGCCTGACAGTGCTGCTGAGAACCAAACTCTGGGCTTCATCAAGAGAGCAAGGGCTCCTAAGCACTGAGCCATCCCTTCAGCCCCTAGATGAGTGGTTCTCAGCCTTCCTAACGCTGTGGCCCTTTAATACAGTTCCTCATGTTGTGGTGACCCCAACCATAACATTATTTTCAGAGCTACTTCCTAACTAATTTTGCTGGTATGAGTCATAATGGAAAATATTTTTGGAGATAGAGGACTGTCAAAGTGGATGTGACCCACAGGTTGAGAACAGCTGCCCTAGACTCCTTAAAGAAGAGGAAGTAGGAAGGTGTTTTGCAAAGAAAGTTTAGAGCCACATTTCTGGTGTTCACGAAATTCCCTGACTTTTAGTTACATTTCAACCAAATTGCACAAACGTCCTGTATCTCCAGGATGTTTAGTTCTGTAGGAATCAACTCCTTTATTTCTTCTGACACTCTTATTATATTGCATGTCATTTTGAACTTGGTATTTGCAGAACTATTTTGGTGGAGGAATTTATCTTGCCAGAAGTATGCCTTTAATAGCAATGTTTTTAAGTGCTCTTATTTTTATTAAACATAGTTTTCAGTTTTTGAAAATAAGTTTTTCGTTTTTATTATTATTATTATTTTCTAAATTCTTTGTTTGTATTTCAAATGTTTTTCCCTTTCCAGGCTCCCCTCTCCCCATATGTCCCATAAGCTCTCTTCTCTCCACCCATTCCCCAGTCATCCCCCTCCCATTTCTCTGTCCTGGTACTCCCCTACAATGCTGGATCAAGACTTTCCAGGATCAGGGCCCTCTCCTTACTTCTTCATGGGAGTCATTTGATATGCTGATTGTGTCTTGGGTATTCAGAGCTTCTGGGCTAGTTAATATCCACTTATCACTGATTGAATTCCATGTATATTCTTTTTTGATTGGGTTACCTCACTTAGGATGATATTTTCCAGTTCCAACCATTTGCCTAAGAATTTTATGAATTCATTGTTTTTAATTGCTGAATAGTATTCCATTGTTTATATATACCACATTTTCTGTATCCATTCCTCCATTGAGGGATATCTGAGTTCTTTCCAACTTCTGGCTATTATAAATAAGGCTGCTATGAACATAGTGGAGCACGTGTCCTTATTGCATGCCGGGGAATCCACTGGGTATATGCCCAGGAGAGGTATAGCAGGGTACTCCGGAAGTGTCATGTCCAGTTTTCTGAAGAAACGCCAGACTGATTTCCATAGTAGTTGTACCATCTTGCAATCCCACCAGCAGTGGAGGAGTGTTCCTCTTTCTGCACATCCTCGCCAACACGTGCTGTCTCCTGAGTTTTTAACCTTAGCCATTCTGACTGGTGTGAGGTGAAATCTCAGGGTTGTTTTGATTTGCATTTCCCTAATGACTAATGATGTTGAGCATTTTTTTTAAGGTGCTTCTCGGCCATTTGAACTTCTTCAGGAGAAAATTCTTTGTTTAGATCTCTAGCCCATTTTTTAATAGGCTTATTTAGTTCCCTGGGGTCTAACTTCTTGAGTTCTTTGTATATATTGGATATTAGCCTTCTATTGGATGTAGAGTTGGTGAACATCTTTTCCCAATTTGTTGGTTGCCATTTTGTCCTTTTGACAGTGTCCTTTGCCTTACAGAAACTTTGTAATTTTATGAAGTCCCAATAAGATTTTAAGCAAATAAAGTTGTTGATGTAAGTATTTGGTCAGTTTTTAAGGTTTTAAACCTTAAAAGTCCATCAGCTATGATTTGAAACCCAAATACTCCAGAAACCTAGAATGGTTTTATAATCTTTTTGGCAGCAAAACCTGAGCTTACAACACTTATTTGCCCCTGAAGCTGGATGAGGTTTTAGTCTTCATTTGTCTCTGAGTGATTTCTAATGTGTTCTGTATTACAATGTCCATGTGTCCACAGTGTGTTTCACCCCCGACCCTTCCCACTGTGTTCCTCAAGTGGTTCCTTTGTCCATTTTACCCAGAAGTCGTGGGCGTGAGCAGAGTTGCCAAAGCTGGCGCTGCCCAGGCCTCTTCCTGGTTGGCATCCTTCTGTTGACTTCGGTGTCTGTCCTCAGTGCGTTTCCTTTATTTCCCTGGGTTTCCATTTATTTTTCTTGCTCTACTTACCCCTTCAGTATACCTACTTCCTCTGTTGTCTTGGTAGAGGCCTTTAAGATATTCTCTTCCTGAACAAATCTGCCTCCTAATCTTACTTTAGTTATTGCCTTCGTGTGGAAGTTTCTGGTCTTATGTGGAAGTTTCTGGTCTTATGTGGTTACCTTCCACTTGCGTCTAGAACAGAGTTTCCAGCTGTCTTGTGGATCTTTTAGTGTTACGTACAACTCACATGTGAAAGTGTTAGGAATCAAACTTATGCTGACTTGTCTCTGCTGAACTTTTCCTAGGTTTTAGCTGTACTCCTGATGGTGGTGCCACCTTCCTTCTGTTCTTCAAGGTTGGAGCTCTGACTCCCCAACCCGAGTCTCAGTGCCCACACCCGCCATACATGGTTTCTCACTTTGCATTCTTGGAGTCCTGTCTCCAAGGTTACCTTGGCTATTATTCCCAGGTCCATTCACGTCATGCATGTCTCTTGCAGTGCTGTAGAGACATGGAACTGAATGTGCTATTTATTGTCTGTATACTTTTTTTAAAGCATAAATCTAACGGCAAGGATCCTTGGCAACTCAGTACCATCATCTAATTTAGTCATGGGATTCGGCAGTTTCATCCTGTCTGACCTCAGCTTTCCCGGTCTTCACTTCTTCCTCACCTCACACCCTGGTGTCTTTATAATCAAGCTCTCCTGATGTCTGAGACTCTTCTCTCCTTCCTAGGTATAAGTGCGTTTATAAATTCTGTACTTATAACTTTGACTTTTTCTTTTCCCTGTTACAAAAGTCTTTCATGATAAGTAATTTGATAGTTTGATAGTAAATAGGTAATTGTTGAAGAAGTTTTCAAGTAGAAAACCACTTATTTTAAATTTTTCATTAAATAGTGGAAACATAGAATCTGGACATGGTGGCACAAACTTGTAATTCCTGTACTTAGGAGATGAGTTCAGAGCCACCCTGTAGTGCATGGCAAAGCCCTGTCTCAGACAAACAGAGTGGAAACTCAGTGCTGCTCTGTTTTCTGCAGGGGGATGGAATGAGCCCTTTTATTCTCTGTGCAGGGATATGAGGAAATCCATCCCACTCTCCTCTGTTCAGTTACTCCGTACACTGTAACTTCCGCTGTTCCTACCCAGGTGTGCAGCACATGGATTGGAAGCGGTGTTGTCAGCGATCTCAATGATCTCCATCGGGTGCATAATCTACTTGTTTCCTCTCTGGACAAAGTTCAGGCTGGCAAGGGATCTTCTAGTCAACTATACCGAGAGAGTGCCACCACCATGGAGAAGCTGGCTGTTCTTAAGGCATGGGCAGAGGTAAACATGGCCTCCCACGGCTCACCATTCCTCCATTTGAGCCCACTGGAGGACCCTGTGTGTGGAAAGCCTTTCCAACCTTTGTCAGTCAGTCTTTGGCAAACTTTTATCTCATTTTGTATGGTGACATCCACCTGTAATCACAATGCTGGGGGTGGGGCCTGGAGCAGGAGATTGCCGTGTCAGGCCCACTCTTGCACTTCACAGCAAGTTCTAAGACAGTCAGAGTTACAAACCAAGACCTGCCTGAAAAACAGAACACAAATTCTCTGTATTGTAGAAGAATTATTATTACTTTCAGAGACCAGAAAAGGGATCTTCTGGAACTGTATTTTTGGGTGGTTGTGAGGCATCATGTGGTGCTGGGACCCAAACTCAGGTCCTTTAGCTTCTGAGCATCTCTGCAGCCCCTCAGCCATACCTCTCTGTTCCTGTGGTTCTGGTGGTTAGGACCACTGAACAGCAATGCTGCCTCAGCATGTGTAATAGTCAGTTGAGATAAAGGATACTGGGCTTCAGGCTAGGGACTTAGATACATTCCTCCAGAGAAAGAAATTATGGTATATCGATGAAGTACCATAAGAATTAATTTTCTCTCCAGGTTTTAGACTACAGATCCAGCTGTCTTGCAAATAAAATATCCCTGGGATCCTGCACTTCACTCTGGTATTTTGGCAAAATAATGATTTTTGTTTATTTTAGTAAAATGTTTGCTTTTATTTATTAAATTTAGTTTCTTAAAATGAATGCAAATATGGAAAAGATACCATTTAGTGGATTTTATTTATTTTTTAAGAATAAGCCCCTAACAATTGTTCTTCAATCTCAGCTCTTCCTTAACTAATCTTCCCAGGTATGTGTAGCAGTGTGTGTTCTGATGACCACGAAGATCCTTTTTATGGTAGCAGGTCCTCTGCACATTTGCTTCTGTGACTGATGGGCCTGCTGCGAAGTTTGGCAATTCTGAGGGTAAAGAACATTAAAATGGAGTCAATCCCTGGAACAAGTTCTATCTTAAGATTTATCATCTGTGTGACTCCTGCAAGAGACAACTGGCTCGCTGCCTCAGTTTTATCATTAAAAAGTGGAAATATCTTTTGTAGGCTATGCGGTATAACAGTGCAAATATTTGTGCCTGGCACCTAACTGAGATAAATAAATGCCTTCAAAATTTGGTCAGAATGCCACTTAACAGAATTAGTAGTGTGCATTCATTTGGAGTAATTTTGTAGTCGGGGCTAATAGTTTAGCAATTTGTACCTCAGGCTTAGTTTTTTCTGCTGACTGGGAATTGTTACACCACTTCATTTCTTTTATCGCTTTCTTAGGTGCCAGCATGTCCTAGGTCTGTCCACTGAGACCTATTTTACCTCTGTTTACTTCACTTAGAGAGTTTGTTTGACAACTCCTCCAATTCTTTAGGTTTAAGTGAACTGTGTGACATTGGATATTACTTACTTGCTTATTCAAAACTTATTTTCTTCACATTCACTTTTATCTTTAATTTTGTTTGCATGCGTGCATGTATGTATGTATATATGCATGTATGTATGTATACCACTTGCATGTCTGATGTTCTGCACAAGTGCTCTTAATCACAGAGCCATCTCTTTAGCTCTGTTCTGTTTTTTAATTTAAAAGTTTGGAAATGACTGAATATTTCATAGGATTATAATGTGAATTAAATTACATATAATTTATGTAAAGGACTGTGTGCAACACCTGCTATTTTATTCATAATGAACATTACCTTCTGTAATTAGTTTTACAGTTATTAAAGTTTTGCTTCAATCCAGGGCTAATATTTCTCTTCTTGACACTCTGATTTATCCACCAGTGTGTTAAGGACTGTCAGCGCTCTGGCAGGATAGTAAAGAACAAGGCAGCTGTGCTGTATTTACTGAGCAAGACCAAGTCAGAACGAGGAGATGGGACAGAAAGTAAAGCGAGCTACCACAGGAGAACCCAGAGTTCTGAAACAGGGCAGGGCACTGAGCTGCGCTGTAGTCTCAGGGCTAAAATTTTGGAGCAAGTGATGTTTGCTGGAAATTTGGAGGACAAGAGTAGATAGCAGGCAGGCGCTCATATGAAGAGTTCAAAGCTCTGGTCAGGTACTCTCCCCCCCCATCCTCACATCACCTTCATGCTCTTTGTCTTTGTAGTCTCCTTTTTTCCCTGAAATTTTCTCATTCCCTGACGTTTCCTGTAAGCATTCCTCTATCTGTCAGAAGCTTTCCATGTTAGGCACGTGCATTAGTTTCCTCAGTAGACACAAGGAGCAGTGCTGGAGCGTGAGAGGAGCCTCACGACTTTGTGTACTGCAGCTGCTTTTCTCACTTGCTTGTTTTACTCCTTTTCCCTAGTTTTTTGTTTTGTTTTTTTCAAGACAGGGTTTCTCTGTGTAGCCCTGGCCGTCCTGGAACTCACTCTGTAGACCAGGCTCGCCTCGAACTCAGAAATCTGCCTGCCTCTGCCTCCCAGGTGCTGGGATTAAAGGCCCCCACTGCCTGGCCCTTTTCCTGTTTTAATTAATATTTTCCAGCACTGTGTTATCGCTTGTACAGATTCTAAATATAAATGTTAAAAAAGAAACTCAAGTAGAAATTACGCTGAATATGCTTTAGGAAACTTGCTATTACATGTCTTTTTTAAAAGGTCACAAACTACAAAGGACACAGAAAATACATGTGGCAAGTACATTGTATTCTTAGATCGGCTATCTGCTGTAATTGTGAGATTCTTAAGTATCATTTAAGGCCTGTGTAGGAGGCAGATTTGGGGGATATTTATGGTGATCCTTTCTCTGGCCACCTCCCTTCTCTCAGTCCTTTTCTTTGAATGCTGTTTGATTGTGTCTAGTAAGGCGTCAGATAGGAAGTTATACTCTGTGCTGCGAGAGACTTTCAAAATGGACCCAGGATGCCAGACTAACTCAGGGAAGCCTACTTGAGATGAATAGTTAGAAATCAGATACATTTAAAAAAAATGCTTGGGAAGCAGGAGGCAAAGTCTCTCTGTAGTAGTTATCAAGAATTCAGAAAGTGCCTGGCAGTGGTAGCGCACACCTTTTATCTCAGCACTCAGGAGTCAGAGGCAAGTGATCTCTGTTAATTCAAAGCTAGCCTGATCCTCAGAGTGAGCTTTACAACAGCCAGGGCTGCACAGAAAATCTTGTCTTGAAAAAAGAAAACAAAACATCAAATAAAAGAATCATAAAGTTATATATGCCCTAATATTTATACCACTTTCTGTTGATCATGTAACTGCATGATTATAACAATCTAAAATATTCCAATTTTTATTTAAACCATATTTTCAACTCATGAATGTCTTATTAGGTATATGTGGTTGCTATGAATATTAAGAAAGAAGCTGAGTCAAAACCAAAGAGAGCAATGAAAAATACTGATGATGATGACGACGATTATGGTGTCATAGACGAACTGCCTCCAGACAGTTTAATAACCCTGGTGCAGCCTGAACTGCCAACACTCAGCAGCCTGTGGCTGGCAGCATTGAGAGACTATGCACTTTTGACTTTACCAGCTGAGTTTTCCAGTCAGCTTCCCCCAGGTGGTAAGTATTATGTGTGGTAGTTTGCTTTTATGGAGTTCAAACTAGTAATAAAATGGACTTGGCAGGGTCTAGAACCAACAGTAACATAATAACATCTTGAAATTTGTGGACGTAAATCTGGAACTATTTCCTTCAGGGTATATGTCCTTTGT
Source organism: Apodemus sylvaticus (assembly GCF_947179515.1). NCBI lineage: Eukaryota > Metazoa > Chordata > Mammalia > Rodentia > Muridae > Apodemus > Apodemus sylvaticus. Next base: position 125,303,939 of record NC_067477.1, on the reverse strand, counting down.
ACTGGTTTTGTGAATTCAGGGTATGACAGCAAGGAGTCTATTATTAACTGAAGCAAAACCATTAGCGATGTTGTAGTGATAGCGGTACAAATAGAGCATTCTAAGTAGCTATAGGAAACAACTAGTGACCTTTAACCCTGATCGAGTATCGTACTGTGCTGCCCAGTGATTGTGTTTTCATGTAAACTATAGTCAAGCCAAAACCTGTTCCTAAGGCCTTTGCTTATATCATATAACTAGTTCTCCTGTTGAATCAATAGAGACACCATTATGAACATGTTTTTTGTTTAGGAAAAATTCCTCCTCAAAACTGAGCCTTCTTCTCAAATATTTTAATGATAATCATTGAGTTCTCCTTTATTCACTTCTCATCAGGCACCATCAGGTGACAACGAGGAGATAGTAGCAGCTCAGTGTTGGCAGTAGAAATGGGAGGTGTGGGGGGGGGAGAGCAGAAATCAGGAGCCGGTGCCTTAAGAAGTGCGGCTAGTCCCACCAGGGGTGCACAGTATAGGTTACATGCTGTCCCTGGCTGCAGAGAGGAGAGGCTGGAAGGCGGGGGTCGGGAGGCTCAGAGAGGAGCTTGTTGCCAGAGCACTCTTGTAGGAGGCATCTCAGCTAGCCTATGTTATTCTTAAATGTGTGAACCTTTGTAACAGAAAGTGTACTGGATGGTTTTGTGTGTCACCGTGACCAGGCTGGAGTTATCACAGAGAGAGGACCTTCAGTTGAGGAGATGCCTCCATGAGATCCAGCTGTGGGTCATTTTCTCAGTGATAACGGGGGAGGGCCCACTGTAGGTGGTTCCGTCCCTGGCGTGGTAGCCTTGGGTTCTGTAAGAAAGCAAGCTGAGCAAGCCAGAAAGGAGCATCCTTCCATGGCCTATGCCTGAGCTCCTGCTTCCTAACCTGCTTGAGTTCCACTCCTGACTTCCTTTAGTGATGAACAGCAGTGTGAAAGTGTAAGCTCAATAAACCCTTTCCTCCACAACTTACTTCTTGTTCGTGATGTTTGTGCAGGCATAGAAACCCTGACTAAGATAGAAATTATGTTTTTACTTGATTTGGTTTTTTTTTTTCCCACAGGGGGAGCATTTTATACTCCCGAAACCATCGATACAGCAAGACTTCACTACCGGAACTCCTGGGCCCCAATTCTCCATGCAGTGGCACTCTGGTTAAACAGCACAGGATTTATATGTCAAGAGTGCACAGAAGCAACAACTGAGTCTGGTGTACAGAAACGCTCCCCAGCGGTCAGTTTAAAGCAGGTTCCAGGAGCAATGACTAGTGCGGAAGCCTTGCCAGAAGTTAACAAGGACAGAATGCACCTGACCCTAGGTGGGCTCACTGTGATGCACTCCAGGCCCTGCCGCTGCAGAGCTTGGAGCTCTCATTGCAATGCTGTGTAAAGCCTTGTGTAGCACACTTCAGAGAAAGAGTAGTACAAGGACCTTCAGCTCCACTTATGAAATAGATGAATTTCTGTCTACAAATTATCTAGAACTACTGTAAAAGCTCAGCCATTATGTTCACTCACAGAACAGTATTGGTATTTCAAGGAAAAAAATGTACGGTTTTTTATTCAACTTGCTTTTTTGAATTGGTATTTATTGTCCAATGGAGAAAAAAGAATTTATGATTTGGTTTTCAATAATTTTTAATTTATAAGTGTTCTTAGTTATGTATTTAATATTCTGCAGGGAATTTGTCATCTCATATTTTTCTGGAAGTGCAAAGTAAGACAACTAGTAGGTGTAATTAGTGAAATTTTAAGTAGATCTCACAGTTGAAAATATGTAAAACACCAGAGTCTTGGCCTTGTACACTGTGAGCACTTGTTTGGACAAGCCTTGTATGTAGCTGGGCATTTATAAACCTTGTATGGGAGATGGATGGCTCAGTGGTTAAGAGTACTTACTGCTTTTAGAGAGGACCTAAGTTCAATTCTAGCACCCCTCAGGTGGGTTCCCAACTGCTCTAACTCTAGCTCCAGTGGCTCTGACACTGTCCTCTGGACTCTGCAGGCATGCACACTCACAGGAACAAACCACACACACACACACATACAAACACACACACACATCATTAAATCTTAAAAAATATATGTATACGATATTGTTGGACAACTCTTTAGTGAAAGTAGTAAAATAGTCATAAATTTATTCTTAATGTAGTATATTTTTTTGAGATAAAGTCTCAATGTGTAGCTTTGGATGTCCTCATTTTGTAGACCAGGCTGGCCTCAAACTCAGAGATAAGACTTATCTCTGCCTCCTAAGTGCTGGGATTAAAGGTGAACATCACCACTGTCTGGCTAATGTACTGTATATCTTTTAATTCTAGAAATTGAAAAGTGATTATCTTCATAACACACCTAATTTAAATATTAAATGAATTGAAGCACTCACTACAACTCCATATTGTGTTTGTCTGTGTAGCCTAGAAAACATTTTTTAACTTCCTGGTATTAATAAGTATATAGTAATCTGGGAAAAATAGAGAAAAATATTGTATCAAAGCAACACAAGTGTTTTGTGTTGAAGACTCATGGTTTTACTTTGTGCATTCCAGGTGTGAGTATACAGTTTCTTTGTTCCCCTCGACCAGAGGAGCCCATTGAACATGTTACAGCATGCCTGCAGGCCTTACATACCTTACTGGGTTCTCCTTATGCACGAATCCACATTGCGGAAGATCAGGTACAGTGTATGTCTATAATGGATAATTGTATGCTGCGTTTTAATTGCATCTATCTTGGAATAAATTTCTCACATTGGAATTAAACATTGTATATTGCTAACAAGATTGTGTAACTAATACCAACAAAAGGGATTTTGTGTCTCCTTACTCTTAGATGACTACACAGAGTTAGACTGCAGCTACACACCATGGCTTTACCATCTTAGATCGGGAGTAGTGAGTATGGCAGTCAGGCCCCAGGGCCACAGCACTGTGATGCACAGGCAAAGGACACCTTCTCACAGAGAGGTAGTTGAATGGGATCTTAGAGAGGAACTGCCAAGGGACAAGTTTCCTTCTGAGAAAGAGCAACACAAATACAAAAACCAGATCCAGGAGCGCATGGCAAGTTCAAGGGTGTACAGTCATTTACTGTCACTGATGTAAGGCAGATAGACATCATGGGTGGGGCTGGGCAAGGCTGGGAAGACCAAACGTGAAGCTTTCTTTACAAAGGAATTTGGACTTCATACTGAAAGCTAAAGGAAATGATTAACAATGTTTAAATAGAAGGATGATTAATTTTGTTTGGATGTAACTCAGTTAAAGAGCATCAGCACATATAGATAGAAAAGTAGATAGATGACTGAGAGTGACAGACACAGAAGGATTATACAGTTAGCCTTGAAGAGGTTGGTTTATGAGGTATGAGAAGGGAGCACGGAGACCAGCTATGAGGCTCTCTATCTAATCCTCCAGAGAACAGTAGTCTAGAAAACTTGAACTAAGGTGAATAGGGGATCATATTGGGAACCTGAGGATAAACAGCAGTTATGGGTCAAAAATCGAGGACTAGATGGGCAGTGGGGACCAGAGAGGGCAAAAGAGGGAGTAGGGCAAAAGCCAGCAGCTCTCAGGGGCAAGGGATGCTCTGGGAGAGGCAGGGACATGGAAGGGAAGAAAGTACAGACAGATTCAGGACTACAGCAAGGGCAGAGGAGGCCTGCAGGGGCTTTAAGTAAGAAAGTCTAGAACATTCAGTTACCGAGGAGAGTAGCTTGACAGGAGAGGCACTGGTCTCTCAGTCCCTGGAAGCCTGCTAGGATCTGTGAAGAACATGTAGAACAAGGAACAGACTGGGATGTATTTTGATTGTGAATTTCTTTGCAATTGAGGGAATTGGCTCCAGAGCCTCATGTATGCTGAGCCAGCACTTTCTGACTGAGCAGTGCCCCAAGCTGTGTAGGGGCGTTCCTGTGTTAAGAGAAGAGAGGAGAGTTCTGACTGAATTAACTTTCTTTTCTGTTTCTTAATTTATGGCAAGCTCATTGTATCAGTTAGATGAAGAAAAATTTAGAGACCTAAAATTACAGTCTGTGGTTAAGAGCACTGACTGCTCTTCCAGAGGTCTTGAGTTCTTTTCCCAACAACCACATGGTGGCTCACAACAATCTGCACTAGGATCTGATGCCCTCTTCTGGTGTGTCTGAAGACAGCTACAATGTACGCACATAAAATAAATAAATAAATAAATCTTTAAAAAAATGATTACAGTTTGTAATAGTTGTTAAACTGAAAACACACCAATTCCTCAGCTTAGGTGGGCAATTAGGAACTTCAGTGACATTGAATTCTAGCAACACCAATAGCTTAGGTGTTTTATTCCAGTAGGAGAATAATAATCTCTGCATATAAAACATTTAAATATTTAAATACTATATGTTGCTTGAATATCTTATAGGAGAAAATGTGATCTCTCACTCTTCTTATTTCATATATTAAATTTTAGTTATAAAATCATTATTGCATTTGTATTTTCTCAGATTTTAATAGTACACATCTGTCATTTGAAACTGAAATTAACTAACTGCATTTGTATTAACTATAAAAGCTGATTGGTGTTGAGCTGCTAAGTGTCCTGCACCACCTGTTACTGACCTGGAACCCACCCGCTATCCAGCTGCTGGTCACTGGAGTTGTGCAGCAGATTGTCAGGGCTGCTCAGGACTATGGACAGGAAAAGAGAAGCGCTCTAAGTAAGCACTGGAAGAAACCTTGTTTGTTCCCCAGGGTTTGGAATTGGTTCTTTTATGTGTATGGCTGTTTTGCCACATGCATGCCTGGGGCCCACAGAGACCGGAAGAGGGCATCGGTTCCCTAGAAGTGGACTTTCAGATGGTTGTGAGCTGCCATGTGGGTGCCAGGAATCAAACCCAGGGCTTCTGGAAGAGCAACCAGTGCTCTTAACTGGTTGCTATCTTAACTTGAGCCATCTCTCTAGCTCTACACTCTGAGTTTTATAACCAGGCATGATGGACATACCTGTAATCTCAGCATTTGGGAGGTAGAAACGAAAAGATGAAAAAGTACAATGTTTGTTCAGCACCATATAGCAGATTCAAAGTCAATTTGGACTAGAGACCGGTCTCAAAACAAAATTAAAATGAAAATGAAAATAGTTTATTTTACTTCTTCCATTCCAAAGTATCAATGTTATGTGGTTCACCTAGCATATTTGTTATTCCTGTTGTGAAGTACAAACTTAATAAAATGCCTAGCAATGATTTTCCAGGTGAAATGGCCTGCTCATGGCTTTCAAGGATGTTTCTTCCAGCCTGAGCACTGTACCAGGGCAGATGGCACCCATTACATATTGACTTATAAATCCTTTATAAATGGCTTTAAATATACTTATTATTTTGTGTATGTTTTTGCTGGAAATGTCAAATTATATCTTTTCCTAAGATGAAGAGGATGTGGAAAAAGAGTCCTGTCCTACATTAGGAGAAGGGGGTGACACCGGTGGCCTCATTCCTGGAAAGTCCCTTGTGTTTGCAACCATGGAGCTGATGATGTTCATTTTAGTACGGCATATGCCACACCTGAGTACCAAGATGTTGGACTCTCCAAGTCACATGGTCACGAAAACTCAGCTGTTAGAGGAAAGTACTCGCTTGGTGGCAGCCACGGTGGCCATTCTCTCAGATCTACCATCGCTTTGTTCACCGGCTGGTGTGTATTGATCAGTATTTGAGAGTGTGCTATGTGGAAGTAGACAAAGATGAGTGTCCTTTGATTTTTACAGTTTCTGTTTCCTTTCTTAAATCTCAGCTGCTAAATGAGAAGTTTTTTAAAGGGTTAGTTTGCCTTTAACAGCCTGGAAAAACTAAAATTTCTAAAGCTTACAACCTAAGGTAGCCTTGCCCACATGTGCAAAATCCTCATCTTGGTTTTGATTCCCAATATCATAAAACAAACGAACACCTGAAGGTTGAGGGAAGACATGAAGTCAGCAGACAAACATGGAAAGAATGACAGCTCCTGTTTTATAATCTGGTTCCCATTCATGAGTGTCATTGCTAACTAATGCATGCCTGAAGACAGTGACAGTCAACTGTAAGGAGCACTGAAAAGAACTGGTGAATAAAGGTGATAGTTGTCAGTAGATTGAACAACTATGGCACGGAATAGACTTCCCTCAGTGTTAAAGCCAAAACAGTCCCAGGAAGTGTGTGGGCCCATTCAGCCCAAGCAGACCTTTCAGACGCCTACCTGGCAAGCATGAACTGGTGACTTCTCCATCTCGGTCTCTTGGAAGGAGCCTCAGTGAGGGCAGGCTCAGGCTCTAGGATGCTTTTGTCTGCACTCTCTGCTCAGGAGTTTATTTCCCTGACCTGAGTTGACTCTTGCCTACTGAAAGGTGATTACATATCTTAGATTCCCCAGGCTACTCAGAGTGCGTGGCTAGTTTTGGACTGTTCATGGCTCTCCTCTCTTCCCTTATGAAGGGCAGTGTTATATAGCCACTATTGGACGTAAGAAAACCGAGATTCAGTTGGAACAAAAATGAAAATGCCACTTCTGTTTTAAAAACGATGTGGCTCTTTGTCATTTTTAGATATTGATTTATGATAGTAATACAGTAAATTTTGAATAAAATCAAGGATAGAATTAATATTAAATCACTGTCAGCCAGGCACAGTGATGCTGAGGCAGGATTGTTTGAGTGCAGGAGTGTGAAGCCAGGTGAACACAGTCATGAGCCCTTATCTGAGGGGGAGAAGAACACAGTTAACTGTTTAAAAACAGTGTGTGTGTGTGTGTGTGTGTGTGTGTGTATGTGTGTGTGTGTGTGTGTGTGTATGTGGTGTGTATATGTGTCTGTGTATGTATCTCTGCTTGTGTCTGTGTGTGTCTGTGTGTGTATCTGTGCGTGTATCTGTGTGTGTCTGTGTATATATCTGCGTGTGTGTGTCTGTGTGTGTGTGTGTGTCTGTGTGTCTGTGTGATGGAAACAGTTATCATGGGAGAATTGAAGGAGTTACAAAATATTTTATTTTATTTATTTTTATTTCAGGATATATTACAATCCTGCCCACAATTCTGTTCTTAATTGCAAGAATATTGAAAGACACAGCAATAAAGTCTGCGGACAACCAGGTTCCTGCCCCAGTCAGTGCAGCTCTTCAGGGAATAAAAAGTATCATGACTCTGTCCATGGCCAAAACTGAGGAAACTCAGAGACAGTGGACAGCTCTAATTCGGAGCACTCTTGCCTGCATCCTGGAATATTCTCAACCAGGTAGCCTGTCTGAGTTTTCAAAGTTTTAATTTCTAAAGATGTTTGTTCCTGGGGCTGGAGAGATGGTTTAGTGGTTAAGAGCACTGGCTGCTCTTCTGAAGGTCCTGAGTTCAATTCCCAGCAACCACATAATGGCTCATAACATCTGTAATTATATCTAAGACCCTCTTCATGTGTTTCTGAAGACAGTGATAGTATACTCATATTTATATATATATTATGTATATAAAATAAATAAACAGATCTTTAAAAATAAAAAAAGATGTTTGTTTGGTAATAAATTATTACTTGAAGAACCTTGTCAGGAGACTGCTGTACAACACTCCATCAGCCCAAGAGATGTTTTGTCACATCTCAGACTTGAAGTATAAATGCATCTTCCAAGAGCATGGGCTCTAAAAAACCTTTTTCTAAGTGCTTATATGCATGTTCCCAGGTTAAAAGGAGAGACAGTATAGACCCAGAACTGACATGTACTGGTACATGTATGCTTACTTACAGGTTTTCTTCTTATTCTCTCCCTTTGGAATCCTGTTCCTCCCTCCCTCTGTCCTTTCCTCCCTCTCTCCTTCTTTCTTCTTCCTCCTTTTGATATTGTTTCATTTATTTTTTGAATCAGGGCCTTGTTATGAAGCCTAGGATACCTTCAAAGTCATGATCATCCCATGTTAGTCTCTTGATTCCTAAGATTACAGAAATATACCACAATGTCTGGCATGTGTTGCAATGAAAATAACAAAATCATAGCAGGGCAGGATAGCACATCCTGCTACCCTATAAGAGGCAGGGCAGGTGTTTCTCTGTGAGCTCAAAGCCTCCCAAGTCTACATAGTGAGTTCCAGGCCAGCCAGAGCCAATATAATGAGGCCCTATCTCCAGAGAAAAGTAATAAAAGAGGAGACTAAATATTTATGACAGTATTCTAACATATCCCCAAATAAAACTACAGTCTTGATATTGAAATATGTTATCCTATGCTTGTATATAGAAGTGAGGGATTTCTTATGTTAATATGTAATATTAATATGTCAATTATATTATATGTTAATTACATTAGTATATGTTAATTACATATTATATGTTAATTACATATTATATATTAATATGTTAATATTAATTAGCCCAGAAGCTCTGAATTCCCAAGGCACAAATTGCATAACAAATGACTCCCATGAAGTACAGAGAGGGTCCTGATCCTGGAAAGGACTGATGTAGCATTGGAGGGGAATATAAGGACAGAGAAAAAGGAGGCAGGTGATTGGAGAATGGATGGAGAGAAGAAGTTTTATGGGACATATGGGGAGCGGGGATCTGGGAAAGGGGAAATCATTTGGAATGCAAACAAAAATATAGAAAATAAAAATATTAAAAACATATGTATTAGTTAGCAAATATATATGTATATGTTCATGCTTATATTGAGTAACATAAGTAATTATGAAATATATGGTATTTGTTTATGTTTTTTAATTAAGTAAATTTATTATATTAGTAAAATTTCATTATTTTATCTTTTTAATCAATTTGCCAGTTACTTGTTATCTGTCAATGAGTATGTTTTTTAATTTCTAATTTTCCACAATTACAAAGATAGTTGTGATAAACATCCTTAAAGATGCCTCATGTTTTTTAATGGCACATATGAGGACTGAGAATACATATTTCAATACCACTTTCATCAGATAATGCCAAATTGATGTCCACTGTGTCTTTATGAATTTATGATTCCATCAGCAACATCTGCTAATCTAATCTCTGTACATCAATTTGACTTGTCCTTGTCTTGGTGAATATAAACATTTTTATATTCATTTTTAATCCAGGGAAAGTACACTTTCATAGTTTTTATCTTTTCCCACTTAAATTGTATTTTCTTTTTAAATAAAATATCATTGCTGTGAAAACAGAGTAAGAAGGAAAAGTCTGCCACCTTGTTTTTGAAACCTTTTCACAGCCAGGCATCAAGGCTCATATCTAATCCCAGTCCTTAGACAGTGAGGGCAGGCTCGCTATGGAGAGCATTTCCAGCCTGGAATGTTTCTTATTTAAAGAATTGAGGATCTGCACTTAAAAGTTGTGTGTACGTTCACTCAGAAATCCTCCTGGGAGCAATGAGTCCTTTAAAACTGTTGCAATACTTTTCTTCATTTTTAGAACGTTTGATTTTGAAAGAATTTCAAACTTTAATAAGATGGTGGAGAATAGATTTGTGGACTTCAGTATTGTCCAGTATTGTCCTAGATACTGCCTCCCACTCCATTGGGCCCTAGTGAAATTCATGTATCATTACTGTTCCTCATCTTAATTAACTCTACTGAGCCATTTGAGAATATGCCGACATCTTTGTGAGGTTTTACTCCTGAATACTTCATAGGTATCCTAAGAACAGAGAAATTCCTTAAATACCCACAAAAGAATGGCCAAACTTAGGAATTTAGCATTGATGCAGTGTTATTGCTGTTCAAATGTAAATTTCAGAAGTTGTCCTAAGAATGCCTTTTTCTCTGCGTTATTCTCATGTTTCGTTGGGACATTTCCCTAGCCTTTATCTTTTATAGTATTCCGAGTTTGGTTTTATTCTGTTTTGTTGTTTTCTGTGTAGCCCTGGCTGTTCTGGAAGTCACATAGACTAGGTTAGCCTGGAACTCAGGGATACTCCTCTCTCTGCCCCCCTTACCCCTCAGTGCTAGGATCATGAGCATGCAGTCAATGCATATTCCTGGATTTGAAGATGACAGGACACCTATTGTGTAGAATGTTCCTTAATTTATAGTTGTTCAATTCTCCCCTTGTTTTAATATACATTCAGTTTATACCTTTTGAGCAGGAATATCACATAAGTAATGTATATCTTTCTCAGACAGTCATGTAAGACAACATATAATATTGCTTTGTCCAACATCCAGAATGTCTTGGCCACCAGAATGTCTAGGCCAGGGTTGGTGGCACACACCTTTTGTCCCAGCACTCAGGAGGCAGAGGCAAGTGCATCTCTGAGTTTGAGGCCAGCCTGGTCTATATAGTGAGTTTTAGGACAGTCAGCCAAATCTATAGAGAGAGACCTTGTCTCAAATAAGGAAGCAAATAAACAAACAAAATCTACTTCATTTATTTATTTATTTAATTTCCATATGCATGTGTGCTTGTACAAGAGCATTGGATCCCCTAGAAATAGAGCACCAGACAACCATGAGCTACCGTGTGGATGCTGGGAATTGATCCCAGATCCTCTGGAAGAACAGCCAGTGCCCTCAACTGCTGAGGCATCTCTTTAGACCTTTGGGTTTTCCTTTTTAAGACAAAGTTGTACTTTGTAGTCTACACTGGCCTGATGTCACTCTGTCACCAGGCTGCCTTCAAATTTGTGCTGATAATCCTGCCTCCAACTCCCTCTGCCGGGTTTATGGTTATGCAGCACCATGGCAAATCTAACTTTCATTATTTTGTCAAGATGGCGTCTGCCACAATTCTACATTATAATGCTGCATTTCTCGTTTCTATAGTAAGTGCTCTGCAGAGTCTGTCTTAACTGTCTGCTTCCTGTCAAACTTTAACACACCAATTTAAAAAGTGTGCCTGAAGCATTTATTCCTACCATAGTTCCACAATGAGAATTTTGTAATCTGTATTTTTCAGGTTGAGACATACTCTGGTAAACCTTGGAAGAGTGTTGTCCACGTCTGTAACCCCCAAATCTCCCCACGTTACTTGCCTTTTGTTTCGTAGATGACTGTATGCCCGCGCCTGATGAAGCGAGCATGCTTACAGCCATTGTGCTCTTCCTGTGGTCTGCCAGCAGTGAAATAATAGGAGTGCAGTCCCTGCAGAATGGCTGCGTGAACAGATTTAAAAGTGCCCTGAACTCATGTGACCCATGGGTGAGTTACCCCGCCAAAGCCTACTTTCTCAGGGGTCTTCAGATGAGCCCACTAAGAGCTGATGATGCGTGTGACAAGAACTTCCATGCCTGCATTACGGCTTCATCTTTTGCATCTCCTTATTTGTACTGTGTGCATATGTGTGATGTCTGTGTGTGTGCACGTACTTGTGTGCCACCACACCCATTCTTACCTGCATAACTGTATGGTCAGCCTGTAGAGTGACTTTTAAATGGAAAAGCTGTTTAAGAGCTCTGTGTTTATGTGCTCCAAGTGACATATATGGATACTCACATATGCCGAAATTATCTAATGAATGAAATATTTTATTAACCTAGCCATAATTATTAGAGACTTTACCTGGGTTTTGTTTCATACCATTTAATTCAGTGATACCAAGGATGTTAAAGGATAACATTGTTGCATCTTTTCTGTTACCCTATCCCCCAGACTGGGTTTCTCTGTGTAGCTTAGCTGTCCCAGAACTGGATCTGTGGAATCTGAGGGATCTGTGGAATCTGTGAACCAGGCTGGCTTTGAACTCACAGAGATCCGCCAGCCTCTGCCTCCTGAGTGCTGAGATTAAAAGGCCTGCGTCACTGTCACTATTGCATCTTTCAATGAACATGTTTTATGGTTTATTTTGTCAAAGTCCAAGTTAAGGCTTCTCAAACATGCTGCACACCAGGAAAAGAAAATCAGTATAGAACATTCCTGCCTCCACGCTGAGTTTCCTTAAAAATCTTCAGATTTGTAGCTCAGGGACCTGCATTCTTTTTTTTTTTTTTTTTTTGCATGTCTATATTCTTCTTTTTTAATTTTTTTATTCGATATAATTTATTTACATTTCAAATGATTTCCCCTTTTCTAGCCCCCCCCACTACCCGAAAGTCCCGTAAGACCCCTTCTCTTCCCCTGTCCTCCCACCCACCCCTTCCCACTTCCCCGTTCTGGTTTTGCCGAATACTGTTTCACTGAGTCTTTCCAGAACCAGGGGCCACTCCTCCTTTCTTCTTGTACCTCATTTGATGTGTGGATTATGTTTTGGGTATTCCAGTTTTCTAGGTTAATATCCACTTATTAGTGAGTGCATACCATGATTCACCTTTTGAGTCTGGGTTACCTCACTTAGTATGATGTTCTCTAGCTCCATCCATTTGCCTAAGAATTTCATGAATTCATTGTTTCTAATGGCTGAATAGTACTCCATTGTGTAGATATACCACATTTTTTGCATCCACTCTTCTGTTGAGGGATATCTGGGTTCTTTCCAGCATCTGGCAATTATTTAAGTTTCCTTAAAAATCTTCAGATTTGTAGCTCAGGGACCTGCATTCTTAAACTGTCCCTCACACTTTTCTATTTGCAGAGGAATTAATGGTGGTTTACTTTCTGACAAAGTATTGAAACAAATGTACACAATGAGAATGATGACAAATGCTAGCACTCAGGAGCAGAGGCTACCCCATCTCTACAAATTTGAAGCTAGCCTGGTCTACATAGTGAGTTCCATGCTCACTGGAACTATATAATGAGAACTTGCCTCAAGAGACAAGAAAAGCAAAAGCTAGTATGAGGCTTATCTAATCTAGGTATATCCAATGGGACTCTCCTTTCTAGTCCTAGAAATTGATATAAACAGTTGTTTCCAAGAATCATAAGGGGTTGATGCATCTAAATAGTGTTTTTATAGCTTTATTCAGTCTTTTGTTAGCCTCTCTTACTCTATTGCATTAAAATTAGACAATTATACATTAAAGGAAGAATTGAAAAGAAATCAGGCTTTCTAGTTCTGGCTTTCCCACACAGTAGAAATATTGGTTATATAAGCCTGATGATTTTGGTAACTCATGTATAAGGAATTTCTCTAATCTCCAGTTTCATTTTGTTAGCATGAAGTTCCATTGTTGTCCTTTTCAGGAGCTGTTAGGTGCAGTGTGACTCAGACCTGCTGCATTAATTAAAATCTCTCTTTTACATAGGTTCAAGCCAAATGCTACCAGCTTCTCCTCTCGGTCTTCCAGCATTCCAATTGCGCGCTTTCTACTCCCTACATCCACTCATTAGCCCCGCTAGTGGTCGCGAAGCTGAAAGCTGTGGAGAAAAACAGACCAGCCAGTACCACGGAACTTCTGGCTGTCCAAGAAGGAATTAAAGTTCTTGAAACATTGGTTGCTCTTGGGGAAGAACAGAACAGTAAGTATTTTCTGATTAAATGCCACTAGTCCAAAATGAAGACCTGTGTTATTTATGAATCTTAACATTAAATATGGGCTTTGTAGCAGTGAGCTTTCTGAGAAGCAGTTATGGTCTGAGTACATGATGTTTTCGCTCATGTTACTAGTACAACATATTGGGTTTCTGTATATTTATTTTTCAGTGAATTACTCAGTGAATTACCGAGGGCATTTTAACACATGGATTCCGGTTTTAATTTTCTAGCAATGTGTTTTTAAGAACTAGAAACAGTATAGATTTAATATAATTTTTAAAATAAAATAAAAATTACATAAACCTTCTGTTATAACCATGAAGTAGAAGCACCAAGTATCATAAGATACCTCAGGATTTGATACTTAACTTTTGCTTCATGAAAACTGTAAAATGCCTTTATTGAACCAGAAATGTATGCAGATGCACACTCAAATTGGATTTTTAATTGTTGTGGGAAGGCTAAATTCCCAACAAATGCCTTATGATTAAACATTAAGCTGCTCCTAATTTTCAAGACCCTCTTCCTGAGCGGGGAAAGACTTCCCCTTCACATGGAATCCTGGCCTCCATGCTAAGCAGGGGCGGGGTGTCATCTCTGTTGGTCTCCATGTGAAGCTTAAATCTAAACTGAGCATCTGTTAAGGAACTGAAAGGCAAGTCAGTTCCAAAGTACTTTAAATATTGAAGGACAGTAAGATCAGTGTTACCATTACAAAGTGAATAAGATTAAGTCCTGTCTATAAAGTTTATAGTTAGCAAAATAAAAATAGAAATACAGTTAATCCTACTTTGTATCCAAGTAACCTACACATTAATTTATTGCTTCCTGTAATAAATTCTTGTGAACAGTCCTCTCTTCCTTACTGCCTCAGTTCTGACATGACTTCATTTTGTGCCTGCTGCAAACATGAGTCCAGGGCTTCATGCGTGTGATCAACTGCTGAGCTGTGTCTCCAGTCACACAATAGCTTGTCAAAATTCTCAACTTTCTTCACAAGTTTCTGGGAAAGTTTTTCATGAAAAGAGATCACATTTGCAAAGAGGTTAAAAAAGTTAAATGATAATTCAAAACGTAAAGGTCCTCTTAAAGTCATATGACTATATAAGACTTTTAAAAATCTAAAAAATGTTATCAAAGTAACATCATTCATTCAAGTCCTTATTCATTTAATTATTACTATCCTCCTAGTCTATCTAATCCTATTAAGTGTTTTTTTTTTACCATTTTTATCCCTGTGAATTGATATTAAACCCAGGCACATCCATTTTCTCACCAAGCTATACCTCCACACTTAACCTTTATTTCGCATAGCATTTAGTCTTGAATTTTAACCAATGGTGGAGCTAGAGAAGGGACTCAAGGACCTGAAGAGGTTTGCAGCCCCATAGGAACAATAATATGTACCAACTAGTAATCCCAGGGCTCCCAGGGACTAAACCACCAACCAAACAGTACACATGGAGGGACCCATGGCTGCAGCTACACATGTAGCAGAGGATGGCCATTGGTCCTGTGAAGGATCAGTGCCACAGTTTAGGGGAATGCCAGGTCAGGAGAATGAGGAGGGGAGGAGATTGGTAAGCAGGGGGTGGGGGAATAGGATAGGGGGTTTGGGGAGGGGTAACGAGGAAAGGGGATACCATTTGAAATGTAAATAAAGCAAATATCAAATAAAAAAATTCCAGTTACTTTTTATATGTATTTACTAACTATATACTTATTTTTTCTCTTAAAACTCTTGCTGTAGTATAAAACATTTATAATACAAGTAAAACCAAGTATTATTGGCACATCTTACTAATAGTGCAAATTGATCCTATTAGAAGATGGAAATTGTAATGCTTTAGTTGTACTGATATTTTAAACTTTACTTTTTGAGATTTATTTAGTTCATAGATACGGCTGCAGCCTTGTTTGCTATTAAACTGTAGTTGCACAAATAAATGTCATATATTACATAAAATATCGTTATTATTCCAGATGATGAGCTGCAGAACTGAGTGATGGTCAGTGGTTAAGAGCACTGGATGACCTGGGTTCAATTCCCAGCATCCACACGACAGCTCACAAGTGTCTGTTAAAAAAAAAAAAAACAAAACAAACAGTCAATCTTCTGAGTTTGAGGCCAGCCTGGTCTACAGAGTGAGTTCCAGGACAGTCAGGGCTATACAGAGAAACCCTGTCCTGAAAAACAAACAAACAAACAAAAAACAAAACCCCAAAACCCAGTCCATCTGCACTCTCTCCAGTCATGCCAGTCCTTTCTGCTCTCTGTTCCAGGAGTCCAGTTACTCGCTCTTCTAGTGCCCACTCTGATTTCTTACCTGCTGGATGAAAGTTCTTTTGCCTCAGCAAGTCCGATCTCCAAAGATCTTCATGAGTTTGCACTCCAGAACTTAATGCATATTGGACCTCTGTACCCACATGCTTTCAAGACAGTGATGGGTGCTGCTCCTGAACTGAAAGCTCGCCTAGAGACTGCTGTCCGAGCCAGCCAGGCAAGCAGAGCTAAGGCAGCCGCCAGGCAGCCTGCCCCCACCACACATTCTGCACCAACAATCAAGCTGAAAACAAGCTTTTTGTAGTGTGCCTTTCCATTCATCTGTATCTATTTTTTTCTCAAACATTTACCATGTTATAGATTAACACTAACATGCACATAATATATTACAATGGTCACACAATATAAAATTCAAGATAAATAAACTGACACACAGAACATGTGTACATTGCATTCTTATTACAGATTAAGACATGACACTTTCTGATCTTGTAAAAACATAGTCAAGATCATCATAATTTATCATTTTTAAAAACTGAGTGCTTTGCATTACATGGTAATTCTTTGGTTTTATTTAAAATCTTTGTACTTACTAAAAGAAGTAGCTTTTCTGCAAAGCTTGATTGTTTCATTCATGATAGAAGACAAAACTTCCATTTTATGAATAACTACATATTTATGTACAGTAAACCCATAGGATGCATAAACTCCAAATTCCGTTAAGACCTTTGCTGGAGGACACAGTGATGAGAGTCTTAAAATGAGACGGAGCCCTCAAGACTGAGATGAATGGACACCAAGCGCATTGCAAAGGCATGAGAGAAGTCTGACCGAATGAGAAACAAGTTGGCAAAACAAAACTGCCATTACGAGTCATTTAAGGTTTTCTTTGGAAGGCTGGCACCCAGAACTCCCAGCACCCGGATGACTGAGAGCAAGAATATGTGCGTTCTGGTGGATAAGGGCTGACTCGGTCTGCTAGCCAGGTGAGGGAAGCACTGTCTGCTCCATGCACCAAGCAGCCACCTCTTCCTCTATCTGAACAGTTTAGCACAGTTGCAGACAAGGACGACAGGATCGGCTTGTTTGGAAAGATACTGACCACCTGTCTGGATCTCCGCCATGGATGCTCGAGCTCCCATGGAGATGGCTTCGCGATGGCCGCGGTTATACTTCTGCTTTGGCTTCTGGCTCCTTTCCATTGTCCGTCGGACAACAGCTTCATGGAGCCCCTAATCCTCCTCCAGTCTGCCTCCTCTCCTCCTCCACCACAGCCCTCCTCCCGCTCCTCCTCCAGCTGCTGCTCCTCTAGCTTCTTCTGCATGTCCAGGTGCCTCTCATAGCGCTGCCTGGCTCGCTCTTCCCTCTCTAGCCAGATGTTTTCCTGTGCAGCTAGATGTTTTTCTCGTTCCTCACAGCGTTCTCTGGCGAGATGCTGCTGGTCAGGTCAAAGCATAGCACAGGGGGATCTGGTTTATTCCTGTGTGGTTGTCAGTTTGTCCTGAAACGGAAGTGGGGTGGCTGGGGGCAGTTCTCTTTTCTTGTGCTTTATGCCATCAGACGCTGGGACAGCAAAGGCGCACATTCTCATTTGTATTTATATTTCTTGTAGTTAGTGACTACCCTTGCACCATTCCACATTATGGATTGTTTTATTTGTATATTGGAATTATAATGCTTTGAAGTTGATTAAGTGAAATAGTGTTTATACCTCTTACTGAGTTTTAAAAATCAAGTGGTAAAATATTTTCAGTTTTTTCTCAGTATATTTCTCTTTTGTTGATTCTTGTTTGTTGTTCCTGTGGGGTTTTGTTTCTGGTTTTTGGTACAGGTTACTGGACCAGAGCCTTGCTCAGTACTGTAAGCATGCACTGTACTGATGGATGCCCCTGGTCCCTAATTAATTTAATGTTCTTAACTCTAAGCCACAGTCCTTTAACTTTCTTCGAATATAATTTCATCATGTAGTTAGTCAGTCATTGGATAGTACTAGGAAAAGAAAATGGGTCAAATTTTAGCATTTGTCATAAAAAACTAATTGAAAAGCAAACAGAGAATAAAATTGGAAATGGCTCAAATAACAGAAAAACCTTTGTTTATGGTAAATATCCTATGAATAAAAGCACATTTTCTAGCCATTCCATCAAATATCCTTGTCTTTCTGATGGGCTTTTGACTTTTACATTAAATGCCTAAATTATGCTGCATATATCTGTCTTGCTAACTGAATTGAAATCCTCATCTAAAGATCTGCTAAGGCATTTCCAGTGTGCTGTGCTATTCTGCTTATTTTTAATGGCTAAAATTTCTCCTGCTCCATGAACTTCCCTAACCTAAAGGGAGAGAAGCCCATGAATATACAAGAAGCCTACAGAACTCCAAATAGACTGGACCAGAACAGAAATACACATACTAGTCAAAACCCAAAATGTACTAAATAAAGAATATTAAAAGCAGTAAGAGAAAAAGGCCACGTAGCATATAAAGGAAGAACTGTCAGAATTACACCGGACTTCTCACCAGAGACTATGAAAGCTTGAAGATCCTGGGCTGATCTCATGCAGACTCTAAGAGAACACAAATGCCAGGCAAGACTACTATACCCAGAAAACTCTCAATCACCATAGATGGAGAAACCAAGATATTCCATGATAAAACCAAATTTACACAATATCTTTCCACAAACCCAGCCCTACAAAGGATAACAGGTGGAAAACACCAATACAAGGAGGGAAACTACACCCTGGATAGAGCAAGATAGTAATCTTCTTTCATCAAACCCAATAGAAGATAACCACTCAAATATAAAAATAACATCAAAAATAACAGGGAATAATAATCACTTTTCCTTAATATCTCTTAACATCAATGGACTCATTCCCAAATAAAAAGACAAAGGCTAACAAACTGGATATGTAAACAGGACCCTCCATTTTGCTGCATACAGGAAGCACACCTCAGTGTCGAACACAACACTACCTCAGAGTAAAAGGCTGGAAAACAAGTTTACAAGCAAATGGTCTCATGAAACAAGCCGGAGTAGCCACTCTAATATAGGATAAAATTGAGTTTCAACCTGAAGTCATCAAAAGAGACATGGAAGGACACTTCTTACTGGTCAAAGGAAAATTCCACCAAGAAGAACTCTCAATTCTGAACATCTATTCTCCAAATTTAAGGGAAATCTCATTCATAAAAGAAACTTTACAGTGTCCTTTGCCTTAAAGAAACTTTGTAATTTTATGAGGTCCCATTTGCCAATTCTTGATCTTAGGGCATAAGCTATTGGTGTTCAGTTCAGGAACTTTTCCCTTGTGCCCATGTCCTCAAGGGGTTTCCCCACTTTCTTTTCTATTAGTTTCAGTGTGTCTGGTTTTACGTGGAGGTCCTTGATCCATTTGAAGTTGAACTTAGTACAAGGAGATAAGAATGGATCAATTCGCATTCTTCTGCATGCTGACCTCCAGTTGAACCAGCATCATTTGTTGAAAAGGCTATCTTTTTCCCACTTTCAGCTCCTTTGTCGAAGATCAAGTGACCATAGGTGTGTGGATTCATTTCTGGGTCTTCAATTCTATTCCATTGGTCCACTTGCCTTTCACTGTGCCAATACCATGCAGTTTTTAACACTATTGCTCTGTAGTATTGCTTGAGGTCTGGGATACTGATTCCCCCCAGAAGTTCTTTTACTGTTGAGAATAGTTTTAGCTATCCTGGGTTTTTTGTTATTCTAGATGAATTTGAGAATTGCTTTTTCTAACCTTATGAAGAACTGAGGTGGGATTTTGATGGGGATTGCATTGAATCTGTAGATTGCTTTTGGCAAGATGGCCATTTTAACTATATTAATCCTGCCAATCCACGAGCATGGCAGATTTTTCCATTTTCTGAGGTCTTCTTCGATTTCCTTCTTCAGAGACCTGAAGTTCTTCCAACAAAGTGGGAAAAGATCTTCACCAACTCTACATCTGATAGAGGACCAATATCCAATATATAGAAAAAACTCAAGAAGTTAGACCCCAGGGAACCAAATAACCCTATTAAAATATGGGGTACAGTCCTAAACAAACAATTTCCACCTGAAAAAATTTGGATGGCCGAGAAGCACCTTAAGAAATGCTCAACATCATTAGTCATTAGGGAAATGCAAATCAAAACAATCCTGAGATTTCACCTCACACCAGTCAGAATGTCTAAAGTTAAAAACTCAGGAGACAGCAGGTGTTGGCCAGGATGTGGAGAAAGAGGAAAACTCCCCCAGTGCTCGTGGGATTGCAAGATGGTCCAACCACTCTGGAAATCAGTCTGGTGTTTCCTCAGAAAACTGGACATGACACTTCCAGAGGACCCTGCTATACCTCTCCTGGGCATATATCCAGAGGATTCCCCAGCATGCAATAAGGACACATGCTCCACTATGTTCATAGCAGCCTTATTTATAATAACCAGGAGCTGGAAAGAATCCAGATGTCCTTCAATGGAGGAATGGATACAGAAAATGTGGTATATTCACACAATGGAATACTACTCAGCAATTAAAAACAATGAATTCATGAAATTTTTAGGCAAATGGTTGGATCTGGAAAATATCATCCTAAGTGAGGTAACCCAATCACAAAAGAATACACATGGAATGCAATCATTGATAAGTGGATATTAACTAGTCCAGAAGCTCGTAATACCCAAGATACAAATAGCATATCAAATGACTCCCATGAAGAAGTAAGGAGAGGGCCCTGATCCTGAAAAGGCTTGATCCAACATCTTATGGGAGTACCAGGACAGAGAAAAAGGAGGGGAGTGATTGGAGAACGGGTGGAGAGAAGAGAGCTTATGGGACATATGGGGAAGGAGGAACCAGGAAAGGGGAAAGGATTTGGAATGTAAACAAAGAATTTAGAAAATAAAAATAAAAAAACCCAAACCCAACCAAACAGAAAAGAAACTTTACTATAGCTCAAAGCACACATTGTACCTAACACAATAATTGTGGGTGACTTTAACACTCCACTCTCCTCAGTGGACCAATCAGGAAAACAGAAACTAAACAGGGATACAGTGAAACTATTAGAAGTTTTGGACCAGTTGGATTTAACATATATATATATTTTAAATATATATAAAACATTTCATCCTAAAGCAAAAGAATATACCTGTTTCTTAGCACTTCATGGTACCTTCTCCAAAATTGACCGTATAATTTGACACAAGGCAGACCTCAACAGATATAAGATCAAACTAATCCCGTGCCTCCGATCAGATCACTATGGAGTAAGGATGGTCTTCAATAGCAACAAAAACAACAGAAAGGCCACATACACATGGAAGCTGAACAATACTCTACTCAACGATACCTTGGTCAAGGAAGAAATAAAGAAGTCAAAGACTTTTTAGACTTTACTGAAAATGAAGGTACAATATACGCACATTTATGGGCACATAAACAAGAGGACAACTCATAACTCTGAGTGCCTCCAAAAAGAAACTGGACAGAGCATACACTAGCAGCTTAATGGCATACCTGAAAGCCCTGAAAGAAAAAGAAGCTAATTCACCCAAGAGGAGTAGAAGACAGAAAATCATCAAACTCAGGGCTGAAATCAATCAAGTAGAAACAGAGAACCATACAAAGAATCAACAAACCCAGGAGCTGGTTCTTTGAGAAAATCAAAAGATAGATAAACCCTTAGCCAGACTAACCAGAGGGCATAGAGATATTATCCAAATTAACAAAGTTAGAAGGGAGATATAACAATAGAAACTGAAGAAATTTAAAAAATCATCAGATCCTCCTGCAAAAGCCTATACTCAACACAACTGGAAAATCTGTAGAAAATGGACAATTTCCTAAAAAGATACCAAATAACAAAACTAAATCAGGATCAGATAGATCATCTAAACAGTCCCATAACTGGTAAAGGAATAGAAATGGACATTGACAGTCGTCAAAAAAAAAAAAAAAAAAAAAAGCACAGGACCAGATGGTTTTAATGCAGAATTTTATCAGACCTTCAAAGAAGACCTAACACCAAAACTCTTTAAACTATTCCACAAAATAGAAACAGAAAGAACACTACCCAACTCGTTCTATGAAGCCACAATTCAGCTGATACCAAAACCACACAAAGAACCAACAAAGAAAGAGAACTTCAGACCAATTTCCATTATGAATATCGATGCAAAAATACTCAGTAAAACTCTTGCCAACTGAATCCAAGAACACATAAAAAAAAAAGATCATCCACCATGATCAAGTAGGCTTCATCCCAGGGATGCAGGGATGATTTAATATATGGAAATCCATCAATGCAATCCACTACATAAACAAACTCAAAGAAAAAAAACCACATGGCCATTTCATTAGATGCTGAAAAAGCATTTGACAAAATTCAGCATCCTTTCATTCTAAAAGTCTTGGAAAGAAGAGGAATTCAAGGCCCATATGTAACAATACCAGTAAACATGCAGTAAAAGCAATATACAGCAAACCAGTAGCCAACATCAAACTAAATGGAGAGAAACTTGAAACAATCCCACTAAAATCAGGGACTAGACAAGGCTGCCCCCTCTCCACATATCTTTTCAATATAGGATTAGAAGTTATAGCTAGAGCAATTAGACAACATAAGGAGGTCAAAGGGATACAAATTGTAAAGGAAGAAGTCAAACTATCACTATTTGCAGATGATATGATAGTATACTTAAGTGACACAAAAAACTCCACCAGAGAACTCTTATAGTTGATAAACAACTTCATCATACTGGCTGGTTATAAAATCAACTTAAGCAAGTCAGTAGACTGCCTGTATTCAAAGGACAAGCAGGGTGAGAAAGAAATTAGGGAAATGACACCCTTCACAATAGCCAAAAACATTATAAAGTATCTTGGTGTGACTCTACCAAACAAAGGAAAGGTCTGTATGACAAGAACTTCAGGTCTGTAAAGAAAGACATCGAAGAAGACTTCAGAAAATGGAAAAATCTTCCATGCTCTTGGATTGACAGAATTAATATAGTAAATATGGCCATCTTGCCAAAAGCAATGTACAGATTGAAAGCAATCCCTATCAAAATCCCAACTCAATTCTTCATAGAGTTAGAAAGAGCAACTCTCAAATTCATGGAATAACAGAATACCCACGATAGCTAAAACTATTCTCAGAAGTTAAAAACTCTTCTGTGAGCTATGAATACCCAAGGCACTAATAGCATGACACATGACTCCCATGAAGAAGTATGAAGAGGGTCCTGATCCTGGAAAGGATTGATCTAGCATTGGAGGGGAATATAAGGACAGAGAAAAAGGAGGGAGGTGATCAGAGAATGGATGGAGAGAAGAAGGTTTATAGGACATATGGGGAGGGGGGATCCGGGAAAGGGGAAATCATTTGGAATGTAAACAAAGAATATAGAAAATAAAAATATTAAAAAGAAAAAAAGTTACAGGCCAACCTAAGTGTCAGAGGACATTTCCAGATAGTGAAGCCCTACTTTAAAAAATAGTTTAATTCCTGTTACCCTGGATTGTGTTGCCATGTTTTCCCACCTCATCTGTTGAAGCCAACAGCTGTTTTCATGCCTGGGAGCCCAACACAGCCAGTACAGAGAAGACATTTCCTAAGTGTTATCTAAGTGAACTCACCAGGGAAGTCCAAGTTAATAAAATCATTTCTCTTGTATCAGCCATGGAGAAACTTAGCACATTCATTACAAAAAATATTGAATCAGTGCTGCAACTAAGTAGCTTGGAAATATAAAGACTGCTCATAGGAGTTTTTATTTCCCTCCCAGAGTCCATCAAATTAATTATGAGCACATATGTGATGTGGGGGCAGAGGACATGCAGGGATACCACTAACTGAAACACACTCATTTTTATTAGACTGTAGTTTTATTGCAAGGTAGGTTTTCTTTCCCCCACACTAGGCTGATATCTGCACTGTCCAATCCAGTAGGCGCTACCTATAGATGGCTATTGAAGTTTCAGTCCATTAAAATGAAATAGAATTTGTCATTCTGTTCTTCTGTAGTCACATCTCAAGTGCCCCAAAGCGATACATGTCTGGTGGCTGTGACACTGCACAGTACAGACACAGACATCGTTAGCAGCACTGTCTACACAATTACATAGATGTCCTCAGAAAGCCTGACTTACTTCTTAGCTCCCAGGATCCTGGTGCTCCTCTGCTGCTTACTGGATGTGGGTCCCGGGTCTAGCAAATTGCAAGCACACAAGTGAGTGCCAGGGACCTTTGTACCTCATCCCCAAAGAGATGAATCCCCCTGTCCCTAGATGTGAAGCTGTCTACATTATACAGACGGGTTAACAATATCAGAGTTTTCATCATTACCCATTCTCAAAACCCTATCCTAGATGGAAGCTTGAAAAGAAAAGATGGAAAAATATATGTAATATATTATACAGCAACGGGAGGCACTAGGGATGCTGAAGGATTATGAATAATTACAATATGTTGAGGAACTGAGTCCGAGGATACGAGGAATAGGCAATAAAAATAAAACGGGGGGGGGAAGTAAGTAAGTGGATCTGATATAAAAGGGTGGGGCCTACTGGGCTCTGAATAAAACCAACTATGAATTCAAGACAAAAGCAATGGACCTGACCTTGTGTTCTCTGCTCCACAGTTCTATCTCCAAAGTATAATGGTCACACCAAGAAAATCCCTGCGGTGACTACACCAAGTCTGGAAGACATCACTCCCCCTCCACGCCTAACAATTTCACCCAAGGGCTCCAGCCAGAGCAAAGCCACTTCTGCTCTGCTCGCCCTGCTCTGAACATCTACTTCTGCCTAGTGACCTCTGAGGACCTGCAGTGGAAAAGGAGTCACATGAGGACTCATCTTCAGCTTCCATTGAGACCCCGCCCCCATCGCTACAGGAGAGAAGGGAGGCTGACTGGAAGAGAGGGTTGGAGCAAATGGGAGGAGTCTGAAGGTCCTCTGAACCTGCATTTGCACAGCAGGTCCCACCCATCCCAAAAGTGGTCTTACAGATGCTAATGGGGTTCAAATCGCACTTTTCTTTATTGATCTTAAATTACAGACCCATTCTCTTCCCCTTCCCTCCCAGATAGCTGAGGGTGCAGGCAGTGGCTGAGCAGGAATACACTTAACAGGGGCAGATCTCTCCTTATCCACTAACATCATGCCTCCACACGTCTGGATTTTCGGTATGGTCCCTGGAAGACATGACCTCTTTAGCCAAGATCGATAGGGGAAGCATTAGGGGAACGATGCTTGAGCCTCTCCCTGGGACTGTGACAGGGTCTCTCATAGTGACAGTGCTGGTTCCTCTCAGAGAGACTTCTGTGCATCTTCTCAGAATGACTGTGTCTGCTTTCAGAGGGACTATACTGTGTTCTCTCAGAATGACAGGATGAGTCTGTAAGAATGCCTGTGTAGCCTGGGTTAGAGGAACTGTCCTCAGCTTATTCCAGATGTTGTGATTATAAAAAGATAAAGAAATATAATATGTTCTGCAGGACTGTGGTGAGGTGTGGGGCAAGGGAATAGCTCCGCAGGCCCATGCCAAGGCATCCCTTCTCCCTGAGCGACCACACACATGATGCTATAGTATAGGATAGGGTTTATTTAGGGTGTGGGGAGAAGGGTTAAGAGAGTAGTAGCGACAGAGGAAGGCAGAGAGAAGGAGAGAGCAAAGAAGTTGAGGCCAGCCAGGGAATGGGGAAAGATGGGAGAAAAGGGGCAAGAGAGCAGCAGTAAGAGAAAGAAGAAGGGAAAAGCAGCCCCTTTTATAGTTGGCCAGGCATACCTGGCTGTTGCCAGGTAATGTTGGGGTAGAGTCCATCACCGGAACTACATCTCTTCCAGCGAGAGGGAATGGAAAAAGCTCTTTCAGAGAAATCACCATGGCTCCTTTCTGAAGGACTGCCCCGTGACCTTCGCATGAGAATGAGATGGCTCTTTTTTGAGGGACTGAGGCATCTCAGAGAAGAGGGACTCTGTTGGCTCCTCCCAAAATGACTGTGTAGACTCTTCTTCACAGAGGGACTGCATCCTCTTCTCTCTAGAGGTCTGCAAGGGCTCCTCCTTGAGGGACTGTGAGGGATTCTCCTTGAGGGAATGCGAGGACTTCTTAAGGGACTGCTAGGGCTTTCCCCTGAAGGACTTTGAGGCCTCCTCCTGGAGGGACTGTGGCCTCTCCCCTTAAATAGACTGTTATGGCTTCTGTTAGAGAGACTTCTTATGGAGGAGCTAAGACTGTTGATCTGGGAGGGAGTGTGATAAATCCGCTCCAAAAGACGCCTAAGGGTTCTGTCAGAGGGACTGCTATGTCTCCTGTCTAGAGGTCTACAAGGGCGCCTATGTGGGCTCCTCCTTGAGGGACTGTGACTGTTTCTTCCTGAAGGACTGCAGGGACTTCTGACTGACTGCCTGTGAGGGCTCCTCCCTGAGGGACTATGAGGACTTCTCAATGGATTGTGAGAGCTCCTCCTTGAGTGAATTCGAGGGCTCCTTGAGCCAATCTGAGGGCTCCTTGAGTGAAATTGAGGGCTCCTCCTTGAGGGATTTCGAAGGCTCCTCCTGGAGGGGCTGTGGCTTCTCCACTTAAATACACTGTTTTGGTTTCTCTCAGATACCCTTCTTAAGGAGGGGCTGAGACTGTTTCTCTGGGAGGGATTGCAATATATCCTCTCCAAAATACTTCGAAGGGTTCTGTCAGAGGGACTGCTACACCTTCTCCGAGAAGGACTGTGATGTCTCCTCTTAGAGAGATTTTGCCAATGAATTCCCTGAGGAAGCAGGCAATGGCTTCTTTCAGACGGCTGATTACATGGGGTTCTCTCCCTGAAGAAGCCGAGTTGCTGTGGTTGATTTTTTGGTGCTTTATCACCGTAGACATTGTCATTTATTTTGGGGACTTAAGTCATCTCTTCCACAAACCATGGTCTTCTGCGTTTGCAAGGGTCTGGGTGGGAGAGAGCTCGCTGGTTTGGGCTCTGGAGCTTGTCTACCACGCTCTCTTCCTCCCTGCCACGTGTCCTTTTGCTTAGCGCTTGAGCCTGTTGACCTGAGCCTGACAGCTGGTGTCCTCGCTCCTTCGCTATCTCCCATGAAGTAATAACAATTGGCACTTTTGTTGTGGTGCAAGTTGTTGACCGAGCACAACTTGTCTGGCCTCATCTTCTTCAATTTCTGGCTCATAAAAGTCACAATTCTATGTGCTGCTTGGAATGCCTGCCTTAGGCCTTGAACAAGCGGTTGGATGATTTTGGGCTGAGAGGATTTCTCAGGTTGTGTCTTGGAAGAAACAGTGCTTGTTTGGGGGGTTTCAATTCTGTTTCTTGACAGACCCCTCAGTGTTCTAGGACTGATTTTGTATAGCCCTGTGTTTTGTGTTTTAGGTCCCTTGACAAATTTCTTCAAAGGATCTGTCAAGACAGAGGTCTTTCTGAGGCTTGATTTAATCCATGTTTCATCCTGATTGCTTCCATAGTCAGGATGGTTGGAAGCCAGCTTAGAGAATTTAGCTTCTCTATGTGATGGTGATGCACTACCCTTCTGTGGATACCCTAATTTAAATCCAAGATGCAATTGAACATCACCATGGCCTTCAGGGCTGTTTAAAAGGTGGAGCTTTGGGGTAGATGAGAAGGTACGGCCCCCAAGTAGACTGTAACTTATGAGAGCAATTAAGGCCTGAACATCGGCCACATTTTAAGCATATTGGATACTTTAGGACAAGACCTGAATCTAGAGGGACATTGTGGGGTATTTGACTTCTTATGAGTTTTCCTGCTATTTTTAACTTGAGTTCTCTTAGAAGATGTTCTGAGTTATCGGTGTTTGACTGGGAGAGAGAACTAGTTTTGAGGGAATGCTGAGACTCAAAAGTCCTACTCGGTGCACATGGTGAGATTTTACTCTGCTCCCTGGAAACAGAATCTTCCCTAGTGTAAAGCATCTCTGATCTCATCAAGTCAGGAAACCAGGTCCCGGTACATGAGACGGACACATGCTCAGTGGCTTCCTGGATAATATTGTGGGATTTTGAGCTTGGTTTCCTTACTCCCAATCTTGTGCCAGAGAATCTCTGTATTATGGAAGATGTGGAGCCGCGGGTCCACATCTTCAGTGGCATTTTCTTCTCATTACTGTGAAATAAAATATGTCTCTGTATGTACTTTTTATCCACTGACGTCTGAGACATGGTCCTTGGAACCCTGTCTAGCAGGCTTTAGGAAAATGCCATCAGTTCAGCTGGAACCCCAAATAAATTTTCGATGGACTGACAGCTGTCCATAGTGAATCTTTCTATTGAAAAGGGTTGAGAACAAGGCTTCCTTTCCATAGTGGTTCCCAGGACATTCCCCAGCATTAGCATACTGGAGAGGTATTTCCTAGGTAGTCTCTGCCTACAGACATGGCTTTCCCAGACATTCTGCTGTATGCCCAGGAAAGAATGGATAGCGATAGCGCTTCTTCGAGCCACTAATCCTGCCTGAAACTCCTGGGATAGTAATCTGAATGGGTATGAAGAATACCTCTGGAATTCCTCCATTTTCTTCTTTCCACTTTCTTCCTTAGATAAGACATTCATGCTCCAGATATCAGGATACCTGGTTCCCTTGCTGTCCCCTGTCTTATCAGAGGGTAGATTTTGAAGGACCAAAGGAAGAACTGATGATTTTTTTCATAGTATTGTCTGTATAGGACTTTGAAGACTGCAAACTACCAACACCAATGTTTTCCATACCAAAAGCTATGGAAACTTCAGGCACCCCAGAACCCTGGCTGTGCCCTAATTCAGTTGTTCTGTCAATGATAGAAGGACATGGGATTGAAGGGCTGTGTATGGATCTAGATAAGGAATTCTCTGCATCTAACTTTGCTGGTGCGATCATCTCAGTGTCTTTATTCTCACACATTGATCCTTGATTCGAATCCTTGATTTTCTTTAGTTTAGGAGATTTTGTTTTGAGACCTAGAGATTTTACAGCCTGAAGCCTTTGCTCATGAGTTGACACTGTAGGATCCTTAAGGGGAGATGTTTGCTGAGATATTAATTCTGCAGAAGTCACTTGAATATCTGCCCTTTGAGTTAACTCCATCGGTTTTACCAGGTCTTGAAGATGTGGTCTTGGGTGTAAATTCAAACACTCCTTTACTCTAAGGCTTGGTCTCATGCCCAGTCCTATTGGTTCTACAGCCTGGGGACATGGTCCTGGTGCCACTTCTTCAGATTTTTACGATCTGAATCAATGGTTTGGCAGTTACTAAAGTCTTTATTAGTGGAAAGCCTGGCCGTTGTTTTGTTTCTAAAGCCTGATGTTTTGGCTCTATGACTACTTTTTTGGATTGCACATTTTGTAGCTGAAGGCTTGGAGGAAATTCTGAACTTATCACATCATGTGTTCTGGAAGTCAAATCATTGTATTTTGACATTTGAGGGATACTTTCTGGAATCATCACAGACTTTGCAACTTGAAGTGGTGGTCTGGAGATCATTTCCACAAATTCACACACTTTTGGGAGGGCCACTGAGTGAGGAACTGAAAGCTGTGTCTTCACAGATTCTGTTACTTGATCTCGTGGCTTTACACTAATCCCTACAACGTTTATCATTTCATCCAGTGATTCTGTTGGAGTGATGCTTACATTTTCCAGGCTCAGATTCTGAGGTTTTGTTAGCTTAGCCACTACCCCTCCTGACTGCTGTGTACCAAAGGTGAGCTCTACAGAGTCTCTCTTTCCCACAACTTGACTCTTTTGCACGCCTGCCAACTCAATGGATTCTTTGTGCAGCCACACCATAGAGGCCAAATTTTTAGATTTGGGAATCTGAGGTCCTGGCCCTGGTGTTATTCCTGAAGTGGAATCTGGGATGGGACAGAATTGCCTTGTTGTTATTACAGATTGTTCCCTTTGAGATCTTTCCTTAGAGCCCACCCCCAGAGGTCCTACATGTTGAGGACATGGCCTTGGAGAGTTTTCTATAAATCCAATCTCTCTATTTATCGCCTTTGGAGTCATTCTAAATTCTTCCCCTTGCTGTCTTGCTTCACAAGTCAACTCTATGGTGTCTGCAACATGGTTCTTGAAGCTGAGGGTCATTCTATCAGATTTTGTACCCTCTTTTGTCTGTAACTTCTTGAAATCTTGAAATTGAGGCCATGACCAAAGAATGTAACTCAGGAGGTTCTGGGAACTGGTAGCTTTTCTGTAGATTTGGCTCTGAGGATTTTAAATCATGATTACTTAGTGTTGGAGTCAGATCAAACAATTTTGGTACTTGAAGATCTAGCTTCGGGGGCATCTCTAACGATTCTAGGATGTTATCTGTTGGTTTGGAGCTCAACCTCATAGATTTCCCTGTCATTTCTCTGCTTTTATGTCCCACCCCATTTGTAAATTCTAAAGATCCCACATCTTGGGAAACTGATGTTGAAGTAAAATGCACCGATTTAGGGGCTTGACACCTAGGCTTCATGCACATCTCTGCAAAGTCCTTCACCTGTCGCTCTGGTCTCATGGATTCTGTGAGGGGATGAATTGTCTGGGGCATAAGGTTCCCAGGTTTCACATTTTGAAAAATTGATTTTGGTGGTAACTCCACAGATTTTCCAATTTCCTGCAGACACACTGATGACAATTTCACCTGTTTTACACCTTGCCACTTTGGCTCTGAAGGAAATGCCAAAGATTTTCTATATTTCTGCTCTGATTATAGTGGCAAATCTGAGAATTTGACACTGGTTAGTGATGGTCCTGCTAAGAGCTTCCTGGTGGACTGCTGTGGCAATACTATCATTGGTTCTTTTGAAGACCGCCCACTTTGAGACTGTGATGCTGGCTTCAAATGTATGGCTTGAACATTTT
The DNA here is from genome assembly GCF_947179515.1 of Apodemus sylvaticus. Classification (NCBI taxonomy): domain Eukaryota; kingdom Metazoa; phylum Chordata; class Mammalia; order Rodentia; family Muridae; genus Apodemus; species Apodemus sylvaticus. Next base: position 125,273,439 of record NC_067477.1, on the reverse strand, counting down.
GAGAAAGAGGTTCTTTCAAAAACACCTTACTTCTCAAGGCATTCAGATCACTGCCAGGAGTCAGTTTTACAGCATTTGTACAAAAAGGTGTGTGTGTGTACTCCTCTCTGGAAACTTTTTATCTTCAGGAGATGACGTTGGTAAAACCACAGAATTCACACCATTTGACTGAGGTCTCAAATTAAATATAGGTTTTGTACTTTGCTGCCATGACCCAAGCTGGTTCTTCCAAACTGGGATCTTTTGAAACTTTGCCCCTAGCATTAAGTTAGATGAATTCATATCTTGAGAAGGTGATACACCCAAATTGCTTGACCCTGGATTTAGTTCAGACACCAAATCTTTCAAGTGGGGTTCTTGAGATTTTAGAGCTTGTAAATGTGCCCCAGGGTTGTAGCCAATAGAATTTACAGACTGAGATTGTTGACTTAGAGTACATGCAGAAGAATTTATATCTTTCAAATGTATTCTAGTATTGCACCAAACAGGATTTACACACAGAATTTGTGGTGGTGGAAATGAAGAAAAGTTCATACCTTGAAAAAGTGGTCCAAGATTATACCTATTAGAATTTTCACACAGATGGTTTTGCCCTAGAGTGTATACAGAAGAATTCCCAGCTTGCGAATGTAATTCAGGATTCTCTGGGGTGAATGCAGAAGAATCTGCACACTGAGCATTTGATCTTGGGGTGCATGCAGAAGAATCTGCACACTGAGGACTTGACCCTGGTATGCATGCAGAAGAATCTGCACACTGATATTTTGATCCTGGGGTGCATGCAGAAGAATTTGCATACTGAGGACTTGGCTCTGGGATAAATTCAGTAGAATTTATGTCTTGCAAATGTGACTCAGGGGTGCTCCCAGTAGAACATAGGCATTGCAATTTTGATCCCGAAAAGCAAGAGGAAGAATTCATCCCATCTGAATGTATTCCAGGATTGCACTCAGAGTTTATACACTGAGTGTTTGACTGTGGAATCCACACAGAAGAATTCATATCTTGTAGATATGGCCCAGGTATATACCCACTGGAATCTACGTATTGAGAATGTATATTGGGAGTACATGCAGAATTCACATCTTCCAAGTGTGACCCAGGATAGAATACCTTAAATTTTATACCCTGAAGGTCTGGACTAGGGCTCAACTCAGATGATTCTACATCTTGTATCCCAGTAATCACCTCAGAAGGTTTTATACTTCTCACGTGTCCTTCCATAGAGTCTACACCTTGAAGTTTCATGCCCATGATCAGCTCAGGATATTTCAAATCTTGCAAATTAAAGCCTGAATCCAGCCCTATAGATTGTGTGCTTAAAAACAACTTCCTTGGGGTGACCACAGGTGTCTCACCTTGTAGGCTCATTTCTGCTGGTTTCATACCAAGGACATTCTTCTCTGTGATGACTTCAGATGGCATACTTTCCACGTGTGTTCTAGGACTGAAGCTCATAGATTTGACATCTTGGACTTTTACACCCATGATCGTCCTCAAAGATTTAAGATCTTGTAACTGTGGGCCTGATTCACAGTCTTCCATCTCCATTTCTTGAGGCTTTGTCTTCAGAATTGAATCTGATTTTATACTTTGGGACTGAGGCCCTGATTTATCATCTAGCTTGACCCTTTGAATTTTGGTCGAAATTGGTTTACTTTTCATCGGTGACCTGGGAGTTAGCTTTAATTTCATATTTTGGCATGTTGTTTCAGGTGTGAAGTCAGACCATTTTGTACTTAGGCCCTGGGGCTCAGACTTCAACTCAGACCCTTGGCCTAATACCCCAGATTTTGCTTCTAAAGACCTTGGCTCTTCTTTAAACACTGAAAATGTTACATCTTGAGGCTGTTGAGTTCCTGGAGATGACTTGAATGGTTTCAATTCTCGTGACTGTATTCCAGGGGCCAGTTTAGGAAATCTCCTGTCTTCTATATGGAACCTGGATTTGAATGTCACTAATTTTTTATTAGTGATCAATGACCTTAAGGTAGGATCACATTTGGGATTTTTCCATGGCAGCATAGATTTGTCAATAGTTTTGAACCTGTGAGACAAGCATGCCTGGGTTGACCCGGAAGGTTCTTTACCTTCTGTCTTGAGCCTTGTCATCAAGTCCTCAGATGTCTTCACATCCCTTTCTTGTACTGAGGGTTGTAACTCTGTGGCTGTGTTGCCTTTAGGCTGTAAACCCAAGAGAGATTTTGTGTTTTCAAGCCCTGCTCCATGGTGAAATGACACAATTTCCACACAATGAGACTGTAGTTCTGAACACGATGTGAAGTTTCCCCCTTTTTGTACCTCTGGTCCTGGTAACAACTGGAGGGTCTTCACACACTGTTCTTGTGGCCTGAGGTTAAAATCCCCAGATTTTTTTCCCTTAAGTTTTGCCCCATGAGTCATTTCCAATGGCTTCCCACCTCCCAATTTTATGAAGGGTTTCTGTTCTGTGTATGTGACACCTTGAAACGGTGACCCCCTATTGAATCCTGACATCTTTACACCTCGGAACTCCTTTCGAGGTGTCCACTGAACAGATCTAACACTTGCAGCCTTTGGCTCTTTGTTTAGCTCCCCGGATGTCATGCCTTGAGCCTGTGGCTCTGAAGTCAAGTGAAGTGGATTTAGTTCCTGCAACCGTACTGCTAATGGAGAGGTTTTTACTTCCTGTAACTGTGGTTCAAGATAAAATGCCACCTTTTTTCTCCTTGAGTCTTTGACCTGGCAGTCACTTTGGATGACTTCACACTTCTCCATAGCATGGGAGGCTTCAGTTCTGTAGCTCTGGCATCTCCAGACTGTGACCTTGAGTTTGAAGCTACACCTTTCTCACTTTGAAACTCAGATATTGGTATCCATTGAATAGTCTTTGTGCTTTCAATTGAAGGTTGTGCCAGAGTTTCCACACCTTGAAGTTGTAGGTCCAACGTTGACTCCAAGGCTTTTTCTTGGTATATCTGGGACCCTGGAGTCAAATGGCAAGGTTTCATACTTGGCACCTGTAGTTCATTTTGGAACCCTTCAGATTTTACACTTTGAACAATTGGCTGAGGACCCAATTCAAATGAGGTTGTATCTTTGAATTTTAACTTAGGGTTGAGCTCTATGGGTTTCATATGTGCAGGTTTGGGTTCTTGAGCTGACTCCATGGGTAATGTATTTTCTGATCCAAGCTGCTTTTTCTGTTGATCAAAAATCCCACCTTTCCACTCTAGTGGATTTACAGTTCTCTGGTCATCCTCTCTAGACTTAGGAGTTGAGTCCATGTGTGCCTTTCCTTGACACTGTTGTATTGAGGTGAAATCTACACATTTTACCTCTCGGATTCCTTGGGTTGGGGCTACAGTTGTAGGTATTAAACTTTGTTGTTTCAAACAAGGGGTGATCACAGGTTTCCTATCTTGCATTTGTGTCTGTGACATCAGTTCCTTGTGCTTTATGCCTTGCAGTCGAAGCCTTTCAAACATCTCTATTGATTTATCTTGAAACAGCATGCTTGGTACAAAAGTCACAGAACTCTCCCGTTGCTTCTTTGGCTCAATTTTCAAGTCCATGGCATTTACATCTTGAACATGTGTATCACGGTCCAACCCCTTATTTTTTATATCTTGAATTCTTGAACCAGGAATCAACTTCACAGGCTTCATATCTCCTCTCAGGGAACCACTTGGGGATATCACAGCAGATTTTATCCTCTTGAGACATTCTTCTACAGTTAAGATCACAGATTTCCTATCTTCCATTGTTGGCTTTGAAGGTAGTAACTTTGGTTTTAAACCCTTCAAGCTGGAGACTGGAGGCAGTCCTTTAAGGGTCCTATCTCCTGTTTGCATCCCTGAGGTTGACAGCATAAATTTGACATGCTCCAGCTCTGACTTTGACTTTAATTTTGTAGATGTAATGTCTCCCAAATGTAGCCCTGGTGTTAATTCCACAGATGTCAGAGCTTCTTGCTTTGAGACTATATTGTCCTCCATGGGTTTTATATGTCCTAAAAGCTGTGCTTCAACCAATTCAGAAGATGCTATGCCTTGGGTCTGTGATCTTCTGATCAACTCAAAATGATCTACATTTGATAAGTGTTTCCCAGGGTTAAATTTCGTTGTTTCCCATGTTGCTACCTGTTGCTCAGATAATGTTTCATAAGACACTTTCTCTTCAACACTTGGCACTTGATTCCATGTGATATATGTTACATCTTGAATCGGGGACTGGTGTACTATCAATTTGGACTTCATCCCTTCCCTCTCTGGTGGTGTGGTCAACTCAGAAATTTTTACACATTCTAAGTGTGGCCCTGACTTTAGGTCTGATATTTTCACACCTTGAAGTTGAGTTCCTGGTATTCCATCCCAAAATTTGACATCTTCCAGCTGTGGTCCTATGCTAAAACTCACTTGGCTTGTATCCTGTAGCCCTGGAGTCATCTTGGCTAAATTGGGATTCTGTATCCCAAATTCTGGAGTCATATAACTGTCACTAACGAACATTGATTCTGAGTTTAGCTCCCCAAATTTGTCCCCTTGAAGTTTTGGTCTTGAAGCCAGCTCAGAAAATTTGGCATCTTGTTCCCAAGATCTTATGTTGACCTCCTCAGATATCATGCTTGGATGCTGTATTTCAGAAGCTTGTGTTGCAAATTTCATCCAGTGAAACTCTGATCCTTGTATAGGCAGAGCAAGCTTCCGCTCTTCCACCTTTGGCTCTTGGCTTAATGGCAGTAATAATTCTCGCATACATCCTTGAGACTTCTCTTGAAGTGGAAAGCCCTGTTTGAGCTGTGTATCTTTGGGGATAGGATCAGAAAATCTCCCATCTTGCAAACATGGTCCCAGATTTACTTTCATAGATTTCACATGTTGTGGTTGTGGTTCTGAAACCTTTGGCCCCGGAATAAAACTAGATATGATTTCTGGCATTGGGGAATATGATATTGCTTCATTAGATTTCAAACCATAATGTGGGGGGCCTGAGGTAGAATTTGCTGGATTTTCCCCTTGAATAAGTAGCCCTTGATATAACTTTGGAAATCTGACACTTTGCAGTTGTGGCCATGGAGTTAGTCCTGATTTGGCAATTGGCTGCTCTTGGCCCAGATTCAAATCCACAGATTTCACATTTGGAATCTTTGTTCCCTCAAATGACTCCTTTGGTGATAAACTTTGTAGTCCTGGCTCTGATTTCTGTTTTCAGAATCTATCACTCCTAGAGATGGCTGTTTTACTAAATCCACTGATAACTCACTTTGTAACCCTAATCCTGTATCTAATTGGGTAGACTTTATGTTGTGGACCTGTGGCCCTGGAATCACATCTATAATATGTGATATGGGTCCTGCAGTCAAATCTATAGGTTCTACAACTTGTACAGATGGTTCAGAGGTTAATTCTTCAATTTTCAAATTTTCTACCAATGACTCTGATTCCTCACTTTGCACTCTTGGTTCTAGATTCAACCCCTGAGATCCCATTTCTGAATAGGTTTCTACAGTGGTCCCCTGGAAATCATCAACTTCAAGTAATGCCAATTTGGTACTTTCCGTGTATTCATATAGACTTCTTTCTGATGGGTTAGTAATTTCTGAACATGGTTCTTGTGTCATATGAGCAAAGTCCACATCCGGGGCTGTGGTTCTGGGGTCATCACTTCCAGGCCTATGGTTGGCACTTCTAATTTCTGCTAGCAAATTCAGAATATCTTCTGGAGTCTCCTTTACCTCTTTTACAAGGTGGATCCTAGTTTCAAGAATATCTTGGAGTGGTGGTAAGTCCATCTCTATAGATTCTGAGGTTTGGCTCGGTGGTGCTGGAGTCATTCCTACTGATGAGTGTGTCAACTCAGCAGATTCTTCTATCTGATGACAAGTGTCAGAGGTCACCCGTGCTTCTGAGGCTTGTTGGTTTTCAGTCAGCCCTTCAAAATCTGGGGACAAAGAACTTAAGATGAGGTTCACATCTGAAGATTTTACTGCATTAATGTGTGTGGTCAACTCATCAACTTTCATACTTTCCACCAGGGACTCGGGAATTAAACTCCTACAGTCTAGCAGTGAAATCTTTGTATCTTCAAGCAGTGGCACACTGGCAATATTCTCAGAGATGTTTTTTGGTACCAAGTTTGAAGATTTTATATCTTCAAGTGGTAGTCTTGAGGCCAATGCAACCATTTTTATATCTTCTAGTACCTCCTGTGGTAGGGCCGAATGAACACCTTCCATACCTTGAGACTGTGAAACAATAGTCAAATTTTCAGATTTATTATTTTGCACCGGTTGATTTGGGGCCAACCCAGGAGATTGTACATCTTGGAGTTGTGGTTCAACTGTACCTTGGGCAGACTTTTCATCTGGAAGCTGAGACTCTGGGACTAATGGGACAGGTTTCTCAGTTTGCATTTTTGGTATTGGGGTTAATTCCTCAGACTGTATGCCCTGCTCTTGTTGTTCTGGGGCCAAATCTGTAGATACCACCGTTGGGGTCAGTAGTCCATTTTCTACCATTTGTGGAGCTAAAACCTTGTATATGTCCACAGGTTTTATAACTTGCAGTCTTGAATATACATTCTGTAATTCTGTTGTTAAGTTTACTGACTCCATAACCTTAGATTGTAGTGTTGTGTTTTTCTCCAAACACTCCACTTCTTGAAGTTTTGGAGTAGCTGGCATGACTTCAGAATTTGCAAATTGATGCCATTGGCTCATCCCTGTAGGTACTGTCCCTTGATCTGGGGCCCCTGAGGCTGTTGTCACAGATTCTGTCATTTGATGATGTGATGGAGTCATCGCTGTAGGATTCTTCCATTGTGGCCACATATCAGAGGTTAACTCTAGAGGCTCTGTCATCTTGTGACTTTGTGTTGGACTCACCTCTGAGCAGTCTATGTCTCGGTGCCATGGAGTGAACTCCGAAGGGTCCATGACCTGATGAGGTGGTTTTGGAGTCAATGACAGATTCTCTGTGCCTGGATGTCGTGTCATCCCAATGGAGTCTCTGACTTGAACCTCGGATGCAGAAGGCAACTCTAGAGAGTCTTTGGCGAGAGCCACTGACGGTGCAATCAAACCAGTTTGTAAAGGTGGGATCACTCCCGTGGGGGACCGCTGAACCCTTGAGTTTACCTTTATGGATTGCACTGGTGGTTCTGGAATCATCCTTGATGAGTCAAGGACTTAGATGATGGCTGTGAAGGTTGAAGAGAGCTAGGAGTAAACCTGACCTCTTTTGTGGCTTGATTCTGTGACCCCGAGTTCATGTTTAATGTTTTTGGGACGTTATGCTGATGCAGCAGAAGCCTTTCCCCAGATTTGAAGACTGGATGGTGTGGGTCTTGACTCATCTTTGATGGTTCTACAACTTGTTGTTTATGCAATGTTTCTACCCCCAATGTATCTACACCAATGACTTGGTGTTGTGGCTTTGGGGCTATTTCTGTGGATTCTGTGACATAAGAACATAATTCATTAATTATCTCCCTAGAATCCACAATGTTAAACAATATCTTTATGTTTGAGGTATTTGTGATTTGATTTAGTCTTGAGGACATACTCTTTGATGCCCTTGCTTGATGTTGAGGACTTGCTATTGGGTTTGATGACTTGGGAGGTATACTCACTGTTTCAGCTTGGTTTGATGGCTGTGATAAGTTAGTCTTATCTTGTGCTTTCCCCATAGAGTCTGTATGCTCTGAAAGTGAATCTGGGATAATTCCCATTGATTCCATGACCTGAAGCAATGCCATCTGAGTGATCTTTGTGCTGTTTGTGGCTGAATATGGTACCTTGGGTGTCAGTTCTACAGAGTCTGTATCCTCTGAATGTAAATCTGGGATAATTCCCATTGAATCCATGACCTGAGGCAATGCCATCAGAGTGATCTTTCGGCTGTTTGTGGCTGAACATGGTACCTTGGGTGTCAGCTCTACGGAGTCTGTATCCTCCGAATGTAAATCTGGGATAATTCCCATTGAATCCATGACCTGAAGCAATTCCATCGGAGTGTCCTTTGTGCTGTCTGTGGCTGAACATGGTACCTCGGGTGTCAGCTCTACAGAGTCTGTTACCTCTGAATGGGAATCTGGGTTTATGGCCATTGAATCCATGACCTGAAGCAATGCCATTGGAGTGACCTTTCTGTTGTCTGTGGCTGAACATGGTACCTGTGGTGTCAGTTCTACAGCGTCTGATTCAGAAGAGATGCTGTAGCTAGTGGAATGTTTCCCAAACTCCAGAGTCGCAGTGTCAGAGATGGAGGAAGAAGACGTATACTTTGATTCTGATGAATTCATGTCTTTAAGTGCTGAGCTGAAAAGCAGAGAGAATATTTTTTTCATTGTCTTTGGAATCAGTAGTGAGAAAATTAGGACAAAGAAAGAAAGTGATCATTTCAAGTCTAACATAGTTCTGGTGTAAGAAAGGAGAGGGTGGAAAAGGGGTTGCTTCCATGGGCATCAGTTATTGTAAAGAATCCCTCCACCAGGAGCAAGGGAGATGAGTCAGTGAAGTGAATGCCATACAAGTAGAGAAGCTGCACCCTATCCCCAGATCACACACGATAACAGAGTGCATGGTGTCCCAGTGCTGGAGAAGAGGAGACAGGCATGTACCTGGCGCTCACTGTCCCACTGAGAGACTTTATTTCAAAGAACAAGATGGATGGTTCCAAAAAATGACATCCAAATTTCAATACCCATTAAGCTGGATGACCTCAGTTCAGTTCAGTCCTTAAGATCTGCATGTTAGAAGAGAACTGACACCTGTGGCCTGCCCTCTGACCTCCACATACATGTGGCATACTTGTGCACACATGCATAAAAAAGAGAAATGCTAAAAATGAATAAATGTATTTTTAATTAAAAAAAAACTTCACCGTTTTGGGGGTTAGATGGTTCAGTACTTAAGAGCAGTGACTTCTCTTCCAGAAGATGCAAGTTTGATTCTCAGCACCCACATGGTGGTTCACAAACATCAGTATCTCTAGTACCAAGAGATCATATACCCCATTCTGCATCTGAGGGCACCAGGCATGCATGTGGGGCACAGATAGTCATACATGCAAAACAGGCATACATGTAAAATATAAATAAATTTTAAAAAATGGTTCTTTCTGACTGAAATTTCCCCTTTACTCTTTTTCCTTCCTTTTATTTGAAATATTTCCCTACCCCCCTACCCAGAAACTCTGTTTCCTGACCTTGCATTTTCCAGGTGTTGAAAGATGTTTTTAAAGCTTCTATCGATTGAGCATAATATACAGTCCTGGGTTTGGTCCTTACGACGACGACGTCCTGGAATACTGAACACAGCAGGTTAGGTCAGTGGAACTGAAGTGATATCAAAGTATCAGTAAGTTAACTAATATGAATAGAAAACTGATTTAGGAATGAGACAATTACTCTCATAGTAAATGATGTAAAAGTATCAGGTATTTTATACTTCTAGCACTTACAATTAAGGCTATGTCTTAGTTGGGGGTTCTAGTGTTGTGATGAAACCACATGACTAGAAAATTCTTGCAGGTAAAGGGTTAGTTTCACCGACCAACTTTCAAGTCATACTCCATTGTGGAGGGAAGTTAGAGTAAGAACTCAGGGCAGGATCCGTGAGGCAGGAGCTGATGCAGAGTCTCTGCTTACTGCCTTGTTTTCATGGTTTTCTCACCCTGACTACTTATGTCACCTATGACCACCAGCCTGGAGTGGCACCACCCACAGTGAGCTGGACTTTCCCACAATCATTGATCATCAATTAAGGAAATGCACCACAGGCTTGCCCACAGGGCAATCTGGAAGGAGCAGTTGAGGCTTCCTCTTCTAAAATGAGGCTAGCTTGTATCAAGTTGATGTGAAACAATCTTAGGACAGTCTGAAGACAGACTCTGCTTACCATGCCAGATCACTTGCTGTGGCATACTTCTTGGATTCTTCCAATTCTAAAGCTGGTAATAGGAGTAAAGAAACTACTTAGCATAGTAACTACTGATACAATGTAAAAGAATCCCTTTCATTCAATAATCATGAGGGCAAAGATAGAGTCATGCCTGCCATGGAGCTAATTAGTGGCACGACACAGCTACCACGTTTTAAATGTCCATATTCTCTGCTTTCTTCATCATGGACCAGAAGTGTCTCCACTAGAAGCATGGGAATGGGAACATAACAGTGGGAGACACAGAGAGCCTGATACATCTCTTCCTTTAGAGATGTTTACCCAGAATACATAGTAGAGGACTAAAGGCAACAAACTCTTAGTAGTTATTCTTTGTCCAGTCTCCTGACCCAGTGAGTTTCTTTCCAGGACTTTGAGTTTCCATGAAAATATATGGGACATGGGAAAGGGACCATGCAGGAGTTATGGGGCTGTTGTATGCATGACTTTGCAAGTGAAGATGTTAGAAAGATGCCTTTACTCTAGTCACACCCTCATTTTCAATTTTCTTTCACATGCTGTCAACGATCAGTGTCTTAAAGCAGAAACACAGCAGCTTGAGCTAACAATAAGGGATAGAGTAATTCTGACCTTTGATTTTCCTGTTATCTTCAAGAACCTGTTGCTTTGAAGCCTAGAGAAACACACAGAAAAAAAGAAACAAGAAAGTTAGGTTTATGTTATAGATTGGAGATTTTATTGACAATATATCTCATCTTCCCTGTGGGTTATTGATATGCTTTAGTCATATGTAATCATCTTGAAAAATGTGTAATTATGTCATTAGATACTAATTTATTAATGAATAACTTATTATATATAATAAGGAAATACCAAGATGGCATTGTAGGCAAAGGTGCTATACACCATGCCCAAAACCTGTGTTGTCTGGAGCTCTTGTAGTAAAAGGAGAGAAGCAGTTTTCACCAGTCCTCTCACTTCCCTCCATGTGCATGCCATGGCATTTGTGCATGCATACACACATGCATACATGTTATTCAGTGTTTTCAAAAATTACATTCTAGATTACTATGTGGCATACTGAGACTAAAGATAAATATGCCCCCTTTACTCTAGAGCCAAGCATTAGTAAGGAAAACAGCCACCTAAACAGATAAGATACTATGTGGGAGCCAGCAAAATGGCTCAGTGGGTACAGGTACCTGTTGCCAAGCCTTGCCAACTGACATTTACCTCCTATGGCTTTCAAGGTAGATGGAAAGAACTGACTCTTGTAGGTTGTCTTCTACTTCTCTGTGCCCCATGACACATGCACACACTTACACACTTACACACACACACACACAATTTTTTTCAGTGTGGTAAATGTAATAGAAATGCATCACTGAACTCAGAAGAACTTGATTAATTTCCTTAAACAGAATGAAAGAATACTCCATAAATTTCTATTTGAGCAACAGATCAGAGAGTCAGCTGATTTCTAGGCTAAAAAGTGCATTATAAGCAAGTAAAACACCACTGAAAAGGCATATGGAACTTGTGTTGTGGGGCATTCACCAGAGAAGACTGGATGGACATGGATTTTAGCCACCAGCATGTCTTTATTAGCCACTCAGCAACTACAATGGATGTTCAGGACCCCAGTGTATCCACAAGCCTTTTTCAGAGTGACCTCTTAAGCACAAAAACCATGTTCTGGGTTGACATAAATTAACAAGAATGGTTAACCAGAAGCAGAAGCCAAAAAGTGAGGCTAGTCCATTTGAGGCTCCCAGAACTATGGACTTTGATGGATTGGGCCATTGTTTTACCTGTGGCAGGTGGTGCTGACTATGTGCTGAGATTTACAGTCTGAAAGGCACTTCCATCATGGAGTCAGCTGTGCTAAAGTCTGGAGCCCTGTAACCATTTGCAAGTGCACTTTTGCTCAGCTGTGGGAGATGGTGCTGAGAGGGTGAGAAGCAGGGAAAGCTTAGGGGTAGGAGTTCAATTCTATTCCATAAGGTCTTCCTAGCAAGTAGTAAACTCATAGGACATTGCAGTGATGCCCACAGTCAGGTTAAGGGCATTAATGACATTTGTCACCATTAAAATGAGTCAAATATGTACTCCCTCCTTTTGTGTCAGGGCATCAATGTCTAAAGAGCCTAGCCAACAATTCTGGGGCATTTGGTGAATATGTCTATGATTTAGTAACCCAGTTTACCACAGAGTTAAGTATGTCTGGTGGTAGTATTGATAGTTTTGAGCTTATTTTATGCTTAATCATGCATTATGTATAAATCTATATTCATGGTGAGACCATTAAGATACAAAGCAAAAGAAAACTGGTGTTGAAATACCAGTTAATATGTCTACCAATGTGCCTTCTGTATCTGTATCTCCACACGATCTACAAATATCACACATGTAAGTAATCTGGAAACACCCTCATGGTGAAATACCTACAGATACTGCATAGAGCATGGCATGTGCTTGGAATGTAGTTTATCCTGTGTGAAAAGAAGGTTACAAAGAAAGCTAAGCTGAATGCTTTTCACAATTGAGCCCAGGATGCTACTGATGGAAGCTCTTCTTGGCCCATGTTGCTGCTTAGGAGCTTGGTCACCTCCATCCTGTGCTGTGGACGTTTGAAATAAACAGTGGATAGACCAGGTGACTAGAGACTAGGGACACATATCTATAGGTATTTGGCTCCTGTTTTATGAGCATTTTACCAGATAAGTAGATTCTTTTCTTTTGTCTTCCATTGGTCATGTGGATCCTGTTCCTCTCAGCACTTCACAGCCAGAACTGCTTGCTCATGCAAAGCCCCACTTTCTCCTGCTTTCCTTAGAACATGGATTCACAGGTTCCTGAACCAATGTTTCCTGAGTTATGACATATAGGATCTCAAAGAATTCCTTTTAATTTTACAGGTTCTGGATGACTTGATTAGCATTAGAGAAAGGGAGAGGGGGGTGGGAGAGAGAGAGGGAGAGAGAGAGAGAGAGAGAGAGAGAGAGAGAGAGAGAGAGAGAGAGAGAGAGACTTCCTAAAGGGAAAACACTGAAAAGCAACAGTGAAAACTCAGGTTACTTTGAGGTCCTAAGTCAAACTGTTAAAAAAAAATGGGTTGGCAAAAGTGTTGGGACAAAGAAATGTACCATATAAAGACCTCATTAAAAAAAATCAAGAATCTTAGAGTGCCACATGCTCAAAGGACACACAGTGTCTGTGCTGACACAGAGATAAAATTGGTCTTGCTACACTCAATATCTGAGGCAAGAAGAGCAGTCACTCCTAACTGCTGGAGATGAATACACTTCCAAAGAACACATGCACCACAAGAGAGTCCTTCTACATCAGTGGTTCTGATTCCATAGGTTGGGTGTCAAAGGACCATTTTACAGGGGTCACCTAAGATGATCAAAAAACAGAGTTTATTTACATTATTATTCATAACAGTAGCAAGATTACAGTTATGAAGTAGCTATGAAAATAATTTTATGGTTGGGGGTCACCACAGCATGAGGAACTATTAAAGGGTTGTAGCATTAGGAAAGTTGAGAACCACTGTTCTTCATGAATTGCATGTGTGATGTATGCCTCAGTACATACACACATTCTACAGGTTTATCTTTGTGTCCTCTAAAATGGCAACCTTATAGCCCACAGGTTATCTGCCTAGTGACAGCCCTTCAACCAATATACTGATGCAAACTTGTGCTTCAGATCCATGAAGTTTGAGTCCAAATAGCCTACACAAATTTCTCTTTTTAAAAATATATATACTCTCACTAGGTACTATACCACCCTGAGCTTTAGATTACTGGTGGTGCCAACCGCCAGGGGTCTGCCTGCACTCAGGAACTGAGCACATAGGCGGGTTTGTCTACCAGCCTGCCTGGCCAGGGGCCGTGTCCTGCCTACGGAGCTGTGGAAGGGGAGAAGCCCCTCCGCCATATTTGCTGACTGCCGGGGACAGAAAAGGATCACTAGGTACTGTGTCACCCTGAGCTTTAGATTTCTGGTGGTGCAAACTGCCAGGGGTCTGCCTGCACTCGGGAACTAAGCACATAGGCGGTTCATCTGCAAGCCAATCCATCACAGGACCTGTGTCCTATGTGAGAATCAACAGAGGGAGTGACCCCCACCACAACATCTTTGCTCCATAATAGAGCAGACAGAGAACACCTGGTTAACCTTGACAATCTAAGTATAACATTGCTTGAGGCAAGACAGAGAAGGGCTCCAAAGGCACAAAACAGGAAGGGAGCATATCAGTAATCTATGCCAGAAGAAACCCAGTCATCCAGTGTTGCAGAGATAACCTTAAAGATCCACAGTAGGTTGAAGCACCAGCCAGTGACAATAAGACCATCTAACACCTGGGAGGACTAGATGGCTAAAGGCAAACGTAGGAACGTTACTAACAGAAACCAAGGCACTATGACAGCATCTGAACCCAATTCTCCAACATTAGCAAGTCCTGGATACCCCCAACACACCAGAAAAACAAGATTTGGATTTAAAATCACTGGTCATGATGCTGGTACAGGAACACATGAAGGACATACTTAAAGAAATTCAGGAGAAAATGGATCAAAAATTAGAAGCCCTTACAAGGGAAACACAAAAATCATTGAAAGAAATTCAGGAGAATACAAAAGCCAATAAGGAGGAAATGCAAAAATCACTTAAAGAAATACAGGAGAACCTTGATCAACAGGCAGAAGTCATGAAAGAGGAAACATGAAAATTTCTTAAAGTATTAGAGGAAAACACAGACAAGCAAATGACGGAACGGAGCAAAAACTTCCAGGATCTGAAAACAGAAGTAGAAACAACTAAGAAAGCACAAAGGGAGACAACTTTGGAGATAGAAAACCTTGGGAAGAAATCAGGGTCCATAGACGCAAATATCAACAACAGAATACAAGAGATAGAAGAAAGAATCTCAGATGCCGAAGATACCATAGAAACCATGGACTCAACAATTAAAGAAAATGCAAAATGCAAAAAGTTTGTAACCCAAAACATCCAGGAAATCCAGGACACAATGAGAAAGCCAAATCTAAGGATTATAGGCCTTGATGAAAGTGAAGATTTACAACTTAAAGGGCCAGCAAATATCTTCAACAAAATTATGGAAGAAAACTTCCCTAACCTAAAGAGAGAGATGCCTAATGAATATACAAGAAGCCTACAGAACTCCAAACAGACTGGACCAGAACAGAAATACCTCCAGTCACATAATAATCAAAACCCCAAATGTACTAAATAAAGAATACTTAGGGCAGTAAGAGAAAAAGGGCAAGTAACATATAAAGGAAGACCTATCAGAATTACACTAGATTTCTCACCAGAGACCATGAAAGCTAGAAGAACCTGGGAGGAGCTCATGCAGACTCTAAGAGAACACAAATGCCAGCCGAGACTACTATACCCAGCGAAACTCTCAATTACTATAGATGGAGAAACCAAGATACTCCATGACAAAACCAAATTTACACAATATCTTTCTACAAACCCAGCCCTACAAAGGATAATAGGGGGGAAACACCATTACAATGAAGGAAACTACACCCTGGAAAAAGCAGGATATTAAGCTTCTTTCATCAAACCCAAAGAAGATAAACACACAAGTATAAAATTAAAATCAAAAATGATAGGAAGCAATAACCACTACTCCTTGATATCTCTTAACATCAATGGACTCAATTCCCCAACAAAAAGACATAGACTAACAGGCTGGTTACGTAAACAGGACCCTACATTTTGCTGCATACAGGAAGCACACTTCAGTGTCAAAGACAAAAACTACCTTAGAGTAAAAGGCTGGAAGACAATTCTACAAGCAAATGGTCCCAGGAAACAAGCCGGAGTTGACATTCTAATTTCAGATAAAATTGACTTTCAACCTAATGTCATCAAAAGAGACATGGAAGGTCACTACTTGCTGGTCAAAGGAAAAATCCAACAAGAAGAACTCTCAATCCTGAACATCTATGCCCCAAATACAAGGGCACCCTTATTCATAAAAGAAACTTTACTAAAGCTCAAAGTACACATTGCACCTAACACAATAATAGTGGGTGACGTCAACACTCCACTCTCACCAATGGACCGATCAGGAAAACAGAAACTAAACAGGGAGACAGTGAAACTAATTGAAGCTTTGAACCAATTGGAGTTAACAAATATATACAGAACTTTTCATCCCAAAGCAAAAGAATATACCCTTTTCTCAGTACAACATGGTACCTTCTCCAAAATAGACCATATAGTTGGTTACAAGACAGACCTCAAAAAATATAAGAAGATTGAAATAATTCCATGCTTCCTATCAGATCGCTATGGAGTAAAAGTGGTCTTTAATAACAGTAAAAACAACAGAAAGCCCACATACACATGGAAACTGAACAATACTCTACTCAATGATACCTTGGTCAAGGAAGAAATAAAGAAAGAAATCAAAGATTTCTTAGAATTTAATGAAAATGAAGGCACAACATACATAAATCTATGGGACACAATGAAAGCAGTGCTAAGAGGAAAACTCATAGCTTTGAGTGCCTCCAAAAAGAAATTCGAGAGAGCATACACTAGAAGATTAACGGAACAACTGAAAACCCTGGAACAAGAAGAAGCTAATTCACCCAAGAGGAGAAGAAGACAGGAAATCATCAAACTCAGGGCTGAAATCAATCAAGTAGAAACCAAGAGAACCAGACAAAGAATCAACAAAACCAAAAGCTGGTTCTTTGAACAAATCAACAAGATAGATAAACCCTTAGCCAGACTAACCAAAGGGCACAGAGAAAGTATCCAAATTAACAAAATTAGAAATGAAAATGGAGATATTACAACAGAAACCGAGGAAATTCAAAAAAATCATCAGATCCTACTACAAAAACCTGTACTCAACACAACTGGAGAATCTGGAGGAAATGGACATTTTCTTAGACAGATACCAATTACCAAAATTAAACCAGGATCAAATAGACCATCTAAACAGACCCATAACCCCTAAAGAAAAAGAAGGGGTCATAGATAGGCTTCCAACCAAAAAAGCACAGGACCAGATGGTTTCAGTGAAGAATTCTATCAGACCTTCAAAGAAGACTTAACACCAATACTCTTCAAACTTTTCCACCAAATAGAAACAGAAGGAACACTACCCAACTCCTTCTTCGAAGCCACTATTACGCTGATACCAAAACCACACAAAGATCCAACTAAAAAGAGAATTTCAGGCCAATTTCCCTTATGAATATCGATGCAAAAATACTAAATAAAATTCTTGCCCACCGAATCCAAGAACACATCAAAACGATCATCCACCATGATCAAGTAGGCTTCATCCCAGGGATGCAGGGATGGTTCAATATAAGGAAATCCATAAATGCTATCCACTACATAAACAAACTCAAAGAAAAAAACCACATGATCATTTCATTGGATGTTGAAAAAGCATTTGACAAAATTCAGCATCCTTTCATGCTAAAAGTCTTGGAAAGAACAGGAATTCAAGGCCCATATCTAAACATAAAAGCAATATACAGAAAACCGGTAGCCAACATCAAACTAAATGGAGAGAAACTTGAAGCAATCCCACTAAAATCAGGGACTAGACAAGGCTGCCCCCTCTCTCCATATCTTTTCAATATAGTTCTTGAAGTCCTAGCTAGAGCAATTAGACAACATAAGGAAGTCAAAGGGATACAAATTGGAAAGGAAGAAGTCAAACTATCACTATTTGCAGATGATATGATCGTATACTTAAGTGACCCTAAAAACTCTACTAGAGAACTCCTACAGCTGATAAACAACTTCAGCAAAGTGGCTGGCTACAAAATCAATGCAAGCAAATCAGTAGCCTTTATATATTCAAAGGATAAGCAGACTGAGAAAGAAATTAGGGAAATGACCTCCTTCACAATAGCTACAAACAGCATAAAGTATCTTGGGTTGACTCTAACCAAACAAGTGAAAGACCTATATGACAAGAACTTCAGATCTCTGAAGAAGGAAATTGAAGAAGATCTCAGAAAATGGAGAAACCTTCCATGCGCATGGATTGGCAGGATTAATATAGTTAAAATGGCCATCTTGCCAAAGGCGATCTACAGATTCAATGCTATTCCCATAAGAATCCCAACCCAGTTCTTCATAGAGCTAGAAAGAGCAATTCTCAAATTCATCTGGAATAACAAAAAACCCAGGATAGCTAAAACTATTCTCAACAGTAAAAGAACTCCAGGGGGATTCAATATCCCAGACTTTAAACTACTACAGAGCAATAGTGATAAAAAAAAAAAACTGCATGGTATTGGTACAATATCAGGCAAGCAGATCAATGGAATAGGATTGAAGACCCAGAAATGAATCAGCACACCTATGGTCACTTGGTCTTTGACAAAGGAGCTGAAAGCATCCAGTGGAAAAAAGATACTCTTTTCAAGAAATGGTGCTGGTTCAATTGGAGGTCAGCATGCAGAAGAATGCGCATCGATCCATTCTTATCTCCTTGTACCAAGCTCAACTCCAAATGGATCAAGGACCTCCACATAAAACCTGACACACTGAAACTAATTGAAAAGAAACTGGGGAAGACCCTGGAGGACATGGGCACAGGGGGAAAGTTCCTGAATAGAACACCAATAGCTTAAGCTCTAAGATCAAGAATTGACAAATGGGACCTAATAAAATTACAAAGTTTCAGTAAGGCAAAGGACACTGTCAACAGGACAAAACGTCAACCAACAGACTGGGAAAGGATCTTCACCAACCCTAAATCCGACAGAGGGCTAATATCTAATATATACAAAGAACTCAAGAAAGTAGAACCCAGAGAACCAAATAACTCCATTAAAAAGTGGGGTACGGAGCTAAACAAAGAATTTTCACATGAAGAACTTCGGAGAGCTGAGAAACACCTTAAGAAATGTTCAACATCATTAATCATTAGGGAAATGCAAATCAAAACAGCCCTGAGATTTCACCTCACACCAGTCAGAAAGGCTAAGGTCAAAAACTCAGGAGACAGCAGGTGTTGGCGAGGATGTGGAGAAAGAGGAACACTTCTCCACTGCTGGTGGGATTGCGAGATGGCACAACCACTTTGGAAATCAGTCTGGCGGTTCCTCAGAAAACTGGGCATGTCACTTCCTGATGACCCTCTTATACCACTACTGGGCATATATCCAGAGGATTCTTCAGCATGCAATAAGGACACATGCTCCACTATGTTCATAGCAGCCCTATTTGTAGTAGCCAGAAGCTGGAAAGAACATAGATGTCCTTCAAAGGAGGAATGGATACAAAAAAATGTGGTATATTTACACAATGGAGTACTGTTCAGCCATTAGAAACAATGAATTCATGAAATTCTTAGACAAATGCATGGAGCTGGAGAACATCATGCTAACTGAGGTAACCCAGTCTCAAAAGATCAATCATGGCATGCACTCACTGATAAGTAGATATTAGCCTAGAAACTTTGAATATCCAGGCCATAATCCACAAATTAAATGATGTCCAAAAAGAATGGAGGAGTGGCCCCTGGTTCTGGAAAGACTCAGTGCAAGAGTATAGAGGAATTCCAGAACAGGGAAGTGGGAAGGGGTGGTTGGAAGAATAGGGGGACGGAAGAGGGCTTATGGGACTTGTGGGGAGTGGGGACCCAGAAAAGGGGAAATCATTTGCAATGTATATAAAATAAAGAAAGTCTGAGAAAAAAAAGAAGAAGAAGATTAACGGAACAACTGAAAGCCCTGGAACAAGAAGCTAATGCACCCAGGAGGAGAAGAAGACAGGAAATCATCAAACTCAGGGCTGAAATCAATCAAGTAGAAAGAAACCAAGAGAACCATACAAAGAATCAATAAAACCAAAAACTGGTTCTTTGAAAAAATCAACAAGATAGATAAACCCTTAGCCAGACTAACCAAAGGGCACAGAGAAAGTATCCAAATTAACAAAATTAGAAATGAAAACGGAGACATTACAACAGAAACCGAGGAAATTAAAAAAAAATCATCAGATCGTACTACAAAAACCTGTACTCAATACAACTGGAGAATCTGGAGGAAATGGATATTTTCTTAGACAGATACCAATTACCAAAATTAAACCAGGATCAAATAGACCATCTAAACAGACCCATAACCCCTAAAGAAATAGAAGGGGTCATAGATAGGATTCCGACCAAAAAAAGCACAGGACCAGATGGTTTGCACTCACTAATTAGTGGATATTAACCTAGAAAACTGGAATACTCAAAACATAATCCACACATCAAATGAGGTACAAGAAGAAAGGAAGAGTGGCCTCCTGTTCTGGAAAGACTCAGTGAAGCAGTATTCGGCAAAACCAGAATGGGGAAGTGGGAAGGGGTGGGTGGGAGGACAGGGGGAGAGAAGGGGACTTGCGGGACTTTCGGGGAGTGGGGGGTTAGAAAAGGGGAAATCGTTTGAAATGTAAATAAAAATATATCGAATAAAAAAAGAAAAAAAACATATACCCCACATACAAAAAAAAAGATATTAAGGATTAGTGATTGTTGCCTCCTGTTATTTTTGATGTTATTTTTATGTTTGTGTGCATATCTTCATTTGGGTTTGTTGGAAGAAGATTACTTTCTTGCTTTTTCTAGGGTGTAGTTTCCCTCTGTGTGTTGGCGTTTGTGTTTCCATCTATTATCCATTGTAGGGTTGGATTTGTGGACAGATACTGTGTAAATTTGGTTTTATCATGAAATATCTCATTTTCTTCATCTATCGTGGTTGAGAGTTTTTCTGGGTATAGAAGTCTGGGCTGGCATTTGTGTTCTCTTAGGATCTGTATGAGGTCTGCCCAGGATCTTCTAGCTTTCATCATCTCTGGTGAGAAGTCTGGTATAATTCTGATAGGTCTGCCTTTTTAAGTTACTTGACCCTTATTCCCTTACTAAATTTAATATTCTTTCTTTTTTGAATGCATTTGGTGTTTTGATTATTATGTGCTTAGAAGACTTTCTGGTTTGGTCCAGTCCTTTTGGAGTTCTGAAGGCTTCTTGTATGTTCATGGGCATCTCTTTCATTAGGATAGGAAATTTTTCTATATAATTTTGTTAAAGATATTTAGTGGCCCTTTAAGTTGGAAATCTTTATTCTCTTCTAAACCTATAATCCTTAGGTTTGGTCTTCTCATTGTGTCTTGGATTTCCTGTATGTTTTGGCTTGCAGGCTTTATGCATTTTGCATTTTCTTTGACTGTTGACTCAATGTTTTTTATGGTCTCTTTAGCACCTGAGATTCTTTCTTCGATCTCTTGTATTATGTTGTTTATGCTTATAGCTATGATTCTTGAATTCTTTCCAAGCTATTCTATCTTCAGAGATGTCTCACTTTGTGATTCCTTTATTGTTTCTACTTCAACTTTTAGAGCCTGGATACTTTTGTTCAATTCCTTCACTTGATTGTTTGTGTTTTCCTGTAATTCCTAAAGGGATTTTTTTTTTCATCTTTAAGGGCTTCTGCCTGTTGACCCAGGATCTCCTGTGCTTCTTTAAAGTATTTTTGTGTTTCCTCTTTAAAGGCTTTTGCCTGTTGACAGTTGTTCTCCTGCATTTCTTTAAGGGAGTTAAATATTTAAGTCCTTCTTGAAGCCCTCTATCAACATCATGAGATAGGATTTTAAATCCAACTCTTGCTTTTCCAGTGTGGGACTTGCTGTGGTGGAAGAACTGGGTTCTGATGTTGCCAGGTAGCCTTGGTTTGTGTTGGTAGGGTTCATGTGCTTGCCTTTCTCCATCTGGTTATCTCTGGTGCTAGTTGGTCTTGTTGTCTCTGGATGGAGCTTGTCCCTTCTGTGGGCCTGTAAGCCTGTGTCCATACTCCTTGAAGACCAACTCTCTTCTGACAGGGTCTGTGCACAGAAGGTGGTAGAGCTGCCTGGCTCCCTGGTGCCAATGGTGCCCAGAAGACTTCCATTCCCAGCTGCTCCACTGATCGCCTGCCCTGTGAGCTCCTAGCTGGTTCCCTCCAGAGAGGAGCTGGAGATCTCACCTCAGAAGCTCAGAAGTGAAAACACTGCTGGGAGATCACTCTCTCTTGGCAGGCTGTGCATAGAAGGCTGTGGAGTTGCCTGGCTCCCTGGTGCAAAATCTAGATTTAATTTTTTAAAGAAGCCTTTTGGTTGGTCTCAGCAACCGTTGGAGTCTTTTCCTATTCGACTTCTCTTCTGACGTCCACGGGTCTGTGGTGCACAGACATTCATGTGAGAGCAACACAAACACAGAAATAAATCTAAAGGGTTTTAAGTGAGTTCTCCCAATGACTCCAATCCTAGTTGAAAGAAGAACCCATTTGCCTTCATAATGCTTAACAATTTTCTCGAGGTACACACCGACACACACCCCTTTTACCACAACTCCTGGAAGACCTTATGAATGCATTCATCTACGGAGAAAAAAATAACATTTTTCCAATTATTTTTCACAGATGGTAATTCTTAAGTCTGCACTTCAGATCAGCTCTTCCTTTCAGTACAAATCCATTCATTTTGTTGTAATGTTACATCTTGTTTCAGAAATTCCCACTTTGGTTTATGAATGCAAAATCCAGATGTTGCCAAAGACAGAAACCTGTGGACACCCTGTTTCCCCTCCCCCCTTAACTCTCACCTCCTCTCATCATATGCACCTGTGATACAGTTATGATTATAGGCCACATTTCACTTTTCTCCTTAGGTTTGAGTATAATATTCTTAGTACCAGTTTTCAAGCTTCTTTCTTTCATTTTTTTAAATAAAAAATGTTATAAGAACACATTCAATTAAAAAAAGATAAAACAATATATTCTTCATTTACATTGCAAATACTAGAACCTTTCTCGGTTTCTCCTCTCCCAGAAAACCCCCAACCCCTTCTCCCACCCCCTGCCTCCAAGTATATGCCCCTCCACCCAATCTGCTCCTAGCCTACCACATCCCTCGATTTCTCTATATTGGGGCATCTATTGAGCCTTCACAGGACCAAGGACCTCTCTTACCACGGATGCCGGACAAGGCATTCCTCTGCTACACTTTTGGCTCTAACCATCTATACCACTTGATTGTTTAGTCCCTGGGAGACCTGGGGTGTCTGGGTGGCCAACATCATTGTTCTTCCCATAGGGCTACAAACCCCTTCATCTCCTCCAGTCTGCCCTCCAAGTCCTCCATTGAGGACCCCATGCCCAGACCAATGGTTGGCTGCTAGCATCTGCCTCTGTATCTGTAAGGCTCTGGCAGACCCCCTCTGGAGACAGCCATAGCAGCCTCCATTCCGCATACACTTCTTGTCGACCATAATAGTGCAGGGGTTTGGTTCCTGTTTATAGGATGAATGCCCAGGTAGGGCATTCTCTGGGTGGCCTTTCCTTCAGTTTCTGTTGCACACTTTGTCTCTGTTATTGCTCCTGTGCGTATTTGGTTCTCCTTCTCAGAGGAACCAAAACACCCCTACTTCAGTTCTTTTTTTTTCTTTTTTTTTTAATTGAATATATTCTTCATTTACATTTCAAATGTTATTGTCCTTGCAGGTTTTCCCCTTCCCCATTTCTCCCCTCCTGGAAACTCCCAACCCCTGCTCTTACCCCCTGCCTCCCAGAATATGCTCCTCCACCCAACCCACTCCCACAACCCCCAATTGATTTCCCCACACTGGGGTCTCTATTGAGCCTTCACAGGACCAAGGACCTCTCTCCTCCCACTGACACCCAACAAGGCATTCCTCTGCCACTATTTTAGCAGGAACCATGTGTACCCCTTAGTTGATGGCTTAGTCCCTGGGAGCCCTGAGGCATCTGGATGGCTGACATCATCGTTCTTCCCATGGGGTTGCTAACCCCTTCAGCTCCTCCAGTCTACCCTTCAACTCCTCCATTGTGAACCCCATGCTCAGTCCAATGGTTGGCTGCTAGTATTAGCCTCTGTATCTGTAAGGCTCTGGCAGGGCCCCTCCAAAAGGCAACCAGAGCAGGCTCCTTTCAGTATGCACTTGTCATCCATAGTACTTTTGGGGTTTGGTGTTTTCCAGGTAGAACACTCTCTGGGTGGCCTTTCCTTCCGTCCCTGCTCTAAACATTGTCTCCATTATTGCTCCTGAGAGTATTAGGTTCCCTGTCTCAGAGGAACCAAAGCAACCCTACTTCAGTTCTCCTTCTTCTTGAGTTTCCAGTGGTATGTGAATTGTAACTTGTTTATCTTGAGTTTTTTTGGGCTAACATCCACTTATCAGTGAGTGCATACTATGTGTACATACTTTTGTGATTGGGTTACCTCACTCACGATGACACTTTCTAGTTCCATCCATTTGCCTAAGAATTTCATAAATTCATTGTTTTTAATAGCTGAATAGTACTCCATTCTGTAGATATTTTCTGTATCCATTACTCTGTTGAAGGACATCTGGGTTCTTTCCAGCTTCTGGCTATTATAAATAAGGCTGCTATGAACAGAGTGAAGCATGTGTTCTTATTATATGTTGGAGCATGTTCTGGGTATATTCCCAGGAGTAGTATAGCTGGGTCCTCAGGTAGTACTATGTCTAACTTTTGATGAACTACCAAATTGATTTCCAGAGTGGTTTTACCAGTTTGCAATTCTACCAGCAATGGAGGAGTGTTCCTCTTTCTCCACATCATCTCCAGCATCTTCTGTCCCCTGACAGCTAACACCAGAGATATCTAATGGCAAAAGGCAAATGGAAAATCATTACCAACAGAAACCAAGGCAACATGGCACCATCAGAACCCAGTTCTCCCACAACAGCAAATCCTGAATACTGCAACACATCAGAAAAGCAAGAGCTGGGTTTAAAATCTGTCCCGACCCATGGGACAGTCAGTAGGGTCCTGGAACCACCTAGGGGAATGGCAAGAGAGAAGACAGACACAAAAGAACCGGACAGCAAGTCTGAATCCCGATCAAGCTGTCAATCTTTAATTTTCACACAAGGCACTATAAAGGCAAGCAAGCAGGTGTGGGGAGGGGTTAAGGGGGAAAGTCATTGTATTTGGGGAACAATCTCAGGGGGCTAGCATCGTATCTCAGGAACAGTTTCTCAGAATTGTCTCTCAGGGTCTCAGCTAAGATTTGGCAGGTGCTGTAGGAACTTGGCATCATATTTTGATCATGAGCAGGTGAGGTGGATAGGAGTTGCTATGGTAACTCAACCACAGGTGAGCTTCATTTGTTCGAGCCCACTCGGGTGAGCTCTGTACCTACTGACCATCTAGCTTACTTGGATAATCTTTAAACTGGTACATTTCCTGCTAAAAGCAGCCTAGAGAAAGCAAGCTGGAAATGGCTGAGAGGAGGGGGTTTTTGAGATCTCTGTGAGAATAGCTCCTGGCAAAAATCACATCTCATGATGCTGATAGAGGACTTCAAGGCCATAAATAAGTCCCTTAAAAAATATAGGAGAATATGGGTCAACAGGTAGAAGCCCCTAAGAAGAAACACAAAAATACCTTCACACTTCTTTCTTTCTTTTTTTTTTAAGTTGGCTTTCTCCACTTGTTTTTTTTTTTCTTTTTTTTATTCGATATATTTTTTATTTACATTTCAAATGATTTCTTTTTCTAGCCCCCCCCCACTACCTAAAAGTCCCGTAAGCCCCCTTGTCTCCCCCTGACCTCCCACCCACCCCTTCCCACTTCCCCGTTCTGGTTTTGTTGAATACTGCTTCACTGAGTCTTTCCAGAAAAAGGGGCCACTCTTCCTTTCTTCTTGTACCTCATTTGATGTGTAGATTATATTTTGGGTATTCCAGTTTTCTAGGTTAATATCCACTTATTAGTGAGTGCATACCATGGTTCGCCTTTTGAGTCTGGGTTACCTCACTTAGTATGATGTTCTCTAGCTCCACCCATTTGCCTAAGAATTTCATGAATTCATTGTTTCTAATGGCTGAATAGTACTCCATTATGTAGATATACCACATTTTTTGCAGCCACACTTCTTTCAATCCATGCCTTCAAAGGTGAACTTTCCCCTCCAGGACAATGACAATTGCAACATGTTAGCATGCCCTAAAAGACCTGGCTCTTGCTAACTCCTCTCAAAGACACCCTGCAATACCCTCTACCTGCTATCATCCTCCATGCCAAGGATACACAACTAGTTATTTTAAACTTCTTTCTTCAGTTCCAATACTGTTCTGTTGAGACAGGAAGCCGGGACTCCTTACTAGCTATTATTCAAAGACCTTCCAGCTTCTGTCTATGAGTGGACTATTCTGGTAACACTGAAAAATATTCCCAAAAATGGTATTAAATTCCACTATAAACGTGTTTACTAGCAGAGCACAGATTAAAAGCGTAAAGCATGCCTGTGAACTCTGCACTGGGGAGGCTTTGGGCAGAGACTGCATAAGTTAAAGTTCAGCCTGGACTATATAGTCAGCTCCTGGTCAGCCTGGGCTACATAGTGAAACCCTGTCTCAAACAGAAATAAGTGTGTGATGGCACAGGCCTGTGATCCCAGCACTCAGGAGACAGATGCATGAGGACTACAAGTTACAGGCCAACCTAAGTGTCACAGGGAATTCCCAGATAGTGAAGCCCTACTTTAAAAAATAGTTTTATTCCTATTACCCTGGATTGTTTTGCCATGTTTTCCCACCTCATCTGTTGAAACCAACAGCTGTTTTCATGCCTGGGAGCCCAACACAGCCAGTACAGAGAAGACATTTCCTAAGTGTTATCTAAGTGAATGAACTCACCAGGGAAGTCCAAGTTAATAAAATCTTTTCTCTTGTATCAGCCATGGAGAAACTTAGCACATTCATTACACAAAATAATGAATCAGTGATGCAACCAAGTAGCTAGGAAATATAAAGACTGCTCATAGGAATTTTTATTTCCCTCCCAGAGTCCATCAAATTAATTATGAGCACATATTTGATGTGGGGGCAGAGGACATGCAGGGATACCACTAACTGAAACACACTCATTTTTATTAGACTGTAGTTTTATTGCAAGGTAGGTTTTCTTTCCCCCACACTAGGCTGATATTTGCACTGTCCAATCCAGTAGGCGCTACCTATAGATGGCTATTGAAGTTTCAGTCCATTAAAATGAAATAGAATTTGTCATTCTATTCTTCTGTAGCCACATCTCAAGTGCCCCAAAGCCATACCTGTCTGGTGGCTGTGACGCTGCACAGTACAGACACAGAACACCATTAGCAGCACTGTCTACACAATTACAAAGATGTCCTCAGAAAGCCTGACTTACTTCTTAGCTCCCAGGATCCTGGTGCTCCTCTGCTGCTTACTGGATGTGGGTCCCGGGTCTAGCAAATTGCAAGCACATGAGTGAGTGCCAGGGACCTTTGTACCTCGTCCCCAAAGAGATGAATCCCCCTGTGCCTAGATGTGAAGCTGTCTACATTGTACAGACGGGTTGACAATATCAGAGCTTTCATCATTGCCCATTCTCAAAACCCTATCCTAGATGGAGGCTCGAAAAGAAAAGACGGAAAAATATGCATATATGTAATATATTTTACAGCAACGGGAGGCACTAGGGATGCTGAAGGATTATGAATAATTACAATATGTTGAGGAACTGAGACCGAGGATAAGAGGAATAGGCAATAAAAATAAAACGGGGGCGGGGGGGGGAAGTAAGTAAGTGGATCTGATATAAAAGGGTGAGGCCTACTGGGCTCTGAATAAATCCAACTATGAATTCAAGACAAAAGCAAAGAACCGTGTGTCTCTGCTCGACAGTTCTATCTCCAAAGTATAATGGTCACACCAAGAAACTCGCGGCGGTGACTGCACCAAGTCTGGAAGACATCACTCCCCGTCCACGCCTAACAATTTCACCCAAGGGCTCCGGCCAGAGCAAAGCCACTTCCGCTCTGCTTGCCCTGCTCTGAACATCTACTTCTGCCTAGTGACCTCCGAGGGGGCTGCAGTGGAAAAGAAGTCACATGGACTCAGCTTCAGCTTCCATTGAGACCCCGCCCCCATCGCTACAGGAGAGAAGGGAGGCTGACTGGAAGAGAGGGTTGGAGCAAATGGGAGGAGTCTGAAGGTCCTCTGAACCTGCATTTGCACAGCAGGTCTCACCCATCCCAAAAGTGGTCTTACAGATGCTAATGGGGTTCAAATCGCACTTTTCTTTATTGATCTTAAATTACAGACCCATTCTCTTCCCCTTCCCTCCCAGATAGCTGAGGGTGCAGGCAGTGGCTGAGCAGGAATACACTTAACAGGGGCAGATCTCTCCTTATCCACTAACTTCATGTCTCCACACGTCTGGATTTTCGGTATGGTTCCTGGAAGACACGACCTCTTTAGCCAAGATCGATAGGGGAAGCATTAGGGGAACGATGCTTGAGCCGCCTCCTGGGACTGTGCCTTCCTCTGTCGCTACTACTCTCTTAACTCTTCTCCCCATACCCTAAATAAACCCTATCCTATACTATAGCATCATGTGTGTGGTCCCTCGGGGGGGAAGGGATACCTTGGCATGGGCCTGCGGAGCTATTCCCTTGCCCCACACCTCACCACAGTCCAGTAGAACATATTCTTATATTTCTTTATCTTTTTATAATCACAACATCTCGAATAAGCCCAGGACAGTTCCTCTAACCCAGGCTACACAGGCATTCTTACAGACTCATCCTGTCATTCTGAGAGAACACAGTATAGTCCCTCTGAAAGCAGACACAGTCATTCTGAGAAGATGCACAGAAGTCTCTCTGAGAGGAACCAGCACTGTCACTATGAGAGACCCTGTCACAGTGCGATTTGAACCCCATTAGCACCTGTAAGACCACTTTTGGGATGGGTGAGACCTGCTGTGCAAATGCAGGTTCAGAGGACCTTCAGACTGCTCCCATTTGCTCCAACCCTCTCTTCCAGTCAGCCTCCCTTCTCTCCTGTAGCGATGGGGGCGGGGTCTCAATGGAAGCTGAAGCTGAGTCCATGTGACTTCTTTTCCACTGCAGCCCCCTCTGAAAGCAACTAGGCAGAAGTGGATGTTCAGAGCAGGGCGAGCAGAGCGGAAGTGGCTTTGCTCTGGCCGGAGCCCTTGGGTGAAATTGTTAGGCGTGGACGGGGAGTGATGTCTTCCAGACTTGGTGCAGTCACCGCCGCGAGTTTCTTGGTGTGACCATTATACTTTGGAGATAGAACTGTCGAGCAGAGACACACGGTTCTTTGCTTTTGTCTTGAATTCATAGTTGGATTTATTCAGAGCCCAGTAGGCCTCACCCTTTTATATCAGATCCACTTACTTACTTCCCCCCCCCCCCGCCCCCGTTTTATTTTTATTGCCTATTCCTCTTATCCTCGGTCTCAGTTCCTCAACATATTGTAATTTTTCATAATCCTTCAGCATCCCTAGTGCCTCCCGTTGCTGTAAAATATATTACATATATGCATATTTTTCCGTCTTTTCTTTTCGAGCCTCCATCTAGGATAGGGTTTTGAGAATGGGCAATGATGAAAGCTCTGATATTGTCAACCCGTCTGTACAATGTAGACAGCTTCACATCTAGGCACAGGGGGATTCATCTCTTTGGGGACGAGGTACAAAGGTCCCTGGCACTCACTCATGTGCTTGCAATTTGCTAGACCCGGGACCCACATCCAGTAAGCAGCAGAGGAGCACCAGGATCCTGGGAGCTAAGAAGTAAGTCAGGCTTTCTGAGGACATCTTTGTAATTGTGTAGACAGTGCTGCTAATGGTGTTCTGTGTCTGTACTGTGCAGCGTCACAGCCACCAGACAGGTATGGCTTTGGGGCACTTGAGATGTGGCTACAGAAGAATAGAATGACAAATTCTATTTCATTTTAATGGACTGAAACTTCAATAGCCATCTATAGGTAGCGCCTACTGGATTGGACAGTGCAAATATCAGCCTAGTGTGGGGGAAAGAAAACCTACCTTGCAATAAAACTACAGTCTAATAAAAATGAGTGTGTTTCAGTTAGTGGTATCCCTGCATGTCCTCTGCCCCCACATCAAATATGTGCTCATAATTAATTTGATGGACTCTGGGAGGGAAATAAAAATTCCTATGAGCAGTCTTTATATTTCCTAGCTACTTGGTTGCATCACTGATTCATTATTTTGTGTAATGAATGTGCTAAGTTTCTCCATGGCTGATACAAGAGAAAAGATTTTATTAACTTGGACTTCCCTGGTGAGTTCATTCACTTAGATAACACTTAGGAAATGTCTTCTCTGTACTGGCTGTGTTGGGCTCCCAGGCATGAAAACAGCTGTTGGTTTCAACAGATGAGGTGGGAAAACATGGCAAAACAATCCAGGGTAATAGAAATAAAACTATTTTTTAAAGTAGGGCTTCACTATCTGGGAATTCCCTGTGACACTTAGGTTGGCCTGTAACTTGTAGTCCTCATGCATCTGTCTCCTGAGTGCTGGGATCACAGGCCTGTGCCATCACACACTTATTTCTGTTTGAGACAGGGTTTCACTATGTAGCCCAGGCTGACCAGGAGCTGACTATATAGTCCAGGCTGAACTTTAACTTATGCAGTCTCTGCCCAAAGCCTCCCCAGTGCAGAGTTCACAGGCATGCTTTACGCTTTTAATCTGTGCTCTGCTAGTAAACACGTTTATAGTGGAATTTAATACCATTTTTGGGAATATTTTTCAGTGTTACCAGAATAGTCCACTCATAGACAGAAGCTGGAAGGTCTTTGAATAATAGCTAGTAAGGAGTCCCGGCTTCCTGTCTCAACAGAACAGTATTGGAACTGAAGAAAGAAGTTTAAAATAACTAGTTGTGTATCCTTGGCATGGAGGATGATAGCAGGTAGAGGGTATTGCAGGGTGTCTTTGAGAGGAGTTAGCAAGAGCCAGGTCTTTTAGGGCATGCTAACATGTTGCAATTGTCATTGTCCTGGAGGGGAAAGTTCACCTTTGAAGGCATGGATTGAAAGAAGTGTGGCTGCAAAAAATGTGGTATATCTACATAATGGAGTACTATTCAGCCATTAGAAACAATGAATTCATGAAATTCTTAGGCAAATGGGTGGAGCTAGAGAACATCATACTAAGTGAGGTAACCCAGACTCAAAAGGCGAACCATGGTATGCACTCACTAATAAGTGGATATTAACCTAGAAAACTGGAATACCCAAAATATAATCTACACATCAAATGAGGTACAAGAAGAAAGGAAGAGTGGCCCCTTTTTCTGGAAAGACTCAGTGAAGCAGTATTCAACAAAACCAGAACGGGGAAGTGGGAAGGGGTGGGTGGGAGGTCAGGGGGAGACAAGGGGGCTTACGGGACTTTTAGGTAGTGGGGGGGGCTAGAAAAAGAAATCATTTGAAATGTAAATAAAAAATATATCGAATAAAAAAAAGAAAAAAAAACAAGTGGAGAAAGCCAACTTAAAAAAAAAAGAAAGAAAGAAGTGTGAAGGTATTTTTGTGTTTCTTCTTAGGGGCTTCTACCTGTTGACCCATATTCTCCTATATTTTTTAAGGGACTTATTTATGGCCTTGAAGTCCTCTATCAGCATCATGAGATGTGATTTTTGCCAGGAGCTATTCTCACAGAGATCTCAAAAACCCCCTCCTCTCAGCCATTTCCAGCTTGCTTTCTCTAGGCTGCTTTTAGCAGGAAATGTACCAGTTTAAAGATTATCCAAGTAAGCTAGATGGTCAGTAGGTACAGAGCTCACCCGAGTGGGCTCGAACAAATGAAGCTCACCTGTGGTTAAGTTACCATAGCAACTCCTATCCACCTCACCTGCTCATGATCAAAATATGATGCCAAGTTCCTACAGCACCTGCCAAATCTTAGCTGAGACCCTGAGAGACAATTCTGAGAAACTGTTCCTGAGATACGATGCTAGCCCCCTGAGATTGTTCCCCAAATACAATGACTTTCCCCCTTAACCCCTCCCCACACCTGCTTGCTTGCCTTTATAGTGCCTTGTGTGAAAATTAAAGATTGACAGCTTGATCGGGATTCAGACTTGCTGTCCAGTTCTTTTGTGTCTGTCTTCTCTCTTGCCATTCCCCTAGGTGGTTCCAGGACCCTACTGACTGTCCCATGGGTCGGGACAGATTTTAAACCCAGCTCTTGCTTTTCTGATGTGTTGCAGTATTCAGGATTTGCTGTTGTGGGAGAACTGGGTTCTGATGGTGCCATGTTGCCTTGGTTTCTGTTGGTAATGATTTTCCATTTGCCTTTTGCCATTAGATATCTCTGGTGTTAGCTGTCAGGGGACAGAAGATGCTGGAGATGATGTGGAGAAAGAGGAACACTCCTCCATTGCTGGTAGAATTGCAAACTGGTAAAACCACTCTGGAAATCAATTTGGTAGTTCATCAAAAGTTAGACATAGTACTACCTGAGGACCCAGCTATACTACTCCTGGGAATATACCCAGAACATGCTCCAACATATAATAAGAACACATGCTTCACTCTGTTCATAGCAGCCTTATTTATAATAGCCAGAAGCTGGAAAGAACCCAGATGTCCTTCAACAGAGTAATGGATACAGAAAATATCTACAGAATGGAGTACTATTCAGCTATTAAAAACAATGAATTTATGAAATTCTTAGGCAAATGGATGGAACTAGAAAGTGTCATCGTGAGTGAGGTAACCCAATCACAAAAGTATGTACACATAGTATGCACTCACTGATAAGTGGATGTTAGCCCAAAAAAACTCAAGATAAACAAGTTACAATTCACATACCACTGGAAACTCAAGAAGAAGGAGAACTGAAGTAGGGTTGCTTTGGTTCCTCTGAGACAGGGAACCTAATACTCTCAGGAGCAATAATGGAGACAATGTTTAGAGCAGGGACGGAAGGAAAGGCCACCCAGAGAGTGTTCTACCTGGAAAACACCAAACCCCAAAAGTACTATGGATGACAAGTGCATACTGAAAGGAGCCTGCTCTGGTTGCCTTTTGGAGGGGCCCTGCCAGAGCCTTACAGATACAGAGGCTAATACTAGCAGCCAACCATTGGACTGAGCATGGGGTTCACAATGGAGGAGTTGAAGGGTAGACTGGAGGAGCTGAAGGGGTTAGCAACCCCATGGGAAGAACGATGATGTCAGCCATCCAGATGCCTCAGGGCTCCCAGGGACTAAGCCATCAACTAAGGGGTACACATGGTTCCTGCTAAAATAGTGGCAGAGGAATGCCTTGTTGGGTGTCAGTGGGAGGAGAGAGGTCCTTGGTCCTGTGAAGGCTCAATAGAGACCCCAGTGTGGGGAAATCAATTGGGGGTTGTGGGAGTGGGTTGGGTGGAGGAGCATATTCTGGGAGGCAGGGGGTAAGAGCAGGGGTTGGGAGTTTCCAGGAGGGGAGAAATGGGGAAGGGGAAAACCTGCAAGGACTATAACATTTGAAATGTAAATGAAGAATATATTCAATTAAAAAAAAAAGAAAAAAAAAGAACTGAAGTAGGGGTGTTTTGGTTCCTCTGAGAAGGAGAACCAAATACGCACAGGAGCAATAACAGAGACAAAGTGTGCAACAGAAACTGAAGGAAAGGCCACCCAGAGAATGCCCTACCTGGGCATTCATCCTATAAACAGGAACCAAACCCCTGCACTATTATGGTCGACAAGAAGTGTATGCGGAATGGAGGCTGCTATGGCTGTCTCCAGAGGGGGTCTGCCAGAGCCTTACAGATACAGAGGCAGATGCTAGCAGCCAACCATTGGTCTGGGCATGGGGTCCTCAATGGAGGACTTGGAGGGCAGACTGGAGGAGATGAAGGGGTTTGTAGCCCTATGGGAAGAACAATGATGTTGGCCACCCAGACACCCCAGGTCTCCCAGGGACTAAACAATCAAGTGGTATAGATGGTTAGAGCCAAAAGTGTAGCAGAGGAATGCCTTGTCCGGCATCCGTGGTAAGAGAGGTCCTTGGTCCTGTGAAGGCTCAATAGATGCCCCAATATAGAGAAATCGAGGGATGTGGTAGGCTAGGAGCAGATTGGGTGGAGGGGCATATACTTGGAGGCAGGGGGTGGGAGAAGGGGTTGGGGGTTTTCTGGGAGAGGAGAAACCGAGAAAGGTTCTAGTATTTGCAATGTAAATGAAGAATATATTGTTTTATCTTTTTTTAATTGAATGTGTTCTTATAACATTTTTTATTTAAAAAATGAAAGAAAGAAGCTTGAAAACTGGTACTAAGAATATTATACTCAAACCTAAGGAGAAAAGTGAAATGTGGCCTATAATCATAACTGTATCACAGGTGCATATGATGAGAGGAGGTGAGAGTTAAGGGGGGAGGGGAAACAGGGTGTCCACAGGTTTCTGTCTTTGGCAACATCTGGATTTTGCATTCATAAACCAAAGTGGGAATTTCTGAAACAAGATGTAACATTACAACAAAATGAATGGATTTGCACTTAAAGGAAGAGCTGATCTGAAGTGCAGACTTAAGAATTACCATCTGTGAAAAATAATTGGAAAAATGTTATTTTTTCTGCATAGATGAATGCATTCATAAGGTCTTCCAGGAGTTGTGGTAAAAGGGGTGTGTGTTGGTGTGTACCTCGAGAAAATTGTTAAGCATTATGAAGGCAAATGGGTTCTTCTTTCAACCAGGATTGGAGTCATTGGGAGAACTCACTTAAAACCCTTTAGATTTATTTCTGTGTTTGTGTTGCTCTCACATGAATGTCTGTGCACCACAGACCCGTGGACGTCAGAAGAGAAGTCAAATAGGAAAAGACTCCAACGGTTGCTGAGACCAACCAAAAGGCTTCTTTAAAAAATTAAATCTAGATTTTGCACCAGGGAGCCAGGCAACTCCACAGCCTTCTATGCACAGCCTGCCAAGAGAGAGTGATCTCCCAGCAGTGTTTTCACTTCTGAGCTTCTGAGGTGAGATCTCCAGCTCCTCTCTGGAGGGAACCAGCTAGGAGCTCACAGGGCAGGCGATCAGTGGAGCAGCTGGGAATGGAAGTCTTCTGGGCACCATTGGCACCAGGGAGCCAGGCAGCTCTACCACCTTCTGTGCACAGACCCTGTCAGAAGAGAGTTGGTCTTCAAGGAGTATGGACACAGGCTTACAGGCCCACAGAAGGGACAAGCTCCATCCAGAGACAACAAGACCAACTAGCACCAGAGATAACCAGATGGAGAAAGGCAAGCACAAGAACCCTACCAACACAAACCAAGGCTACCTGGCAACATCAGAACCCAGTTCTTCCACCACAGCAAGTCCCACACTGGAAAAGCAAGAGTTGGATTTAAAATCCTATCTCATGATGTTGATAGAGGGCTTCAAGAAGGACTTAAATATTTAACTCCCTTAAAGAAATGCAGGAGAACAACTGTCAACAGGCAAAAGCCTTTAAAGAGGAAACACAAAAATACTTTAAAGAAGCACAGGAGATCCTGGGTCAACAGGCAGAAGCCCTTAAAGATGAAAAAAAAAATCCCTTTAGGAATTACAGGAAAACACAAACAATCAAGTGAAGGAATTGAACAAAAGTATCCAGGCTCTAAAAGTTGAAGTAGAAACAATAAAGGAATCACAAAGTGAGACATCTCTGAAGATAGAATAGCTTGGAAAGAATTCAAGAATCATAGCTATAAGCATAAACAACATAATACAAGAGATCGAAGAAAGAATCTCAGGTGCTAAAGAGACCATAAAAAACATTGAGTCAACAGTCAAAGAAAATGCAAAATGCATAAAGCCTGCAAGCCAAAACATACAGGAAATCCAAGACACAATGAGAAGACCAAACCTAAGGATTATAGGTTTAGAAGAGAATAAAGATTTCCAACTTAAAGGGCCACTAAATATCTTTAACAAAATTATATAGAAAAATTTCCTATCCTAATGAAAGAGATGCCCATGAACATACAAGAAGCCTTCAGAACTCCAAAAGGACTGGACCAAACCAGAAAGTCTTCTAAGCACATAATAATCAAAACACCAATTGCATTCAAAAAAGAAAGAATATTAAATTTAGTAAGGGAATAAGGGTCAAGTAACTTAAAAAGGCAGACCTATCAGAATTATACCAGACTTCTCACCAGAGATGATGAAAGCTAGAAGATCCTGGGCAGACCTCATACAGATCCTAAGAGAACACAAATGCCAGCCCAGACTTCTATACCCAGAAAAACTCTCAACCACGATAGATGAAGAAAATGAGATATTTCATGATAAAACCAAATTTACACAGTATCTGTCCACAAATCCAACCCTACAATGGATAATAGATGGAAACACAAACGCCAACACACAGAGGGAAACTACACCCTAGAAAAAGCAAGAAAGTAATCTTCTTCCAACAAACCCAAATGAAGATATGCACACAAACATAAAAATAACATCAAAAATAACAGGAGGCAACAATCACTAATCCTTAATATCTTTTTTTTTGTATGTGGGGTATATGTTTTTTTTCTTTTTTTATTCGATATATTTTTATTTACATTTCAAACGATTTCCCCTTTTCTAACCCCCCACTCCCCGAAAGTCCCGCAAGTCCCCTTCTCTCCCCCTGTCCTCCCACCCACCCCTTCCCACTTCCCCATTCTGGTTTTGCCGAATACTGCTTCACTGAGTCTTTCCAGAACAGGAGGCCACTCTTCCTTTCTTCTTGTACCTCATTTGATGTGTGGATTATGTTTTGAGTATTCCAGTTTTCTAGGTTAATATCCACTAATTAGTGAGTGCAAACCATCTGGTCCTGTGCTTTTTTTGGTCGGAATCCTATCTATGACCCCTTCTATTTCTTTAGGGGTTATGGGTCTGTTTAGATGGTCTATTTGATCCTGGTTTAATTTTGGTAATTGGTATCTGTCTAAGAAAATATCCATTTCCTCCAGATTCTCCAGTTGTATTGAGTACAGGTTTTTGTAGTACGATCTGATGATTTTTTTTAATTTCCTCGGTTTCTGTTGTAATGTCTCCGTTTTCATTTCTAATTTTGTTAATTTGGATACTTTCTCTGTGCCCTTTGGTTAGTCTGGCTAAGGGTTTATCTATCTTGTTGATTTTTTCAAAGAACCAGTTTTTGGTTTTATTGATTCTTTGTATGGTTCTCTTGGTTTCTTTCTACTTGATTGATTTCAGCCCTGAGTTTGATGATTTCCTGTCTTCTTCTCCTCCTGGGTGCATTAGCTTCTTGTTCCAGGGCTTTCAGTTGTTCCGTTAATCTTCTTCTTCTTTTTTTTCTCAGACTTTCTTTATTTTATATACATTGCAAATGATTTCCCCTTTTCTGGGTCCCCACTCCCCACAAGTCCCATAAGCCCTCTTCCGTCCCCCTATTCTTCCAACCACCCCTTCCCACTTCCCTGTTCTGGAATTCCTCTATACTCTTGCACTGAGTCTTTCCAGAACCAGGGGCCACTCCTCCATTCTTTTTGGACATCATTTAATTTGTGGATTATGGCCTGGATATTCAAAGTTTCTAGGCTAATATCTACTTATCAGTGAGTGCATGCCATGATTGATCTTTTGAGACTGGGTTACCTCAGTTAGCATGATGTTCTCCAGCTCCATGCATTTGTCTAAGAATTTCATGAATTCATTGTTTCTAATGGCTGAACAGTACTCCATTGTGTAAATATACCACATTTTTTTGTATCCATTCCTCCTTTGAAGGACATCTATGTTCTTTCCAGCTTCTGGCTACTACAAATAGGGCTGCTATGAACATAGTGGAGCATGTGTCCTTATTGCATGCTGAAGAATCCTCTGGATATATGCCCAGTAGTGGTATAAGAGGGTCATCAGGAAGTGACATGCCCAGTTTTCTGAGGAACCGCCAGACTGATTTCCAAAGTGGTTGTGCCATCTCGCAATCCCACCAGCAGTGGAGAAGTGTTCCTCTTTCTCCACATCCTCGCCAACACCTGCTGTCTCCTGAGTTTTTGACCTTAGCCTTTCTGACTGGTGTGAGGTGAAATCTCAGGGCTGTTTTGATTTGCATTTCCCTAATGATTAATGATGTTGAACATTTCTTAAGGTGTTTCTCAGCTCTCCGAAGTTCTTCATGTGAAAATTCTTTGTTTAGCTCCGTACCCCACTTTTTAATGGAGTTATTTGGTTCTCTGGGTTCTACTTTCTTGAGTTCTTTGTATATATTAGATATTAGCCCTCTGTCGGATTTAGGGTTGGTGAAGATCCTTTCCCAGTCTGTTGGTTGACGTTTTGTCCTGTTGACAGTGTCCTTTGCCTTACTGAAACTTTGTAATTTTATTAGGTCCCATTTGTCAATTCTTGATCTTAGAGCTTAAGCTATTGGTGTTCTATTCAGGAACTTTCCCCCTGTGCCCATGTCCTCCAGGGTCTTCCCCAGTTTCTTTTCAATTAGTTTCAGTGTGTCAGGTTTTATGTGGAGGTCCTTGATCCATTTGGAGTTGAGCTTGGTACAAGGAGATAAGAATGGATCGATGCGCATTCTTCTGCATGCTGACCTCCAATTGAACCAGCACCATTTCTTGAAAAGAGTATCTTTTTTCCACTGGATGCTTTCAGCTCCTTTGTCAAAGACCAAGTGACCATAGGTGTGCTGATTCATTTCTGGGTCTTCAATCCTATTCCATTGATCTGCTTGCCTGATATTGTACCAATACCATGCAGTTTTTTTTTTTTTTATCACTATTGCTCTGTAGTAGTTTAAAGTCTGGGATATTGAATCCCCCTGGAGTTCTTTTACTGTTGAGAATAGTTTTAGCTATCCTGGGTTTTTTGTTATTCCAGATGAATTTGAGAATTGCTCTTTCTAGCTCTATGAAGAACTGGGTTGGGATTCTTATGGGAATAGCATTGAATCTGTAGATCGCCTTTGGCAAGATGGCCATTTTAACTATATTAATCCTGCCAATCCATGCGCATGGAAGGTTTCTCCATTTTCTGAGATCTTCTTCAATTTCCTTCTTCAGAGATCTGAAGTTCTTGTCATATAGGTCTTTCACTTGTTTGGTTAGAGTCAACCCAAGATACTTTATGCTGTTTGTAGCTATTGTGAAGGAGGTCATTTCCCTAATTTCTTTCTCAGTCTGCTTATCCTTTGAATATATAAAGGCTACTGATTTGCTTGCATTGATTTTGTAGCCAGCCACTTTGCTGAAGTTGTTTATCAGCTGTAGGAGTTCTCTAGTAGAGTTTTTAGGGTCACTTAAGTATACGATCATATCATCTGCAAATAGTGATAGTTTGACTTCTTCCTTTCCAATTTGTATCCCTTTGACTTCCTTATGTTGTCTAATTGCTCTAGCTAGGACTTCAAGAACTATATTGAAAAGATATGGAGAGAGGGGGCAGCCTTGTCTAGTCCCTGATTTTAGTGGGATTGCTTCAAGTTTCTCTCCATTTAGTTTGATGTTGGCTACCGGTTTTCTGTATATTGCTTTTATGTTTAGATATGGGCCTTGAATTCCTGTTCTTTCCAAGACTTTTAGCATGAAAGGATGCTGAATTTTGTCAAATGCTTTTTCAACATCCAATGAAATGATCATGTGGTTTTTTTCTTTGAGTTTGTTTATGTAGTGGATAGCATTTATGGATTTCCTTATATTGAACCATCCCTGCATCCCTGGGATGAAGCCTACTTGATCATGGTGGATGATCGTTTTGATGTGTTCTTGGATTCGGTGGGCAAGAATTTTATTTAGTATTTTTGCATCGATATTCATAAGGGAAATTGGCCTGAAATTCTCTTTTTAGTTGGATCTTTGTGTGGTTTTGGTATCAGCGTAATAGTGGCTTCGAAGAAGGAGTTGGGTAGTGTTCCTTCTGTTTCTATTTGGTGGAAAAGTTTGAAGAGTATTGGTGTTAAGTCTTCTTTGAAGGTCTGATAGAATTCTTCACTGAAACCATCTGGTCCTGTGCTTTTTTGGTTGGAAGCCTATCTATGACCCCTTCTTTTTCTTTAGGGGTTATGGGTCTGTTTAGATGGTCTATTTGATCCTGGTTTAATTTTGGTAATTGGTATCTGTCTAAGAAAATGTCCATTTCCTCCAGATTCTCCAGTTGTGTTGAGTACAGGTTTTTGTAGTAGGATCTGATGATTTTTTTGAATTTCCTCGGTTTCTGTTGTAATATCTCCATTTTCATTTCTAATTTTGTTAATTTGGATACTTTCTCTGTGCCTTTTGGTTAGTCTGGCTAAGGGTTTATCTATCTTGTTGATTTGTTCAAAGAACCAGCTTTTGGTTTTGTTGATTCTTTGTCTGGTTCTCTTGGTTTCTACTTGATTGATTTCAGCCCTGAGTTTGATGATTTCCTGTCTTCTTCTCCTCTTGGGTGAATTAGCTTCTTCTTGTTCCAGGGTTTTCAGTTGTTCCGTTAATCTTCTAGTGTATGCTCTCTCGAATTTCTTTTTGGAGGCACTCAAAGCTATGAGTTTTCCTCTTAGCACTGCTTTCATTGTGTCCCATAGATTTATGTATGTTGTGCCTTCATTTTCATTAAATTCTAAGAAATCTTTGATTTCTTTCTTTATTTCTTCCTTGACCAAGGTATCATTGAGTAGAGTATTGTTCAGTTTCCATGTGTATGTGGGCTTTCTGTTGTTTTTACTGTTATTAAAGACCACTTTTACTCCATAGCGATCTGATAGGAAGCATGGAATTATTTCAATCTTCTTATATTTTTTGAGGTCTGTCTTGTAACCAACTATATGGTCTATTTTGGAGAAGGTACCATGTTGTACTGAGAAAAGGGTATATTCTTTTGCTTTGGGATGAAAAGTTCTGTATATATTTGTTAACTCCAATTGGTTCAAAGCTTCAATTAGTTTCACTGTCTCCCTGTTTAGTTTCTGTTTTCCTGATCGGTCCATTGGTGAGAGTGGAGTGTTGACGTCACCCACTATTATTGTGTTAGGTGCAATGTGTACTTTGAGCTTTAGTAAAGTTTCTTTTATGAATAAGGGTGCCCTTGTATTTGGGGCATAGATGTTCAGGATTGAGAGTTCTTCTTGTTGGATTTTTCCTTTGACCAGCAAGTAGTGACCTTCCATGTCTCTTTTGATGACATTAGGTTGAAAGTCAATTTTATCTGAAATTAGAATGTCAACTCCGGCTTGTTTCCTGGGACCATTTGCTTGTAGAATTGTCTTCCAGCCTTTTACTCTAAGGTAGTTTTTGTCTTTGACACTGAAGTGTGCTTCCTGTATGCAGCAAAATGTAGGGTCCTGTTTACGTAACCAGCCTGTTAGTCTATGTCTTTTTGTTGGGGAATTGAGTCCATTGATGTTAAGAGATATCAAGGAGTAGTGGTTATTGCTTCCTATCATTTTTGATTTTAATTTTATACTTGTGTGTTTATCTTCTTTGGGTTTGATGAAAGAAGCTTAATATCCTGCTTTTTCCAGGGTGTAGTTTCCTTCATTGTAATGGTGTTTCCCCCCTATTATCCTTTGTAGGGCTGGGTTTGTAGAAAGATATTGTGTAAATTTGGTTTTGTCATGGAGTATCTTGGTTTCTCCATCTATAGTAATTGAGAGTTTCGCTGGGTATAGTAGTCTCGGCTGGCATTTGTGTTCTCTTAGAGTCTGCATGAGCTCCTCCCAGGTTCTTCTAGCTTTCATGGTCTCTGGTGAGAAATCTAGTGTAATTCTGATAGGTCTTCCTTTATATGTTACTTGCCCTTTTTCTCTTACTGCCCTAAGTATTCTTTATTTAGTACATTTGGGGTTTTGATTATTATGTGACTGGAGGTATTTCTGTTCTGGTCCAGTCTGTTTGGAGTTCTGTAGGCTTCTTGTATATTCATTAGGCATCTCTCTCTTTAGGTTAGGGAAGTTTTCTTCCATAATTTTGTTGAAGATATTTGCTGGCCCTTTAAGTTGTAAATCTTCACTTTCATCAAGGCCTATAATCCTTAGATTTGGCTTTCTCATTGTGTCCTGGATTTCCTGGATGTTTTGGGTTACAAACGTTTTGCATTTTGCATTTTCTTTAACTGTTGAGTCCATGGTTTCTATGGTATCTTCGGCATCTGAGATTCTTTCTTCTATCTCTTGTATTCTGTTGTTGATATTTGCGTCTATGGACCCTGATTTCTTCCCAAGGTTTTCTATCTCCAAAGTTGTCTCCCTTTGTGCTTTCTTAGTTGTTTCTACTTCTGTTTTCAGATCCTGGAAGTTTTTGCTCTGTTCCGTCATTTGCTTGTCTGTGTTTTCCTCCAATACTTTAAGAAATTTTCATGTTTCCTCTTTCATGACTTCTGCCTGTTGATCAAGGTTCTCCTGTATTTCTTTAAGTGATTTTTGCATTTCCTCCTTATTGGCTTTTGTATTCTCCTGAATTTCTTTCAATGATTTTTGTGTTTCCCTTGTAAGGGCTTCTAATTTTTGATCCATTTTCTCCTGAATTTCTTTAAGTATGTCCTTCATGTGTTCCTGTACCAGCATCATGACCAGTGATTTTAAATCCAAATCTTGTTTTTCTGGTGTGTTGGGGTTGCTAATGTTGGAGAATTGGGTTCAGATGCTGTCATAGTGCCTTGGTTTCTGTTAGTAACGTTCCTACGTTTGCCTTTAGCCATCTAGTTCTCCCAGGTGTTAGATGGTCTTATTGTCACTGGCTGGTGCTTCAACCTACTGTGGATCTTTAAGGTTATCTCTGCAACACTGGATGACTGGGTTTCTTCTGGCACAGATTACTGATATGCTCCCTTCCTGTTTTGTGCCTTTGGAGCCCTTCTCTGTCTTGCCTCAAGCAATGTTATACTTAGATTGTCAAGGTTAACCAGGTGTTCTCTGTCTGCTCTATTATGGAGCAAAGATGTTGTGGTGGGGGTCACTCCCTCTGTTGATTCTCACATAGGACACAGGTCCTGTGATGGATTGGCTTGCAGATGAACCGCCTATGTGCTTAGTTCCCGAGTGCAGGCAGACCCCTGGCAGTTTGCACCACCAGAAATCTAAAGCTCAGGGTGACACAGTACCTAGTGATCCTTTTCTGTCCCCGGCAGTCAGCAAATATGGCGGAGGGGCTTCTCCCCTTCCACAGCTCCCTAGGCAGGACACGGCCCCTGGCCAGGCAGGCTGGTAGACAAACCCGCCTATGTGCTCAGTTCCTGAGTGCAGGCAGACCCCTGGCTGTTGGCACCACCAGTAATCTAAAGTTCAGGGTGGTATAGTACCTAGTGAGAGTATATATATTTTTAAAAAGAGAAATTTGTGTAGGCTATTTGGACTCAAACTTCATGGATCTGAAGCACAAGTTTGCATCAGTATATTGGTTGAAGGGCTGTCACTAGGCAGATAACCTGTGGGCTATAAGGTTGCCATTTTAGAGCACACAAAGATAAACCTGTAGAATGTGTGTATGTACTGAGGCATACAACACACATGCAATTCATGAAGAACAGTGGTTCTCAACTTTCCTAATGCTACAACCCTTTAATAGTTCCTCATGCTGTGGTGACCCCCAACCATAAAATTATTTTCATAGCTACTTCATAACTGTAATCTTGCTACTGTTATGAATAATAATGTAAATAAACTCTGTTTTTTGATCATCTTAGGTGATCCCTGTAAAATGGTCCTTTGACACCCAACCTATGGAATCAGAACCACTGATGTAGAAGGACTCTCTTGTGGTGCATGTGTTCTTTGGAAGTGTATTTATCTCCAGCAGTTAGGAGTGACTGCTCTTCTTGCCTCAGATATTGAGTGTAGCAAGACCAATTTTATCTCTGTGTCAGCACAGACACTGTGTGTCCTTTGAGCATGTGGCACTCTAAGATTCTTGATTTTTTTTAATGAGGTCTTTATATGGGACATTTCTTTGTCCCAACACTTTTGCCAACCCATTTTTTTTTAACAGTTTGACTTAGGACCTCAAAGTAACCTGAGTTTTCACTGTTGCTTTTCAGTGTTTTCCCTTTAGGAAGTCTCTCTCTCTCTCTCTCTCTCTCTCTCTCTCTCTCTCTCTCTCTCTCTCTCTCTCTCTCTCTCTCTCTCTCCCTCTCTCTCTCCCACCCCCCTCTCCCTTTCTCTAATGCTAATCAAGTCATCCAGAACCTGTAAAATTAAAAGGAATTCTTTGAGATCCTATATGTCATAACTCAGGAAACATTGGTTCAGGAACCTGTGAATCCATGTTCTAAGGAAAGCAGGAGAAAGTGGGGCTTTGCATGAGCAAGCAGTTCTGGCTGTGAAGTGCTGAGAGGAACAGGATCCACATGACCAATGGAAGACAAAAGAAAAGAATCTACTTATCTGGTAAAATGCTCATAAAACAGGAGCCAAATACCTATAGATATGTGTCCCTAGTCTCTAGTCACCTGGTCTATCCACTGTTTATTTCAAACGTCCACAGCACAGGGTGGAGGTGACCAAGCTCCCTAAGCAGCAACATGGGCCAAGAAGAGCTTCCATCAGTAGCATCCTGGGCTCAATTGTGAAAAGCATTCAGCTTAGCTTTCTTTGTAACCTTCTTTTCACACAGGATAAACTACATTCCAAGCACATGCCATGCTCTATGCAGTATCTGTAGGTATTTCACCATGAGGGTGTTTCCAGATTACTTACATGTGTGATATTTGTAGATCGTGTGGAGATACAGATACAGAAGGCACATTGGTAGACATATTAACTGGTATTTCAACACCAGTTTTCTTTTGCTTTGTATCTTAATGGTCTCACCATGAATATAGATTTATACATAATGCATGATTAAGCATAAAATAAGCTCAAAACTATCAATACTACCACCAGACATACTTAACTCTGTGGTAAACTGGGTTACTAAATCATAGACATATTCACCAAATGCCCCAGAATTGTTGGCTAGGCTCTTGAGACATTGATGCCCTGACACAAAAGGAGGGAGTACATATTTGACTCATTTTAATGGTGACAAATGTCATTAATGCCCTTAACCTGACTGTGGGCATCACTGCAATGTCCTATGAGTTTACTACTTGCTAGGAAGACCTTATGGAATAGAATTGAACTCCTACCCCTAAGCTTTCCCTGCTTCTCACCCTCTCAGCACCATCTCCCACAGCTGAGCAAAAGTGCACTTGCAAATGGTTACAGGGCTCCAGACTTTAG
Source organism: Apodemus sylvaticus (assembly GCF_947179515.1). NCBI lineage: Eukaryota > Metazoa > Chordata > Mammalia > Rodentia > Muridae > Apodemus > Apodemus sylvaticus. The sequence goes on along the minus strand of NC_067477.1, from coordinate 125,228,532 downwards.
CACAGCTGACTCCATGATGGAAGTGCCTTTCAGACTGTAAATCTCAGCACATAGTCAGCACCACCTGCCACAGGTAAAACAATGGCCCAATCCATCAAAGTCCATAGTTCTGGGAGCCTCAAAATGGACTAGCCTCACTTTTTGGCTTCTGCTTCTGGTTAACCATTCTTGTTAATTTATGTCAACCCAGAACATGGTTTTTGTGCTTAAGAGGTCACTCTGAAAAAGGCTTGTGGATACACTGGGGTCCTGAACATCCATTGTAGTTGCTGAGTGGCTAATAAAGACATGCTGGTGGCTAAAATCCATGTCCATCCAGTCTTCTCTGGTGAATGCCCCACAACACAAGTTCCATATGCCTTTTCAGTGGTGTTTTACTTGCTTATAATGCACTTTTTAGCCTAGAAATCAGCTGACTCTCTGATCTGTTGCTCAAATAGAAATTTATGGAGTATTCTTTCATTCTGTTTAAGGAAATTAATCAAGTTCTTCTGAGTTCAGTGATGCATTTCTATTACATTTACCACACTGAAAAAAATTGTGTGTGTGTGTGTGTGTGTGTAAGTGTGTAAGTGTGTGCATGTGTCATGGGGCACAGAGAAGTAGAAGACAACCTACAAGAGTCAGTTCTTTCCATCTACCTTGAAAGCCATAGGAGGTAAATGTCAGTTGGCAAGGCTTGGCAACAGGTACCTGTACCCACTGAGCCATTTTGCTGGCTCCCACACAGTATCTTATCTGTTTAGGTGGCTGTTTTCCTTACTAATGCTTGGCTCTAGAGTAAAGGGGGCATATTTATCTTTAGTCTCAGTATGCCACATAGTAATCTAGAATGTAATTTTTGAAAACACTGAATAACATGTATGCATGTGTGTATGCATGCACAAATGCCATGGCATGCACATGGAGGGAAGTGAGAGGACTGGTGAAAACTGCTTCTCTCCTTTTACTACAAGAGCTCCAGACAACATAGGTTTTGGGCATGGTGTATAGCACCTTTGCCTACAATGCCATCTTGGTATTTCCTTATTATATATAATAAGTTATTCATTAATAAATTAGTATCTAATGACATAATTACACATTTTTCAAGATGATTACATATGACTAAAGCATATCAATAACCCACAGGGAAGATGAGATATATTGTCAATAAAATCTCCAATCTATAACATAAACCTAACTTTCTTGTTTCTTTTTTTCTGTGTGTTTCTCTAGGCTTCAAAGCAACAGGTTCTTGAAGATAACAGGAAAATCAAAGGTCAGAATTACTCTATCCCTTATTGTTAGCTCAAGCTGCTGTGTTTCTGCTTTAAGACACTGATCGTTGACAGCATGTGAAAGAAAATTGAAAATGAGGGTGTGACTAGAGTAAAGGCATCTTTCTAACATCTTCACTTGCAAAGTCATGCATACAACAGCCCCATAACTCCTGCATGGTCCCTTTCCCATGTCCCATATATTTTCATGGAAACTCAAAGTCCTGGAAAGAAACTCACTGGGTCAGGAGACTGGACAAAGAATAACTACTAAGAGTTTGTTGCCTTTAGTCCTCTACTATGTATTCTGGGTAAACATCTCTAAAGGAAGAGATGTATCAGGCTCTCTGTGTCTCCCACTGTTATGTTCCCATTCCCATGCTTCTAGTGGAGACACTTCTGGTCCATGATGAAGAAAGCAGAGAATATGGACATTTAAAACGTGGTAGCTGTGTCGTGCCACTAATTAGCTCCATGGCAGGCATGACTCTATCTTTGCCCTCATGATTATTGAATGAAAGGGATTCTTTTACATTGTATCAGTAGTTACTATGCTAAGTAGTTTCTTTACTCCTATTACCAGCTTTAGAATTGGAAGAATCCAAGAAGTATGCCAAAGCAAGTGATCTGGCATGGTAAGCAGAGTCTGTCTTCAGACTGTCCTAAGATTGTTTCACATCAACTTGATACAAACTAGCCTCATTTTAGAAGAGGAAGCCTCAACTGCTCCTTCCAGATTGCCCTGTGGGCAAGCCTGTGGTGCATTTCCTTAATTGATGATCAATGATTGTGGGAAAGTCCAGCTCACTGTGGGTGGTGCCACTCCAGGCTGGTGTCATAGGTGACATAAGTAGTCAGGGTGAGAAAACCATGAAAACAAGGCAGTAAGCAGAGCCTCTGCATCAGCTCCTGCCTCACGGATCCTGCCCTGAGTTCCTACCCTGACTTCCCTCCACAATGGAGTATGACTTGAAAGTTGGTCGGTGAAACTAACCCTTTACCTGCAAGAATTTTCTAGTCATGTGGTTTCATCACAACACTAGAACCCCTCACTAAGACATAGCCTTAATTGTAAGTGCTAGAAGTATAAAATACCTGATACTTTTACATCATTTACTATGAGAGTAATTGTCTCATTCCTAAATCAATTTTCTATTCTTATTAGTTAACTTACTGATACTTTGATATCACTTCAGTTCCACTGACCTAACCTGCTGTGTTCAGTATTCCAGGACGTCGTCGTCGTAAGGACCAAACCCAGGACTGTATATTATGCTCAATCGATAGAAGCTTTAAAAACATCTTTCAACACCTGGAAAATGCAAGTTCAGGAAACAGAGTTTCTGGGTAGGGGGGTAGGGAAATATTTAAAATAAAAGGAAGGAAAAAGAGTAAAGGGGAAATTTCAGTCAGAAAGAACCATTTTTTTAAATTTATTTATATTTTACATGTATGCCTGTTTTGCATGTATGACTATCTGTGCCCCACATGCATGCCTGGTGCCCTCAGATGCAGAATGGGGTATATGATCTCTTGGTACTAGAGATACTGATGTTTGTGAACCACCATGTGGGTGCTGAGAATCAAACTTGCATCTTCTGGAAGAGAAGTCACTGCTCTTAAGTACTGAACCATCTAACCCCCAAAACGGTGAAGTTTTTTTTTTTAATTAAAAATACATTTATTCATTTTTAGCATTTCTCTTTTTTATGCATGTGTGCACAAGTATGCCACATGTATGTGGAGGTCAGAGGGCAGGCCACAGGTGTCAGTTCTCTTCTAACATGCAGATCTTAAGGACTGAACTGAACTGAGGTCATCCAGCTTAATGGGTATTGAAATTTGGATGTCATTTTTTGGAACCATCCATCTTGTTCTTTGAAATAAAGTCTCTCAGTGGGACAGTGAGCGCCAGGTACATGCCTGTCTCCTCTTCTCCAGCACTGGGACACCATGCACTCTGTTATCGTGTGTGATCTGGGGATAGGGTGCAGCTTCTCTACTTGTATGGCATTCACTTCACTGACTCATCTCCCTTGCTCCTGGTGGAGGGATTCTTTACAATAACTGATGCCCATGGAAGCAACCCCTTTTCCACCCTCTCCTTTCTTACACCAGAACTATGTTAGACTTGAAATGATCACTTTCTTTCTTTGTCCTAATTTTCTCACTACTGATTCCAAAGACAATGAAAAAAATATTCTCTCTGCTTTTCAGCTCAGCACTTAAATACCTGAATTCATCAGAATCAAAGTATACGTCTTCTTCCTCCATCTCTGACACTGCGACTCTGGAGTTTGGGAAACATTCCACTAGCTACAGCATCTCTTCTGAATCAGACGCTGTAGAACTGACACCACAGGTACCATGTTCAGCCACAGACAACAGAAAGGTCACTCCAATGGCATTGCTTCAGGTCATGGATTCAATGGCCATAAACCCAGATTCCCATTCAGAGGTAACAGACTCTGTAGAGCTGACACCCGAGGTACCATGTTCAGCCACAGACAGCACAAAGGACACTCCGATGGAATTGCTTCAGGTCATGGATTCAATGGGAATTATCCCAGATTTACATTCGGAGGATACAGACTCCGTAGAGCTGACACCCAAGGTACCATGTTCAGCCACAAACAGCCGAAAGATCACTCTGATGGCATTGCCTCAGGTCATGGATTCAATGGGAATTATCCCAGATTTACATTCAGAGGATACAGACTCTGTAGAACTGACACCCAAGGTACCATATTCAGCCACAAACAGCACAAAGATCACTCAGATGGCATTGCTTCAGGTCATGGAATCAATGGGAATTATCCCAGATTCACTTTCAGAGCATACAGACTCTATGGGGAAAGCACAAGATAAGACTAACTTATCACAGCCATCAAACCAAGCTGAAACAGTGAGTATACCTCCCAAGTCATCAAACCCAGTAGCAAGTCCTCAACATCAAGCAAGGGCATCAAAGAGTATGTCCTCAAGACTAAATCAAATCACAAATACCTCAAACATAAAGATATTGTTTAACATTGTGGATTCTAGGGAGATAATTAATGAATTATGTTCTTATGTCACAGAATCCACAGAAATAGCCCCAAAGCCACAACACCAAGTCATTGGTGTAGATACATTGGGGGTAGAAACATTGCATAAACAACAAGTTGTAGAACCATCAAAGATGAGTCAAGACCCACACCATCCAGTCTTCAAATCTGGGGAAAGGCTTCTGCTGCATCAGCATAACGTCCCAAAAACATTAAACATGAACTCGGGGTCACAGAATCAAGCCACAAAAGAGGTCAGGTTTACTCCTAGCTCTCTTCAACCTTCACAGCCATCATCTAAAGTCCTTGACTCATCAAGGATGATTCCAGAACCACCAGTGCAATCCATAAAGGTAAACTCAAGGGTTCAGCGGTCCCCCACGGGAGTGATCCCACCTTTACAAACTGGTTTGATTGCACCGTCAGTGGCTCTCGCCAAAGACTCTCTAGAGTTGCCTTCTGCATCTGAGGTTCAAGTCAGAGACTCCATTGGGATGACACGACATCCAGGCACAGAGAATCTGTCATTGACTCCAAAACCACCTCATCAGGTCATGGACCCTTCGGAGTTCACTCCATGGCACCGAGACATAGACTGCTCAGAGGTGAGTCCAACACAAAGTCACAAGATGACAGAGCCTCTAGAGTTAACCTCTGATATGTGGCCACAATGGAAGAATCCTACAGCGATGACTCCATCACATCATCAAATGACAGAATCTGTGACAACAGCCTCAGGGGCCCCAGATCAAGGGACAGTACCTACAGGGATGAGCCAATGGCATCAATTTGCAAATTCTGAAGTCATGCCAGCTACTCCAAAACTTCAAGAAGTGGAGTGTTTGGAGAAAAACACAACACTACAATCTAAGGTTATGGAGTCAGTAAACTTAACAACAGAATTACAGAATGTATATTCAAGACTGCAAGTTATAAAACCTGTGGACATATACAAGGTTTTAGCTCCACAAATGGTAGAAAATGGACTACTGACCCCAACGGTGGTATCTACAGATTTGGCCCCAGAACAACAAGAGCAGGGCATACAGTCTGAGGAATTAACCCCAATACCAAAAATGCAAACTGAGAAACCTGTCCCATTAGTCCCAGAGTCTCAGCTTCCAGATGAAAAGTCTGCCCAAGGTACAGTTGAACCACAACTCCAAGATGTACAATCTCCTGGGTTGGCCCCAAATCAACCGGTGCAAAATAATAAATCTGAAAATTTGACTACTGTTTCACAGTCTCAAGGTATGGAAGGTGTTCATTCGGCCCTACCACAGGAGGTACTAGAAGATATAAAAATGGTTGCATTGGCCTCAAGACTACCACTTGAAGATATAAAATCTTCAAACTTGGTACCAAAAAACATCTCTGAGAATATTGCCAGTGTGCCACTGCTTGAAGATACAAAGATTTCATTGCTAGACTGTAGGAGTTTAATTCCCGAGTCCCTGGTGTAAAGTATGAAAGTTGATGAGTTGACCACACACATTAATGCAGTAAAATCTTCAGATGTGAACCTCATCTTAAGTTCTTTGTCCCCAGATTTTGAAGGGCTGACTGAAAACCAACAAGCCTCAGAAGCACGAGTGACCTCTGACACTTGTCATCAGATAGAAGAATCTGCTGAGTTGACACACTCATCAGTAGGAATGACTCCAGCACCACCGAGCCAAACCTCAGAATCTATAGAGATGGACTTACCACCACTCCAAGATATTCTTGAAACTAGGATCCACCTTGTAAAAGAGGTAAAGGAGACTCCAGAAGATATTCTGAATTTGCTAGCAGAAATTAGAAGTGCCAACCATAGGCCTGGAAGTGATGACCCCAGAACCACAGCCCCGGATGTGGACTTTGCTCATATGACACAAGAACCATGTTCAGAAATTACTAACCCATCAGAAAGAAGTCTATATGAATACACGGAAAGTACCAAATTGGCATTACTTGAAGTTGATGATTTCCAGGGGACCACTGTAGAAACCTATTCAGAAATGGGATCTCAGGGGTTGAATCTAGAACCAAGAGTGCAAAGTGAGGAATCAGAGTCATTGGTAGAAAATTTGAAAATTGAAGAATTAACCTCTGAACCATCTGTACAAGTTGTAGAACCTATAGATTTGACTGCAGGACCCATATCACATATTATAGATGTGATTCCAGGGCCACAGGTCCACAACATAAAGTCTACCCAATTAGATACAGGATTAGGGTTACAAAGTGAGTTATCAGTGGATTTAGTAAAACAGCCATCTCTAGGAGTGATAGATTCTGAAAACAGAAAACCAGAGCCAGGACTACAAAGTTTATCACCAAAGGAGTCATTTGAGGGAACAAAGATTCCAAATGTGAAATCTGTGGATTTGAATCTGGGCCAAGAGCAGCCAATTGCCAAATCAGGACTAACTCCATGGCCACAACTGCAAAGTGTCAGATTTCCAAAGTTATATCAAGGGCTACTTATTCAAGGGGAAAATCCAGCAAATTCTACCTCAGGCCCCCCACATTATGGTTTGAAATCTAATGAAGCAATATCATATTCCCCAATGCCAGAAATCATATCTAGTTTTATTCCGGGGCCAAAGGTTTCAGAACCACAACCACAACATGTGAAATCTATGAAAGTAAATCTGGGACCATGTTTGCAAGATGGGAGATTTTCTGATCCTATCCCCAAAGATACACAGCTCGAACAGGGCTTTCCACTTCAAGAGAAGTCTCAAGGATGTATGCGAGAATTATTACTGCCATTAAGCCAAGAGCCAAAGGTGGAAGAGCGGAAGCTTGCTCTGCCTATACAAGGATCAGAGTTTCACTGGATGAAATTTGCAACACAAGCTTCTGAAATACAGCATCCAAGCATGATATCTGAGGAGGTCAACATAAGATCTTGGGAACAAGATGCCAAATTTTCTGAGCTGGCTTCAAGACCAAAACTTCAAGGGGACAAATTTGGGGAGCTAAACTCAGAATCAATGTTTGTTAGTGACAGTTATATGACTCCAGAATTTGGGATACAGAATCCCAATTTAGCCAAGATGACTCCAGGGCTACAGGATACAAGCCAAGTGAGTTTTAGCATAGGACCACAGCTGGAAGATGTCAAATTTTGGGATGGAATACCAGGAACTCAACTTCAAGGTGTGAAAATATCAGACCTAAAGTCAGGGCCACACTTAGAATGTGTAAAAATTTCTGAGTTGACCACACCACCAGAGAGGGAAGGGATGAAGTCCAAATTGATAGTACACCAGTCCCCGATTCAAGATGTAACATATATCACATGGAATCAAGTGCCAAGTGTTGAAGAGAAAGTGTCTTATGAAACATTATCTGAGCAACAGGTAGCAACATGGGAAACAACGAAATTGAACCCTGGGAAACACTTATCAAATGTAGATCATTTTGAGTTGATCAGAAGATCACAGACCCAAGGCATAGCATCTTCTGAATTGGTTGAAGCACAGCTTTTAGGACATATAAAACCCATGGAGGACAATATAGTCTCAAAGCAAGAAGCTCTGACATCTGTGGAATTAACACCAGGGCTACATTTGGGAGACATTACATCTACAAAATCAAAGTCAAAGTCAGAGCTGGAGCATGTCAAATTTATGCTGTCAACCTCAGGGATGCAAACAGGAGATAGGACCCTTAAAGGACTGCCTCCAGTCTCCAGCTTGAAGGGTTTAAAACCAAAGTTACTACCTTCAAAGCCAACAATGGAAGATAGGAAATCTGTGATCTTAACTGTAGAAGAATGTCTCAAGAGGATAAAATCTGCTGTGATATCCCCAAGTGGTTCCCTGAGAGGAGATATGAAGCCTGTGAAGTTGATTCCTGGTTCAAGAATTCAAGATATAAAAAATAAGGGGTTGGGAGCTTGGCGGCGGCGGCGGCGGCGGCGGCGGTAGCAGTGGCTGCTCCAGCTGAAGGGCCATCAGCAGTGGAACCAAGGCGACACAGGGTCCAGTTAGGCCCTGCGCCCACGACCACTGACCTTCGCTGACCAGCCGGGCGGCAAGCAACTGCGGTTCTGCGGAGCCTTTCGCTGCACGGAAGCCACTTCAGAACTCGGCTGCCCGCCAGTCAGGAGAGACTCACCGCCATCTTGATCCCGGGCCCCAGAGATCGGTCAGACTGAGGTACACAAACATAATCCTAGGCCCAACACCGCAGGGGTCTGAGCCTGACGGGCGTTGGCCTGCACCCAGGCCCTGGGCTGTTCGAGTGGCCATCGGGGCGCCAACCCAGCCAGGAGTTTTTTTTTTTTTTTTTTGCCCCGGCCGGTGCACGCGCCGCCATTTTGCCTACAGGAGCCAGAGTGCTCGGGAGGGCAGAGACTGCTAACAAGCGTAGCCTGAGGCTAACAAAACGGGGGTCTAGGCCCCAAAAGGCACAGGACTGACCCCAAGAACTGGGCGGCTTGGTGGGCCATCTGTGTGTCAACCAGCCCAGGAGGTTATTAGCACAACAGACTCTCCCGGTGCTTTCGCGGAGCGCGGATGCGCACGCCCGCCCGCCATCCGGGTCACCTGGCGGACCCAAATAACAGACATAGCCCTAGGGGAACTTTGCTTGGACCTTGGCCTCCCAGGCGTTTGCCTGGACTCAGGGCCCAGGCGACAAGGCTAACCTAGTGTGCGCCAGCCCGGTTGGGGAAATCGGCTGCCCAGCGGAGTGAGCGGAGCACAGGGGAGGTCACAGCAACATTCACCTTCGGAGCTCCCTGGGGGTGCACACGGGTTCCACCTGGTCCACAGACACAATCTGGGGCAAGGCCTCAGGCAGAAGCCCCCAGCTCAACTCTCTCCGCTTCAGATCAGCCTGGGTGGCCGCCACATCTCCAGGTCCCTCAAGAGGCTAGTGGGGGCTTCCGGGCGGCCAGCTGGGAGAAGTCGGTGTGCTCCAATAAATCCTGCGGGCCCCAGCGGGAGCCTTCAGGTGCCTGCTTTGGGATCTGAACAGCCTGGACAACAGCACCCTGTCTATAGGCAGTGCAGAGCGTAAGCTGTGCACCAGAGGCCAACGGGGAAGGGGCAGCTTGCACTGGTGAGTCCAGCACTGACAAGACCAAGTAACACCAGTGAGAGCTAGATGGCAAAAGGCAAACGCAGAAACGTCACTAACAGAAATCAAGGCAATATGGCAACATCTGAACCAAATTCTCCTCTACCAGCAAGTCCTGGATACCCCATCACACCAGTAAAACAAGATTTGGATTTAAAATCACTGGTCATGATGCTGGTACAGGAACACATGAAGGACATTGAGGAGAAAATGGATCAAAAGTTAGAAGCCCTTGCAAGGGAAACACAAAAATCATTGAAAGAAATCCAGGAGAATACAAAAGCCAACAAGGAGGAAATGCAAAAAACACTTAAAGAAATACAGGAGAACTTTGCTCAACAGGCTGAGGTCATGAAAGACGAAACACAAAAATCTCTTAAAGAAATACAGGAGAACTTTGGTCAACAGGCTGAGCTCATGAAAGAGGAAACACAAAAATCTCTTAAAGAATTACAGGAAAACACAAACATGCAAGGGAAGGAGCTAAGCAAAACCATCCAGGATCTAAAATCAGAAGTAGAAACAACTAAGAAAACTCAAAGGGAGACAACTTTGGAGATAGAAAGCCTTGGGAAGAAATCAGGGGACAGAGATGCAAATATCAACAACAGAATACAAGAGATAGAAGAAAGAATCTCAGATGCTGAAGATTCCATAGAAACCATGGACTCAACAGTTAAAGAAAATGCAAAGTGCAAAAAGCTTGTAACCCAAAATATCCAGGAAATCCAGGACACAATGAGAAGACCAAACCTAAGGATTATAGGCATAGATGAGAGTGAAGATTTACAACTTAAAGGGCCAGCAAATATCTTCAATAAAATTATGGAAGAAAACTTCCCTAACCTAAAGAGAGAGATGCCCATGAATATACAAGAAGCCTACAGAACTCCAAACAGACTGGACCAGAACAGAAATACTTCCCGTCACATAATAATCAAAACACCAAATGTTCTAAACAAAGAAAGAATACTAAAGGCAGTAAGAGAAAAAGGCCAAGTAACATATAAAGGAAGACCTATCAGAATCACAGCAGACTTTTCACCTGAGACTATGAAGGCTAGAAGGTCCTGGGCAGATCTCATGCAGACTCTAAGAGAACACAAATGCCAACCAAAACTACTATATCCAGCAAAACTCTCAATCACCATAGATGGAGAAACTAAGATATTTCACGACAAAACCAAGTTCACCCAATATCTATCCACAAACCCAGCCCTAAAAAGGATAATAGGAGGACAACACCAATACAAGGAGGGAAACTCCACCCTGAAAAAAGCAAGATAGTAACCTTTCATCAAACCCAAATAAGTTAAGCAATCAAATTTAAAAAATAACGTCAAAAATGATAGGAAGTAACAATCACTATTCCTTAATATCTCTTAACATCAATGGACTCAATGCCCCAATAAAAAGACACAGACTAACTGACTGGATACGTAAACAGGACCCTACATTTTGCTGCTTACAGGAAACACACCTCAGGGTCAAAGACAAACACTACCTTAGAGTAAAAGGCTGGAAGACAATTTTACAAGCAAATGGTCTCAGGAAACAAGCTGGAGTAGCCATTTTAATATCAGATAAAATTGACTTTCAACCCAAAGTCATCAAAAGAGACTCTGAGGGACACTTCTTGCTGGTCAAAGGAAAAATACAACAAGAAGAACTCTCAATCCTGAACATCTATGCTCCAAATGCAAGGGCACCCTCTTTCATAAAAGAAACTTTATTAAAACTCAAAGCACACATTGCACCTAACACAATAATTGTGGGTGACTTCAACACTGCACTTTCCTCAATGGACCGATCAGGAAAACAGAAACTAAACAAGGACACAATGAAACTAATTGAAGCTTTGGACCAATTAGATTTAACTGATATATATAGAACATTCTATCCTAAAACAAAAGAATATACCTTTTTTTCAGCACCTCATGGTACCTTCTCCAAAATCGACCATATAATTGGTCACAAGACAGACCTCAACAAATATAAAAAGATAGAACTAATCCCATGCCTCCTATCTGATCACTATGGAATAAAAGTGGTCTTCAATAGCAACAGAAACAACAGAAAGCCCACATACACGTGGAAACTGAACAATACTCTACTCAATGATACCTTGGTCAAGGAAGAAATAAAGAAAGAAATTAAAGACTTTTTAGAACACAATGAAAATGAAAACACAACATACCCAAATCTATGGGACACAATGAAAGCAGTGCTAAGAGGAAAACTCATAGCCCTGAGTGCCTCCAAAAAGAAAATGGAGAGAGCATACATTACCAACTTAATGACACACCTGAAAGCCCTAGAACAAAAAGAAGCTATTTCACCCAGGAGGAGTAGAAGGCAGGAAATCATCAAACTCAGGGCCGAAATCAATCAAGTAGAAACAAAGAGAACCATACAAAAAATCAACAAAACTAGGAGCTGGTTCTTTGAGAAAATCAACAAGATAGATAAACCCTTAGCCAGACTGACCAAAGGGCACAGAGAAAGTATCCAAATTAACAAACTTAGAAATGAAAAGGGAGACATAACAACGGAAACTGAGGAAATCCAAAAAATCATCAGATCCTACTACAAGAGCCTGTACTCAACACAACTGGAGAATCTGGAGGAAATGGACAATTTCCTTGACAGATACCAAATACCAATATTAAATCAGGACCAACTAGACCATCTAAACAGTCCCATAAAGCCTAAAGAAATAGAAGGAGTCATAGAAAGTCTTCCAACCAAAAAAAGCACAGGACCAGATGGTTTCAGTGCAGAATTCTACCAGACCTTCAAAGAAGAGTTAACACCAATACTCTTCAAACTATTCCACAAAATAGAAACAGAAGGAACACTACCCAATTCCTTCTACGAAGCCACAATTACGCTGATACCAAAGCCACACAAAGATCCAACAAAGAAAGAGAACTTCAGACCAATTTCCCTTATGAACATCGATGCAAAAATACTCAACAAAATTCTTGCCAACCGAATCCAAGAACACATCAAAACGATCATCCACCATGATCAAGTAGGCTTTATCCCGGGAATGCAGGGTTGGTTCAATATACGGAAATCCATCAATACAATCCACTACATAAACAAACTCAAAGAACAAAACCACATGGTCATTTCATTGGATGCTGAAAAAGCATTTGACAAAATTCAGCATCTTTTCATGCTTAAAGTCTTGGAGAGAACAGGAATTCAAGGCCCATACCTAAACATAGTAAAAGCAATATACAGCAAACCGGTAGCCAGCATCAAACTAAACGGAGAGAAACTTGAAGCAATCCCACTGAAATCAGGGACCAGACAAGGCTGCCCCCTTTCTCCTTATCTTTTCAATATTGTACTTGAGGTACTAGCTCGGGCAATTCGACAACATAAGGAGGTCAAAGGGATACAAATTGGAAAGGAGGAAGTCAAACTATCATTATTTGCAGACGACATGATCGTCTACCTAAGTGACCCAAAGAACTCCACTAGAGAGCTCCTACAGCTGATAAACAACTTCAGCAAAGTGGCAGGTTACAAAATCAACTCAAGCAAATCAGTGGCCTTCCTATACTCAAAGGATAAGCAGGCTGAGAAAGAAATTAGGGAAATGACCCCCTTCACAATAGCCACAAACAGTATAAAGTATCTTGGGGTGACTCTTACCAAACATGCGAAAGATCTGTATGGCAAGAACTTCAAGACTCTGAAGAAGGAAATGGAAGAAGACCTCAAAAAATGGGAAAACCTCCCATGCTCATGGATCGGTAGAATCAATATAGTTAAAATGGCCATTTTGCCTAAAGCACTATACAGATTCAATGCAATACCCATCAAAATCCCAACTCAACTCTTCACAGAGTTAGAAAGAGCAATTATCAAATTCATCTGGAACAACAAAAAACCCAGGATAGCTAAAACTATTCTCAGCAACAAAAGAAAATCTGGGGGAATCAGTATCCCTGACCTCAAGCAATACTACAGAGCAATAGTGTTAAAAACTGCATGGTATTGGTACAGTGACAGGCAGGAGGATCAATGGAACAGGATTGAAGATCCAGAAATGAACCCACACACCTATGGCCACTTGATCCTCGACAAAGAGGCTGAAAACATCCAATGGAAAAAAGATAGCCTTTTCAACAAATGGTGCTGGTTCAACTGGAGGTCAGCATGCAGAAGAATGCGAATTGATCCATCCTTGTCTCCTTGTACTAAGCTCAAATCCAAATGGATCAAGGACCTCCACATAAAGCCAGACACTCTGAAGCTAATAGAAAAGAAACTGGGGAAGACCCTTGAGGACATCGGTACAGGGAGAAAGTTTCTGAACAGAACACCAATAGCGTATGCTCTAAGAGCAAGAATTGACAAATGGGACCTCATAAGGTTACAGAGTTTCTGTAAGGCAAAGGACACCGTCAAGAGGACAGATCGGCAACCAACAAATTGGGAAAAGATCTTCACCAATCCTACATCAGATAGAGGGCTAATATCCAATATATATAAAGAACTCAAGAAGTTAGACTCCAGAAAACCGAACAACCCTATTAAAAAATGGGGTACAGAGTTAAACAAAGAATTCTCACCTGAAGAACTTCGGATGGCGGAGAAGCATCTTAAAAAATGCTCCACTTCATTAGTCATTAGGGAAATGCAAATCAAAACAACCCTAAGATTTCATCTTACACCAGTCAGAATGGCTAAGATTAAAAATTCAGGAGACAGCAGGTGTTGGAGAGGGTGCGGAGAAAGAGGAACACTCCTCCACTGCTGGTGGGGTTGCAAATTGGTACAACCACTCTGGAAAGCAGTCTGGCGGTTCCTCCGAAAACTGGGCACCTCACTTCCAGAAGATCCTGCTATACCACTCCTGGGCATATACCCAGAGGATTCCCCACCATGTAATAAGGATACATGCTCTACTATGTTCATAGCAGCCCTATTTATAATTGCCAGATGCTGGAAAGAACCCAGGTATCCCTCAACAGAAGAGTGGATACAAAAAATGTGGTATATCTACACAATGGAGTACTATTCAGCCATTAGAAACAATGAATTCATGAAATTCTTAGGCAAATGGATGGAGCTAGAGAACATCATACTAAGTGAGGTAACCCAGACTCAAAAGGTGAATCATGTTATGCACTCACTAATAAGTGGTTATTAACCTAGAAAACTGGAATACCCAAAACATAATCCACACATCAAATGAGATACAAGAAGAAAGCAGGAGTGGTCCCTGGTTCTGGAAAGACTCAGTGAAACAGTATTTGGCAAAACCAGAACGGGGAACTGGGAAGGGGTGGGAGGGAGGACAGGGGAAGAGAAGGGGGCTTACGGGACTTTCGGGGAGGGGGGGGGCTAGAAAAGGGGAAATCATTTGAAATGTAAATAAATTATATCAAATAAAAAAAAAAATAAGGGGTTGGACCGTGATACACATGTTCAAGATGTAAATGCCATGGACTTGAAAATTGAGCCAAAGAAGCAACGGGAGAGTTCTGTGACTTTTGTACCAAGCATGCTGTTTCAAGATAAATCAATAGAGATGTTTGAAAGGCTTCGACTGCAAGGCATAAAGCACAAGGAACTGATGTCACAGACACAAATGCAAGATAGGAAACCTGTGATCACCCCTTGTTTGAAACAACAAAGTTTAATACCTACAACTGTAGCCCCAACCCAAGGAATCCGAGAGGTAAAATGTGTAGATTTCACCTCAATACAACAGTGTCAAGGAAAGGCACACATGGACTCAACTCCTAAGTCTAGAGAGGATGACCAGAGAACTGTAAATCCACTAGAGTGGAAAGGTGGGATTTTTGATCAACAGAAAAAGCAGCTTGGATCAGAAAATACATTACCCATGGAGTCAGCTCAAGAACCCAAACCTGCACATATGAAACCCATAGAGCTCAACCCTAAGTTAAAATTCAAAGATACAACCTCATTTGAATTGGGTCCTCAGCCAATTGTTCAAAGTGTAAAATCTGAAGGGTTCCAAAATGAACTACAGGTGCCAAGTATGAAACCTTGCCATTTGACTCCAGGGTCCCAGATATACCAAGAAAAAGCCTTGGAGTCAACGTTGGACCTACAACTTCAAGGTGTGGAAACTCTGGCACAACCTTCAATTGAAAGCACAAAGACTATTCAATGGATACCAATATCTGAGTTTCAAAGTGAGAAAGGTGTAGCTTCAAACTCAAGGTCACAGTCTGGAGATGCCAGAGCTACAGAACTGAAGCCTCCCATGCTATGGAGAAGTGTGAAGTCATCCAAAGTGACTGCCAGGTCAAAGACTCAAGGAGAAAAAAGGTGGTTATCTTGAACCACAGTTACAGGAAGTAAAAACCTCTCCATTAACAGTACGGTTGCAGGAACTAAATCCACTTCACTTGACTTCAGAGCCACAGACTCAAGGCATCACATCCGAGGAGCTAAACAAAGAGCCAAAGGCTGCAAGTGTTAGATCTGTTCAGTGGACACCTCGAAAGGAGTTCCGAGGTGTAAAGATGTCAGGATTCAATAGGGGGTCACCGTTTCAAGGTGTCACATACACAGAACAGAAACCCTTCATAAAATTGGGAGGTGGGAAGCCATTGGAAATGACTCATGGGGCAAAACTTAAGGGAAAAAAATCTGGGGATTTTAACCTCAGGCCACAAGAACAGTGTGTGAAGACCCTCCAGTTGTTACCAGGACCAGAGGTACAAAAAGGGGGAAACTTCACATCGTGTTCAGAACTACAGTCTCATTGTGTGGAAATTGTGTCATTTCACCATGGAGCAGGGCTTGAAAACACAAAATCTCCCTTGGGCTTACAGCCTAAAGGCAACACAGCCACAGAGTTACAACCCTCAGTACAAGAAAGGGATGTGAAGACATCTGAGGACTTGATGACAAGGCTCAAGACAGAAGGTAAAGAACCTTCCGGGTCAACCCAGGCATGCTTGTCTCACAGGTTCAAAACTATTGACAAATCTATGCTGCCATGGAAAAATCCCAAATGTGATCCTACCTTAAGGTCATTGATCACTAATAAAAAATTAGTGACATTCAAATCCAGGTTCCATATAGAAGACAGGAGATTTCCTAAACTGGCCCCTGGAATACAGTCACGAGAATTGAAACCATTCAAGTCATCTCCAGGAACTCAACAGCCTCAAGATGTAACATTTTCAGTGTTTAAAGAAGAGCCAAGGTCTTTAGAAGCAAAATCTGGGGTATT
This sequence comes from Apodemus sylvaticus, assembly GCF_947179515.1. Lineage (NCBI taxonomy): Eukaryota > Metazoa > Chordata > Mammalia > Rodentia > Muridae > Apodemus > Apodemus sylvaticus. The sequence continues at coordinate 125,211,916 of NC_067477.1, read as the reverse complement.
AGGCCAAGGGTCTGAGATGAAGTCTGAGCCCCAGGGCCAAAGTACAAAATGGTCTGACTTCACACCTGAAACAACATCCTGAAATATGAAATTAAAGCTAACTCCCAGGTCACCGATGAAAAGTAAACCAATTTCGACCAAAATTCAAAGGGTCAAGCTAGATGATAAATCAGGGCCTCAGTCCCAAAGTATAAAATCAGATTCAATTCTGAAGACAAAGCCTCAAGAAATGGAGATGGAAGACTGTGAATCAGGCCCACAGTTACAAGATCTTAAATCTTTGAGGACGATCATGGGTGTAAAAGTCCAAGATGTCAAATCTATGAGCTTCAGTCCTAGAACACACGTGGAAAGTATGCCATCTGAAGTCATCACAGAGAAGAATGTCCTTGGTATGAAACCAGCAGAAATGAGCCTACAAGGTGAGACACCTGTGGTCACCCCAAGGAAGTTGTTTTTAAGCACACAATCTATAGGGCTGGATTCAGGCTTTAATTTGCAAGATTTGAAATATCCTGAGCTGATCATGGGCATGAAACTTCAAGGTGTAGACTCTATGGAAGGACACGTGAGAAGTATAAAACCTTCTGAGGTGATTACTGGGATACAAGATGTAGAATCATCTGAGTTGAGCCCTAGTCCAGACCTTCAGGGTATAAAATTTAAGGTATTCTATCCTGGGTCACACTTGGAAGATGTGAATTCTGCATGTACTCCCAATATACATTCTCAATACGTAGATTCCAGTGGGTATATACCTGGGCCATATCTACAAGATATGAATTCTTCTGTGTGGATTCCACAGTCAAACACTCAGTGTATAAACTCTGAGTGCAATCCTGGAATACATTCAGATGGGATGAATTCTTCCTCTTGCTTTTCGGGATCAAAATTGCAATGCCTATGTTCTACTGGGAGCACACCTGAGTCACATTTGCAAGACATAAATTCTACTGAATTCATCCCAGAGCCAAGTCCTCAGTATGAAAATTCTTCTGCATGCACCCCAGGATCAAAATATCAGTGTGCAGATTCTTCTGCATACATACCAGGGTCAAGTCCTCAGTGTGCAGATTCTTCTGCATGCACCCCAAGATCAAATGCTCAGTGTGCAGATTCTTCTGCATTCACCCCAGAGAATCCTGAATTACATTCGCAAGCTGGGAATTCTTCTGTATACACTCTAGGGCAAAACCATCTGTGTGAAAATTCTAATAGGTATAATCTTGGGCCACTTTTTCAAGGTATGAACTTTTCCTCATTTCCACCACCACAAATTCTGTGTGTAAATCCTGTTTGGTTCAATACTAGAATACATTTGAAAGATATAAATTCTTCTGCATGTACTCTAAGTCAACAATCTCAGTCTGTAAATTCTATTGGCTACAACCCTGGGGCACATTTACAAGCTCTAAAATCTCAAGAATTCCACTTGAAAGATTTGGTGTCTGAACTAAATCCAGGGTCAAGCAATTTGGGTGTATCACCTTCTCAAGATATGAATTCATCTAACTTAATGCTAGGGGCAAAGTTTCAAAAGATCCCAGTTTGGAAGAACCAGCTTGGGTCATGGCAGCAAAGTACAAAACCTATATTTAATTTGAGACCTCAGTCAAATGGTGTGAATTCTGTGGTTTTACCAACGTCATCTCCTGAAGATAAAAAGTTTCCAGAGAGGAGTACACACACACACCTTTTTGTACAAATGCTGTAAAACTGACTCCTGGCAGTGATCTGAATGCCTTGAGAAGTAAGGTGTTTTTGAAAGAACCTCTTTCTCAAAATGTTCAAGCCATACATTTGAAGCCAGCATCACAGTCTCAAAGTGGGCGGTCTTCAAAAGAACCAATGATAGTATTGCCACAGCAGTCCACCAGGAAGCTCTTAGCAGGACCATCACTAACCAGTGTCAAATTCTCAGATTTGCCACTATAATCAGAGCAGAAATATAGAAAATCTTTGGCATTTCCTTCAGAGCCAAAGTGGCAAGGTGTAAAACAGGTGAAATTGTCATCAGTGTGTCTGCAGGAAATTGGAAAATCTGTGGAGTTACCACCAAAATCAATTTTTCAAAACGTGAAACCTGGGAACCTTATGCCCCAGACAATTCATCCCCTCACAGAATCCATGAGACCAGAGCGACAGGTGAAGGACTTTGCAGAGATGTGCATGAAGCCTAGGTGTCAAGCCCCTAAATCGGTGCATTTTACTTCAACATCAGTTTCCCAAGATGTGGGATCTTTAGAATTTACAAATGGGGTGGGACATAAAAGCAGAGAAATGACAGGGAAATCTATGAGGTTGAGCTCCAAACCAACAGATAACATCCTAGAATCGTTAGAGATGCCCCCGAAGCTAGATCTTCAAGTACCAAAATTGTTTGATCTGACTCCAACACTAAGTGATCATGATTTAAAATCCTCAGAGCCAAATCTACAGAAAAGCTACCAGTTCCCAGAACCTCCTGAGTTACATTCTTTGGTCATGGCCTCAATTTCAAGATTTCAAGAAGTTACAGACAAAAGAGGGTACAAAATCTGATAGAATGACCCTCAGCTTCAAGAACCATGTTGCAGACACCATAGAGTTGACTTGTGAAGCAAGACAGCAAGGGGAAGAATTTAGAATGACTCCAAAGGCGATAAATAGAGAGATTGGATTTATAGAAAACTCTCCAAGGCCATGTCCTCAACATGTAGGACCTCTGGGGGTGGGCTCTAAGGAAAGATCTCAAAGGGAACAATCTGTAATAACAAGGCAATTCTGTCCCATCCCAGATTCCACTTCAGGAATAACACCAGGGCCAGGACCTCAGATTCCCAAATCTAAAAATTTGGCCTCTATGGTGTGGCTGCACAAAGAATCCATTGAGTTGGCAGGCGTGCAAAAGAGTCAAGTTGTGGGAAAGAGAGACTCTGTAGAGCTCACCTTTGGTACACAGCAGTCAGGAGGGGTAGTGGCTAAGCTAACAAAACCTCAGAATCTGAGCCTGGAAAATGTAAGCATCACTCCAACAGAATCACTGGATGAAATGATAAACGTTGTAGGAATTAGTGTAAAACCACGAGATCAAGTAACAGAATCTGTGAAGACACAGCTTTCAGTTCCTCACTCAGTGGCCCTCCCAAAAGTGTGTGAATTTGTGGAAATGATCTCCAGACCACCACTTCAAGTTGCAAAGTCTGTGATGATTCCAGAAAGTATCCCTCAAATGTCAAAATACAATGATTTGACTTCTAGAACACATGATGTGATAAGTTCAGAATTTCCTCCAAGCCTTCAGCTACAAAATGTGCAATCCAAAAAAGTAGTCATAGAGCCAAAACATCAGGCTTTAGAAACAAAACAACGGCCAGGCTTTCCACTAATAAAGACTTTAGTAACTGCCAAACCATTGATTCAGATCGTAAAATCTGAAGAAGTGGCACCAGGACCATGTCCCCAGGCTGTAGAACCAATAGGACTGGGCATGAGACCAAGCATTAGAGTAAAGGAGTGTTTGAATTTACACCCAAGACCACATCTTCAAGACCTGGTAAAACCGATGGAGTTAACTCAAAGGGCAGATATTCAAGTGACTTCTGCAGAATTAATATCTCAGCAAACATCTCCCCTTAAGGATCCTACAGTGTCAACTCATGAGCAAAGGCTTCAGGCTGTAAAATCTCTAGGTCTCCAAACAAAATCTCCTAAACTAAAGAAAATCAAGGATTCGAATCAAGGATCAATGTGTGAGAATAAAGACACTGAGATGATCGCACCAGCAAAGTTAGATGCAGAGAATTCCTTATCTAGATCCATACGCAGCCCTTCAATCCCATGTCCTTCTATCATTGACAGAACAACTGAATTAGGGCACAGCCAGGGTTCTGGGGTGCCTGAAGTTTCCATAGCTTTTGGTATGGAAAACATTGGTGTTGGTAGTTTGCAGTCTTCAAAGTCCTATACAGACAATACTATGAAAAAAATCATCAGTTCTTCCTTTGGTCTTTCAAAATCTACCCTCTGATAAGACAGGGGACAGCAAGGGAACCAGGTATCCTGATATCTGGAGCATGAATGTCTTATCTAAGGAAGAAAGTGGAAAGAAGAAAATGGAGGAATTCCAGGGGTATTCTTCATACCCATTCAGATTACTATCCCAGGAGTTTCAGGCAGGATTAGTGGCTCGAAGAAGCGCTATCGCTATCCATTCTTTCCTGGGCATACAGCAGAATGTCTGGGAAAGCCATGTCTGTAGGCAGAGACTACCTAGGAAATACCTCTCCAGTATGCTAATGCTGGGGAATGTCCTGGGAACCACTATGGAAAGGAAGCCTTGTTCTCAACCCTTTTCAATAGAAAAATTCACTATGGACAGCTGTCAGTCCATCGAAAATTTATTTGGGGTTCCAGCTGAACTGATGGCATTTTCACAAAGCCTGCTAGAGAGGGTTCCAAGGACCATGTCTCAGACGTCAGTGGATAAAAAGTACATACAGAGACATATTTTATTTCACAGTAATGAGAAGAAAATGCCACTGAAGATGTGGACCCGCGGCTCCACATCTTCCATAATACAGAGATTCTCTGGCACAAGATTGGGAGTAAGGAAACCAAGCTCAAAATCCCACAATATTATCCAGGAAGCCACTGAGCATGTGTCCGTCTCATGTACCGGGACCTGGTTTCCTGACTTGATGAGATCAGAGATGCTTTACACTAGGGAAGATTCTGTTTCCAGGGAGCAGAGTAAAATCTCACCATGTGCACCGAGTAGGACTTTTGAGTCTCAGCATTCCCTCAAAACAAGTTCTTTCTCCCAGTCAAACACCGATAACTCAGAACATCTTCTAAGAGAACTCAAGTTAAAAATAGCAGGAAAATTCATAAGAAGTCAAATACCCCACAATGTCCCTCTAGATTCAGGTCTTGTCCTAAAGTATCCAATATGCTTAGAATGTGGCCGATGTTCAGGCCTTAATTGCTCTCATAAGTTACAGTCTACTTGGGGGCCGTACCTTCTCATCTACCCCAAAGCTCCACCTTTTAAACAGCCCTGAAGGCCATGGTGATGTTCAATTGCATCTTGGATTTAAATTAGGGTATCCACAGAAGGGTAGTGCATCACCATCACATAGAGAAGCTAAATTCTCTAAGCTGGCTTCCAACCATCCTGACTATGGAAGCAATCAGGATGAAACATGGATTAAATCAAGCCTCAGAAAGACCTCTGTCTTGACAGATCCTTTGAAGAAATTTGTCAAGGGACCTAAAACACAAAACACAGGGCTATACAAAATCAGTCCTAGAACACTGAGGGGTCTGTCAAGAAACAGAATTGAAACCCCCCAAACAAGCACTGTTTCTTCCAAGACACAACCTGAGAAATCCTCTCAGCCCAAAATCATCCAACCGCTTGTTCAAGGCCTAAGGCAGGCATTCCAAGCAGCACATAGAATTGTGACTTTTATGAGCCAGAAATTGAAGAAGATGAGGCCAGACAAGTTGTGCTCAGTCAACAACTTGCACCACAACAAAAGTGCCAATTGTTATTACTTCATGGGAGATAGCGAAGGAGCGAGGACACCAGCTGTCAGGCTCAGGTCAACAGGCTCAAGCGCTAAGCAAAAGGACACGTGGCAGGGAGGAAGAGAGCGTGGTAGACAAGCTCCAGAGCCCAAACCAGCGAGCTCTCTCCCACCCAGACCCTTGCAATCGCAGAAGACCATGGTTTGTGGAAGAGATGACTTAAGTCCCCAAAATAAATGACAATGTCTACGGTGATAAAGCACCAAAAAATCAACCACAGCAACTCGGCTTCTTCAGGGAGAGAACCCCATGTAATCAGCCGTCTGAAAGAAGCCATTGCCTGCTTCCTCAGGGAATGAAATCTCTCTAAGAGGAGACATCACAGTCCTTCTCGGAGAAGGTGTAGCAGTCCCTCTGACAGAACCCTTCGAAGTATTTTGGAGAGGATATATTGCAATCCCTCCCAGAGAAACAGTCTCAGCCCCTCCTTAAGAAGGGTATCTGAGAGAAATCAAAACAGTGTATTTAAGTGGAGAAGCCACAGCCCCTCCAGGAGGAGCCTTCGAAATCCCTCAATTTCACTCAAGGAGCCCTCAAATTGGCTCAAGGAGCCCTCGAATTCACTCAAGGAGGAGCTCTCGCAATCCATTGAGAAGTCCTCATAGTCCCTCAGGGAGGAGCCCTCACAGGCACTCAGTCAGAAGTCCCTGCAGTCCTTCAGGAAGAAACAGTCACAGTCCCTCAAGGAGGAGCCCACATAGGCGCCCTTGTAGACCTCTAGACAGGAGGCATAGCAGTCTCTCTGACAGAACCCTTAGACGTCTTTTGGAGCGGATTTATCACACTCCTTCCCAGATCAACAGTCTTATCTCCTCCATAAGAAGTCTCTCTGACAGAAGCCATAACGGTCTATTTAAGGGGAGAGGCCACAGTCCCTCCAGGAGGAGGCCTCAAAGTCCTTCAGGGGAAAGCCCTAGCAGTCCCTTAAGAAGTCCTCGCATTCCCTCAAGGAGAATCCTTCACAGTCCCTCAAGGAGGAGCCCTTGCAGACCTCTAGAGAGAAGAGGATGCAGTCCCTCTGTGAAGAAGAGTCTACACAGTCATTTTGGGAGGAGCCAACAGAGTCCCTCTTCTCTGAGATGCCTCAGTCCCTCAAAAAAGAGCCATCTCATTCTCATGCGAAGGTCACGGGGCAGTCCTTCAGAAAGGAGCCACGGTGATTTCTCTGAAAGAGATTTTTCCATTCCCTCTCGCTGGAAGAGATGTAGTTCCGGTGATGGACTCTACCCCAACATTACCTGGCAACAGCCAGGTATGCCTGGCCAACTATAAAAGGGGCTGCTTTTCCCTTCTTCTTTTTCTTACTGCTGCTCTCTTGCCCCTTTTCTCCCATCTTTCCCCATTCCCTGGCTGGCCTCAACTTCTTTGCTCTCTCCTTCTCTCTGCCTTCCTCTGTCGCTACTACTCTCTTAACCGTTCTCCCCATAAATAAACCCTATACTATACTATAGCATCATGTGTGTGGTCCCTCAGGGGGAAGGGATGCCTTGGCATGGGCCTGCGGAGCTATCCCCTTGCCCCACGCCTCACCACAGTCCTGCAGAACATATTATATTTCTTTATCTTTTTATAATCACAACATCTGGAATAAGCCCAGGACAGTTCCTCTAACCCAGGCTACACAGGCATTCTTACAGACTCATCCTGTCATTCTGAGAGAACACAGTATAGTCCCTCTGAAAGCAGACACAGTCATTCTGAGAAGATGCACAGAAGTCTCTCTGAGAGGAACCAGCACTGTCACTATGAGAGACCCTGTCACACTCCCAGGGAGAGGCTCAAGCATCGTTCCCCTAATGCTTCCCCTATCGATCTTGGCTAAAGAGGTCATGTCTTCCAGGGACCATACCGAAAATCCAGACGTGTGGAGGCATGAAGTTAGTGGATAAGGAGAGATCTGCCCCTGTTAAGTGTATTCCTGCTCAGCCACTGCCTGCACCCTCAGCTATCTGGGAGGGAAGGGGAAGAGAATGGGTCTGTAATTTAAGATCAATAAAGAAAAGTGCGATTTGAACCCCATTAGCATCTGTGAGACCACTTTTGGGATTGGTGGGACCTGCTGTGCAAATGCAGGTTCAGAGGACCTTCAGACTCCTCCCATTTGCTCCAACCCTCTCTTCCAGTCAGTCAGCCTCCCTTCTCTCCTGTAGCGATGGGGGCGGGGTCTCAATGGAAGCTGAAGATGAGTCCTCATGTGACTCCTTTTCTACTGCAGGTCCTCAGAGGTCACTAGGCAGAAGTAGATGTTCAGAGCAGGGCGAGCAGAGCAGAATTGGCTTTGCTCTGGCCGGAGCCCTTGGGTGAAATTGTTAGGCGTGGAGGGGGAGTGATGTCTTCCAGACTTGGTGCAGTCACTGCAGGGATTTTCTTGGTGTGACCATTATACTTTGGAGATAGAACTGTGGAGCAGAGAACACAAGGTCAGGTCCATTGCTTTTGTCTTGAATTCATAGTTGGTTTTATTCAGAGCCCAGTAGGCCCCACCCTTTTATATCAGATCCACTTACTTACTTCCCCCCCCCCCCGTTTTATTTTTATTGCCTATTCCTCATATCCTCGGACTCAGTTCCTCAACATATTGTAATTATTCATAATCCTTCAGCATCCCTAGTGCCTCCCGCTGCTGTATAATATATTACATATATTTTTCCATCTTTTCTTTTCAAGCCTCCATCTAGGATAGGGTTTTGAGAATGGGCAATGATGAAAGCTCTGATATTGTTAACCCGTCTGTATAATGTAGACAGCTTCACATCTAGGGACAGGGGGATTCATCTCTTTGGGGATGAGGTACAAAGGTCCCTGGCACTCACTTGTGTGCTTGCAATTTGCGAGACCCGGGACCCATATCCAGTAAGCAGCATTGGAGCACCAGGATCCTTGGAGCTAAGAAGTAAGTCAGGCTTTCTGAGGACATCTTTGTAATTGTGTAGACAGTGCTGCTAACGATGTCTGTGTCTGTACTGTGCAGCGTCACAGCCACCAGACAGGTATCGCTTTGGGGCACTTGAGATGTGACTACAGAAGAACAGAATGACAAATTCTATTTCATTTTAATGGACTGAAACTTCAATAGCCATCTATAGGTAGCACCTACTGGATTGGACAGTGCAGATATCAGCCTAGTGTGGGGGAAAGAAAACCTACCTTGCAATAAAACTACAGTCTAATAAAAATGAGTGTGTTTCAGTTAGTGGTATCCCTGCATGTCCTCTGCCCCCACATCACATATGTGCTCATAATTAATTTGATGGACTCTGGGAGGGAAATAAAAACTCCTATGAGCAGTCTTTATATTTCCAGGCTACTTAGTTGCAGCACTGATTCAATATTTTTTGTAATGAATGTGCTAAGTTTCTCCATGGCTGATACAAGAGAAATGATTTTATTAACTTGGACTTCCCTCGTGAGTTCACTTAGATAACACTTAGGAAATGTCTTCTCTGTACTGGCTGTGTTGGGCTCCCAGGCATGAAAACAGCTGTTGGTTTCAACAGATGAGGTGGGAAAACATGGCAACACAATCCAGGGTAACAGGAATTAAACTATTTTTTAAAGTAGGGCTTCACTATCTGGAAATGTCCTCTGACACTTAGGTTGGCCTGTAACTTTTTTTCTTTTTAATATTTTTATTTTCTATATTCTTTGTTTACATTCCAAATGATTTCCCCTTTCCCAGATCCCCCCTCCCCATATGTCCTATAAACCTTCTTCTCTCCATCCATTCTCTGATCACCTCCCTCCTTTTTCTCTGTCCTTATATTCCCCTCCAATGCTAGATCAATCCTTTCCAGGATCAGGACCCTCTCCATACTTCTTCATGGGAGTCATCTGTCATGCTATTAGTGCCTTGGGTATTCATAGCTCACAGAAGAGTTTTTAACTTCTGAGAATAGTTTTAGCTATCGTGGGTATTCTGTTATTCCATGAATTTGAGAGTTGCTCTTTCTAACTCTATGAAGAATTGAGTTGGGATTTTGATAGGGATTGCTTTCAATCTGTACATTGCTTTTGGCAAGATGGCCATTTTTACTATATTAATTCTGTCAATCCAAGAGCATGGAAGATTTTCCCATTTTCTGAAGTCTTCTTCGATGTCTTTCTTTACAGACCTGAAGTTCTTGTCATACAGACCTTTCCTTTGTTTGGTAGAGTCACACCAAGATACTTTATAATGTTTTTGGCTATTGTGAAGGGTGTCATTTCCCTAATTTCTTTCTCACCCTGCTTGTCCTTTGAATACAGGCAGTCTACTGACTTGCTTAAGTTGATTTTATAACCAGCCAGTATGATGAAGTTGTTTATCAACTATAAGAGTTCTCTGGTGGAGTTTTTTGTGTCACTTAAGTATACTATCATATCATCTGCAAATAGTGATAGTTTGACTTCTTCCTTTACAATTTGTATCCCTTTGACCTCCTTATGTTGTCTAATTGCTCTAGCTATAACTTCTAATCCTATATTGAAAAGATATGTGGAGAGGGGGCAGCCTTGTCTAGTCCCTGATTTTAGTGGGATTGTTTCATGTTTCTCTCCATTCAGTTTGATGTTGGCTACTGGTTTGCTGTATATTGCTTTTACTGCATGTTTACTGGTATTGTTACATATGGGCCTTGAATTCCTCTTCTTTCCAAGACTTTTAGAATGAAAGGATGCTGAATTTTGTCAAATGCTTTTTCAGCATCTAATGAAATGGCCATGTGTTTTTTTTTTTCTTTGAGTTTGTTTATGTAGTGGATTGCATTGACGGATTTCCGTATATTGCATCCCTGGGATGAAGCCTACTTGATCATGGTGGATGATCTTTTTTTTTTTTTATGTGTTCTTGGATTCAGTTGGCAAGAGTTTTACTGAGTATTTTTGCATCGATATTCATAATGGAAATTGGTCTGAAGTTCTCTTTCTTTGTTGGTTCTTTGTGTGGTTTTGATATCAGCTTAATTGTGGCCTCATAGAACGAGTTGGGTAGTGTTCTTTCTGTTTCTATTTTGTGGAATAGTTTAAAGAGTTTTGGTGTTAGGTCTTCTTTGAAGGTCTGATAAAATTCTGCACTAAAACCATCTGGTCCTGTGCTTTTTTTTTTTTTTTTTTTTTTTTGACGACTTTCAATATCCACTTCTATTTCTTTACCAGTTATGGGACTGTTTAGATGATCTATCTGATCCTGATTTAGTTTTGTTATTTGGTATCTTTCTAGGAAATTGTCCATTTTCTACAGATTTTCCAGTTGTGTTGAGTATAGGCTTTTGCAGGAGGATCTGATGATTTTTTTAATTTCTTCAGTTTCTATTGTTATATCTCCCTTCTTTTTTTGTTTGTTTTTTGTTTTTTGTTGACAGGGTTTCTCTGTATAGTGCTGGCTGTCCTGGAACTCACTCTGTGGACCAGGCTGGCCTGGAACTCAGAAATCTGTCTGCCTCTGCCTCCCAAGTGCTGGGATTAAAGGCGTGAGCCACCACACCCGGCTTATATCTCCCTTCTAACTTTGTTAATTTGGATAATATCTCTATGCCCTCTGGTTAGTCTGGCTAAGGGTTTATCTATCTTTTGATTTTCTCAAAGAACCAGCTCCTGGGTTTGTTGATTCTTTGTATGGTTCTCTGTTTCTACTTGAGTGATTTCAGCCCTGAGTTTGATGATTTTCTGTCTTCTACTCCTCTTGGGTGAATTAGCTTCTTTTTCTTCCAGGGCTTTCAGGTATGCCATTAAGCTGCTAGTGTATGCTCTGTCCAGTTTCTTTTTGGAGGCACTCAGAGTTATGAGTTTTCCTCTTAGCACTGTTTTCATTGTGCCCATAAATGTGCGTATATTGTACCTTCATTTTCAGTAAAGTCTAAATAGTCTTTGACTTCTTTATTTCTTCCTTGACCAAGGTATAGTTGAGTACAGTATTGTTCAGCTTCCATGTGTATGTGGGCTTTCTGTTGTTTTTGTTGCTATTGAAGACCACCCTTACTCCATAGTGATCTGATCGGAGGCATGGGATTAGTTTGATCTTATATCTGTTGAGGTCTGCCTTGTGTCAAATTATACAGTCAATTTTGGAGAAGGTACCATGAAGTGCTAAGAAACAGGTATATTCTTTTGCTTTAGGATGAAATGTTTTATATATATTTAACATATATGTATGTTAAATCCACCTGGTCCAAAGCTTCTAATAGTTTCACTGTATCCCTGTTTGGTTTGTTTTCCTGATTGGTCCACTGAGGAGAGTGGAGTGTTAAAGTCACACACAATTATTGTGTTAGGTACAATGTGTGCTTTGAGCTATAGTAAAGTTTCTTTTTTGTTTGGTTGGTTTTGGGGTTTTTTTATTTTTATTTTCTAAATTCTTTGTTTACATTCCAAATCCTTACCCCTTTCCTGGTTACTCCTTCCCCATATGTCCCATAAGTTCTCTTCTCTCCACCCATTCTCCAATCACTCCCCTGCTTTTTCTCTGTCCTGGTACTCCCATAAGATGCTGGATCAAGCCTTTTCAGGATCAGGGCCCTCTCCTTACTTCTTCATGGGAGTCATTTGATATGCTATTTGTGTCTTGGGTATTACGAGCTTCTGGGCTAGTTAATATCCACTTATCAATGATTGCATTCCATGTGTATTCTTTTGTGATTGGGTTACCTCACTTAGGATGATATTTTCCAGATCCAACCATTTGCCTAAAAATTTCATGAATTCATTGTTTTTAATTGCTAAGTAGTATTCCATTGTGTGAATATACCACATTTTCTGTATCCATTCCTCCATTGAAGGATATCTGGGTTCTTTCCAGCTCCTGGTTATAATAAATAAGGCTGCTATGAACATAGTGGAGCATGTGTCCTTATTGCATGCTGGGGAATCCTCTGGATATATGCCCAGGAGAGGTATAGCAGGGTCCTCTGGAAGTGTCATGTCCAGTTTTCTGAGGAAACACCAGACTGATTTCCAGAGTGGTTGGACCATCTTGCAATCCAACGAGCACTGGAGGAGTTTTCCTCTTTCTCCACATCCTGGCCACCACCTGCTGTCTCCTGAGTTTTTAACTGTAGACATTCTGACTGGTGTGAGGTGAAATCTCAGGATTGTTTTGATTTGCATTTCCCTAATGACTAATGATGTTGAGCATTTCTTAAGGTGCTTCTCGGCCATCCAAATTTTTTCAGGTGGAAATTGTTTGTTTAGGACTGTACCCCATATTTTAATAGGGTTATTTGGTTCCCTGGGGGTCTAACTTCTTGAGTTCTTTCTATATATTGGATATTGGTCCTCTATCAGATGCAGAGTTGGTGAAGATCTTTTCCCACTTTGTTGGAAGAACTTCAGGTCTCTGAAGAAGGAAATCGAAGAAGACCTCAGAAAATGGAAAAATCTGCCATGCTCGTGGATTGGCAGGATTAATATAGTTAAAATGGCCATCTTGCCAAAAGCAATCTACAGATTCAATGCAATCCCCATCAAAATCCCACCTCAGTTCTTCATAAGGTTAGAAAAAGCAATTCTCAAATTCATCTGGAATAACAAAAAACCCAGGATAGCTAAAACTATTCTCAACAGTAAAAGAACTTCTGGGGGGAATCAGTATCCCAGACCTCAAGCAATACTACAGAGCAATAGTGTTAAAAACTGCATGGTATTGGCACAGTGACAGGCAAGTGGACCAATGGAATAGAATTGAAGACCCAGAAATGAATCCACACACCTATGGTCACTTGATCCCTACAATAGCTCCCTACAAAGGAGCTGAAAGTGGAAAAAAGATAGCCTTTTCAACAAATAATGTTGGTTCAACTGGAGGTCAGCATGCAGAAGAATGCGAATTGATCCATTTTTATCTCCTTGTACTAAGTTCAACTCCAAATGGATCAAGGACCTCCACGTAAAACCAGACACACTGAAACTAATAGAAAAGAAAGTGGGGAAACCCCTTGAGGACATGGGCACAAGGGAAAAGTTCCTGAACCGAACACCAATAGCTTATGCCCTAAGATCAAGAATTGGCAAATGGGACCTCATAAAATTACAAAGTTTCTTTAAGGCAAAGGACACTGTAAAGTTTCTTTTATGAATGAGATTTCCCTTAAATTTGGAGAATAGATGTTCAGAATTGAGAGTTCTTCTTGGTGGAATTTTCCTTTGACCAGTAAGAAGTGTCCTTCCATGTCTCTTTTGATGACTTCAGGTTGAAACTAAATTTTATCCTATACTAGAGTGGCTACTCCGGCTTGTTTCATGAGACCATTTGCTTGTAAAATTGTTTTCCAGCCTTTTACTCTGAGGTAGTGTTGTCTTCGACACTGAGGTGTGCTTCCTGTATGCAGCAAAATGGAGGGTCCTGTTTACATATCCAGTCTGTTAGCCTTTGTCTTTTTATTTGGGAATGAGTCCACTGATGTTAAGAGATATTAAGGAAAAGTGATTATTATTCCCTGTTATTTTTGATGTTATTTTTATATTTGAGTGGTTATCTTCTATTGGGTTTGATGAAAGAAGATTACTATCTTGCTCTATCCAGGGTGTAGTTTCCCTCCTTGTATTGGTGTTTTCCACCTATTATCCTTTGTAGGGCTGGGTTTGTGGAAAGATATTGTGTAAATTTGGTTTTATCATGGAATATCTTGGTTTCTCCATCTATGGTGATTGAGAGTTTTCTGGGTATAGTAGTCTTGCCTGGCATTTGTGTTCTCTTAGAGTCTGCATGAGATCAGCCCAGGATCTTCAAGCTTTCATAGTCTCTGGTGAGAAGTCCGGTGTAATTCTGACAGTTCTTCCTTTATATGCTACGTGGCCTTTTTCTCTTACTGCTTTTAATATTCTTTATTTAGTACATTTGGGGTTTTGACTAGTATGTGTATTTCTGTTCTGGTCCAGTCTATTTGGAGTTCTGTAGGCTTCTTGTATATTCATGGGCTTCTCTCCCTTTAGGTTAGGGAAGTTCATGGAGCAGGACAAATTTTAGCCATTAAAAATAAGCAGAATAGCACAGCACACTGGAAATGCCTTCGCAGATCTTTAGATGAGGATTTCAATTCAGTAAGCAAGACAGATATATGCAGCATAATTTAGGCATTTAATGTAAAAGTCAAAAGCCCATCAGAAAGACAAGGATATTTGATGGAATGGCTAGAAAATGTGCTTTTATTCATAGGATATTTACCATAAACAAAGTTTTTTCTGTTATTTGAGCCATTTCCAATTTTATTCTCTGTTTGCTTTTCAATTAGTTTTTTATGACAAATGCTAAAATTTAACCCATTTTCTCTTCCTAGTACTATCCAATGACTGACTAACTACATGATGAAATTATATTCGAAGAAAGTTAAAGGACTGTGGCTTAGAGTTAAGAACATTAAATTAATTAGGGACCAGGGGCATCCATCAGTACAGTGCATGCTTACAGTACTGAGCAAGGCTCTGGTACAGTAACCTGTACCAAAAACCAGAAACAAAACCCCACAGGAACAACAAACAAGAATCAACAAAAGAGAAATATACTGAGAAAAAACTGAAAATATTTTACCACTTGATTTTTAAAACTCAGTAAGAGGTATAAACACTATTTCACTTAATCAACTTCAAAGCATTATAATTACAATATACAAATAAAACAATCCGTAATGTGGAATGGCTCAAGGGTAGTCACTAACTACAAGAAATATAAATACAAATGAGAGTGTGCGCCTTTGCTGTCCTAGCGTCTGATGGCATAAAGCACAAGAAAAGAGAACTGCCCCCAGCCGCCCCACTTCATTTTAGGACAAACTGACAACCACACAGGAATAAACCAGATCCCCCTGTGCTATGCTTTGACCTGACCAGCAGCATCTCGCCAGAGAACGCTGTGAGGAACGAGAAAAACATCTAGCTGCACGGGAAAACATCTGGCTAGAGAGGGAAGAGTGAGCCAAGCAGCGCTATGAGAGGCACCTGGACATGCAGAAGAAGCTAGAGGAGCAGCAGCTGGAGGAGGAGCAGGAGGAGGGCTGTGGTGGAGGAGGAGAGGAGGCAGACTGGAGGAGGATTAGGGGCTCCATGAAGCTGTTGTCCGACGGACAATGGAAAGGAGCCAGAAGCCAAAGCAGAAGTATAACCGCGGCCATCGGGAAGCCATCTCCATGGGAGCTCGAGCATCCATGGCGGAGATCCAGATAGGTGGTCAGTATCTTTCCAAACAAGCCGATCCTGTCGTCCTTGTCTGCAACTGTGCTAAACTGTTCAGATAGAGGAAGAGGTGGCTGCTTGGTGCATGGAGCAGACAGTGCTTCCCTCAGCTGGCTAGCAGACCGAGTCAGCCCTTATCCACCAGAACGCACATATTCTTGCTCTCAGTCATCCGGGTGCTGGGAGTTCTGGGTGCCAGCCTTCCAAAGAAAACCTTAAATGACTCGTAATGGCAGTTTTGTTTTGCCAACTTGTTTCTCATTCGGTCAGACTTCTCTCATGCCTTTGCAATGCGTGTGATTGCTTGGTGTCCATTCATCTCAGTCTTGAGGGCTCCGTCTCATTTTAAGACTCTCATCACCGTGTCCTCCAGCAAAGGTCTTAACGGAGTTTGGAGTTTATGCATCCTATGGGTTTACTGTACATAAATATGTAGTTATTCATAAAATGGAAGTTTTGTCTTCTATCATGAATGAAACAATCAAGCTTTGCAGAAAAGCTACTTCTTTTAGTAAGTACAAAGATTTTAAATAAAACCAAAGAATTACCATGTAATGCAAAGCACTCAGTTTTTAAAAATGATAAGTTATGATGATCTTGACTATGTTTTTACAAGATCAGAAAGTGTCATGTCTTAATCTGTAATATGAATGCAATGTACAAATGTTCTGTGTGTCAGTTTATTTATCTTGAATTTTATATTGTGTGACCATTGTAATATATTATGTGCATGTTAGTATTAATCTATAACATGGTAAATGTTTGAGAAAATAATAGATACAGATGAATGGAAAGGCACACTACAAAAAGCTTGTTTTCAGCTTGATTGTTGGTGCAGAATGTGTGGTGGGGGCAGGCTGCCTGGCGGCTGCCTTAGCTTTGCTTGCCTGGCTGGCTCGGACAGCAGTCTCTAGGCGAGCTTTCAGTTCAGGAGCAGCCCCCATCACTGTCTTGAAAGCATGTGGGTACAGAGGTCCAATATGCATTAAGTTCTGGAGTGCAAACTCATGAAGATCTTTGGAGATCGGACTTGCTGAGGCAAAAGAACTTTCATCCAGCAGGTAAGAGATCAGAGTGGGCACTAGAAGAGTGAGTAACTGGACTCCTGGAACAGAGAGCAGAAAGGACTGGCATGACTGGAGAGAGTGCAGATGGACTGGGTTTTGGGGTTTTGTTTTTTGTTTGTTTGTTTGTTTTTCAGGACAGGGTTTCTCTGTATAGCCCTGACTGTCCTGGAACTCACTCTGTAGACCAGGCTGGCCTCAAACTCAGAAGATTGACTGGTTTTTTGTTTTTGTTTTTGTTTTTGTTTTTGTTTTTTTTTTTTTTTTTACAGACAATTGTGAGCTGTCGTGTGGATGCTGCGAATTGAACCCAGGTCATCCAGTGCTCTTAACCACTGACCATCACTCAGTCCTGCAGCTCATCATCTGGAATAATAACGATATTTTATGTAATATATAACATTTATTTGTGCAACTACAGTTTAATAGCAAACAAGGCTGCAGCCGTATCTATGAACTAAATAAATCTCAAAAAGTAAAGTTTAAAACATCAGTACAACTAAAGCATTACAATTTCCATCTTCTAATAGGATCAATTTGCATTATTAGTAAGATGTGCCAATAATACTTGGTTTTACTTTTATTATAAATGTTTTATACTACAGCAAGAGTTTTAAGAGAAAAAATAAGTATATAGTTAGTAAATACACATAAAAAGTAACTGGACTTTTTTTTATTTGATATTTGCTTTATTTACATTTCAAATGGTATCCCCTTTCCTCGTTACCCCTCCCAAAACCCCCTATCCTATTCCCCCACCCCCTGCTTTCCAATCTACTCTCCTCCTCATTCTCCTGACCTGGCATTCCCCTAAACTGTGGCACTGATCCTTCACAGGACCAATGGCCATCCTCTGCTACATGTGTAGCTGCAGCCATGGGTCCCTCCATGTGTACTGTTTGGTTGGTGGTTTAGTCCCTGGGAGCCCTGGGATTACTAGTTGGTACATATTATTGTTCCTATGGGGCTGCAAACCTCTTCAGGTCCTTGAGTCCCTTCTCTAGCTCCGCCATTGGTTAAAATTCAAGACTAAATGCTATGCAAAATAAAGGTTAAGTGTGGAGGTATAGCTTGGTGAGAAAATGGATGTGCCTGGGTTTAATATCAATTCACAGGGATAAAAAGGGTAAAATAATCACTTAATAGGATTAGATAGACTAGGAGGATAGTAATAACTAAATGAATAAGGACTTGAATGAATGATGTTACTTTGATAACATTTTTCAGATTTTTAAAAGTCTTATATAGTCATATGACTTTAAGAGGACCTTTACGTTTTGAATTATCATTTAACTTTTTTGACCTCTTTGCAAATGTGATCTCTTTTCATGAAAAACTTTCCCAGAAACTTGTGAAGAAAGTTGAGAATTTTGACAAGCTATTGTATGACTGGAGACACAGCTCAGCAGTTGATCACAGGCATGAAGCCATGGACTCAAGTTTGCAGCAGGCACAAAATGAAGTCATGTCAGAACTGAGGCAGTAAGGAAGAGAGGACTGTTCACAAGAATTTATTACAGGAAGCAATAAATTAATGTGTAGGTTACTTGGATACAAAGTAGGATTAACTGTATTTCTATTTTTATTTTGCTAACTATAAACTTTATAGACAGGACTTAATCTTATTCACTTTGTAATGGTAACACTGATCTTACTGTCCTTCAATATTTAAAGTACTTTGGAACTGACTTGCCTTTCAGTTCCTTAACAGATGCCCAGTTTAGATTTAAGCTTCACATGGAGACCAACAGAGATGAGACCCCGCCCCTGCTTAGCATGGAGGCCAGGATTCCCTGTGAAGGGGAAGTCTTTCCCCGCTCAGGAAGAGGGTCTTGAAAATTAGGAGCAGCTTAATGTTTAATCATAAGGCATTTGTTGGGAATTTAGCCTTCCCACAACAATTAAAAATCCAATTTGAGTGTGCATCTGCATACATTTCTGGTTCAATAAAGGCATTTTACAGTTTTCATGAAGCAAAAGTTAAGTATCAAATCCTGAGGTATCTTATGATACTTGGTGCTTCTACTTCATGGTTATAACAGAAGGTTTATATAATTTTTATTTTATTTTAAAAATTATATTAAATCTATACTATTTCTAGTTCTTAAAAACACATTGCTAGAAAATTAAAACCGGAATCCATGTGTTAAAATGCCCTCGGTAATTCACTGAGTAATTCACTGAAAAATAAATATATAGAGACCCAATATGTTGTACTAGTAACATGAGCGAAAACATCATGTACTCAGACCATAACTGCTTCTCAGAAAGCTCACTGCTACAAAGCCCATATTTAATGTTAAGATTCATAAATAACACAGGTCTTCATTTTGGACTAGTGGCATTTAATCAGAAAATACTTACTGTTCTGTTCTTCCCCAAGAACAACCAATGTTTCAAGAACTTTAATTCCTTCTTGGACAGCCAGAAGTTCCGTGCTACTGGCTGGTCTGTTTTTCTCCACAGCTTTCAGCTTCGCGACCACTAGCGGGGCTAATGAGTGGATGTAGGGAGTAGAAAGCGCGCGATTGGAATGCTGGAAGACCGAGAGGAGAAGCTGGTAGCATTTGGCTTGAACCTATGTAAAAGAGAGATTTTAATTAATGCAGCAGGTCTGAGTCACACTGCACCTAACAGCTTCTGAAAAGGACAACAATGGAACTTCATGCTAACAAAATGAAACTGGAGATTAGAGAAATTCCTTATACATGAGTTACCAAAATCATCAGGCTTATATAACCAATATTTCTACTGTGTGGGAAAGTCAGAACTAGAAAGCCTGATTTCTTTTCAATTCTTCCTTTAATGTATAATTGTCTAATTTTAATGCAATAGAGTAAGAGAGGCTAACAAAAGACTGAATAAAGCTATAAAAACACTATTTAGATGTGTCAACCCCTTATGATTCTTGGAAACAACTGTTTATATCAATTTCTAGGACTAGAAAGGAGAGTCCCATTGGATATACCTAGATTAGATAAGCCTCATACTAGCTTTTTCTTTTCTTGTCTCTTGAGGCAAGTTCTCATTATATAGTTCCAGTGAGCATGGAACTCACTATGTAGACCAGGCTAGCTTCAAATTTGTAGAGATGGGGTAGCCTCTGCTCCTGAGTGCTAGCATTTGTCATCATTCTCATTGTGTACATTTGTTTCAATACTTTGTCAGAAAGTAAACCACCATTAATTCCTCTGCAAATAGAAAAGTGTGAGGGTGAGTTTAAGAATACAGGTCCCTGAGCTACAAATCTGAAGATTTTTAAGGAAACTCAGCGTGGAGGCAGGAATGTTCTATACTGATTTTCTTTTCCTGGTGTGCAGCATGTTTGAGAAGCCTTAACTTGGACTTTGACAAAATAAACCATAAAACATGTTCATTGAAAGATGCAATAGTGACAGTGACGCAGGCCTTTTAATCTCAGCACTCAGGAGGCAGAGGCTGGCGGATCTCTGTGAGTTCAAAGCCAGCCTGGTTCACAGATTCCACAGATCCCTCAGATTCCACAGATCCAGTTCTGGGACAGCTAAGCTACACAGAGAAACCCAGTCTGGGGGATAGGGTAACAGAAAAGATGCAACAATGTTATCCTTTAACATCCTTGGTATCACTGAATTAAATGGTATGAAACAAAACCCAGGTAAAGTCTCTAATAATTATGGCTAGGTTAATAAAATATTTCATTCATTAGATAATTTCGGCATATGTGAGTATCTATATATGTCACTTGGAGCACATAAACACAGAGCTCTTAAACAGCTTTTCCATTTAAAAGTCACTCTACAGGCTGACCATACAGTTATGCAGGTAAGAATAGGTGTGGTGGCACACAAGTACGTGCACACACACAGACATCACACATATGCACACAGTAAAAATAAGGAGATGCAAAAGATGAAGCCGTACTGCAGGCATGGAAGTTCTTGTCACACGCATCATCAGCTCTTAGTGGGCTCACCTGAAGACCCCTGAGAAAGTAGGCTTTGGTGGGGTAACTCACCCATGGGTCACATGAGTTCAGGGAACTTTTAAATCTGTTCACGCAGCCATTCTGCAGGGACTGCACTCCTATTATTTCACTGCTGGCAGACCACAGGAAGAGCACAATGGCTGTAAGCATGCTCGCTTCATCAGGCGCGGGCATACAGTCATCTACGAAACAAAAGGCAAGTAACGTGGGGAGATTTGGGGGTTACAGACGTGGACAACACTCTTCCAAGGTTTACCAGAGTATGTCTCAACCTGAAAAATACAGATTACAAAATTCTCATTGTGGAACTATGGTAGGAATAAATGCTTCAGGCACACTTTTTAAATTGGTGTGTTAAAGTTTGACAGGAAGCAGACAGTTAAGACAGACTCTGCAGAGCACTTATTATAGAAACGAGAAATGCAGCATTATAATGTAGAATTGTGGCAGACGCCATCTTGACAAAATAATGAAAGTTAGATTTGCCATGGTGCTGCATAACCATAAACCCGGCAGAGGGAGTTGGAGGCAGGATTATCAGCACAAATTTGAAGGCAGCCTGGTGACAGAGTGACATCAGGCCAGTGTAGACTACAAAGTACAACTTTGTCTTAAAAAGGAAAACCCAAAGGTCTAAAGAGATGCCTCAGCAGTTGAGGGCACTGGCTGTTCTTCCAGAGGATCTGGGATCAATTCCCAGCATCCACACGGTAGCTCATGGTTGTCTGGTGCTCTATTTCTAGGGGATCCAATGCTCTTGTACAAGCACACATGCATATGGAAATTAAATAAATAAATAAATGAAGTAGATTTTGTTTGTTTATTTGCTTCCTTATTTGAGACAAGGTCTCTCTCTATAGATTTGGCTGACTGTCCTAAAACTCACTATATAGACCAGGCTGGCCTCAAACTCAGAGATGCACTTGCCTCTGCCTACTGAGTGCTGGGACTAAAGGTGTGTGCCACCAACCCTGGCCTAGACATTCTGGTGGCCAAGACATTCTGGATGTTGGACAAAGCAATATTATATGTTGTCTTACATGACTGTCTGAGAAAGATATACATTACTTATGTGATATTCCTGCTCAAAAGGTATAAACTGAATGTATATTAAAACAAGGGGAGAATTGAACAACTATAAATCAGGGAACATTCTACACAATAGGTGTCCTGTCGTCTTCAAATCCAGGAATATGCATTGACTGCATGCTCGTGATCCTAGCACTGAGGGGTAAGGGGGGGCAGAGAGAGGAGTATCCCTGAGTTCCAGGCTAACCTAGTCTATGTGACTTCCAGAACAGCCAGGGCTACACAGAAAACAACAAAACAGAATAAAACCAAACTCGGAATACTATAAAAGATAAAGGCTAGGGAAATGTCCCAACGAAACATGAGAATAACGCAGAGAAAAAGGCATTCTTAGGACAACTTCCGAAATTTACATTTGAACAGCAATAACACTGCATGATTGCTAAATTCCTAAGTTTGGCAATTCTTTTGTGGGTATTTAAGGAATTTCTCTGTTCTTAGGATACCTATGAAGTATTCAGGAGTAAAACCTCACAAAGATGTCGGCATATTCTCAAATGGCTCAGTAGAGTTAATTAAGATGAGGAACAGTAGTGATATATTAATTTCACCAGGGTCCAATGGAGTGGGAGGCAGTATCTAGGACAATACTGGACAATACTGAAGTCCACAAATCTATTCTCCACCATCTGATTAAAGTTTGAAATTCTTTCAAAATCAAACGTTCTAAAAATGACGAAAAGTATTGCAACAGTTTTAAAGGACTCATTGCTCCCTGGAGGATTTCTGAGTGAACGTACACACAACTTTTAAGTGCAGATCCTCAATTCTTTAAATAAGAAACATTCCAGGCTGGAAATGCTCTCCATAGCGAGCCTGCCCTCACTGTCTAAGGACTGGGATTAGATATGAGCCTTGATGCCTGGCTGTGAAAAGGTTTCAAAAACAAGGTGGCAGACTTTTCCTTCTTACTCTGTTTTCACAGCAATGATATTTTATTTAAAAAGAAAATACAATTTAAGTAGGAAAAGATAAAAACTATGAAAAAGTACTTTCCCTGAATTAAAAATGAATATCAAAATGGTTATATTCACCAGTACAAGGACAATACAAATTGATGTACAGAGATTAGATTAGCAGATGTTGCTGATGGAATCATAAATTCATAAAGACACAGTGGACATCAATTTGGCATTATCTGATGAAAGTGGTGTTAAAAAATATGTATTCTCAGTCCTCATATGTGCCATTAAAAAACATGAGGAATCTTTAAGGATGTTTATCACAACTATCTTTGTAATTGTGGAAAATTAGAAATTAAAAAACATACTCATTAACAGATAACAAGTAACTGGCAAATTGATTAAAAAGATAAAATAATGAAATTTTACTAATATAATAAATTTACTTAATTAAAAACATAAACAAATACCATATATTTCATAATTACTTATCTTACTCATTATAAGCATGAACATATACATATATATTTGCTAACTAATACATATTTTTTTAATATTTTTATTTTCTATATTTTTGTTTGCATTCCAAATGATTTCCCCTTTCCCAGATCCCCGCTCCCCATATGTCCCATAAAACTTCTTCTCTCCATCCATTCTCCAATCACCTCCCTCCTTTTTCTCTGTCCTTATATTCCCCTCCAATGCTACATCAGTCCTTTCCAGGTTCAGGACCCTCTCTGTACTTCATGGGAGTCATTTGCTATGCAATTTGTGCCATGGGAATTCAGAGCTTCTGGGCTAATTAATATTAACATATTAATATATAATATGTAATTAACATATAATATGTAATTAACATATACTAATATAATTAACATAAAATATAATTAACATATTAATATTACATATTAACATAAGAAATCCCTCACTTCTATATACAAGCATAGGATAAAATATTTCAATATCAAGACTGTAGTTTTATTTGGGGATATGTTAGGATACAGTCATAAATATTTAGTCTCCTCTTTTATTACTTTTTCTCTGGAGATAGGGCCTCATTATATTGGCTCTGGCTGGCCTGGAACTCACTATGTAGACTTGGGAGGCTTTGAGCTCACAGAGAAACACCTGCCCTGCCTCTTATAGGGTAGCAGGATGTGCTATCCTGTCCTGCTATGATTTTGTTATTTTCATTGCAACACATGCCAGACATTGTGGTATATTTCTGTAATCTTAGGAATCAAGAGACTAACATGGGATGATCATGACTTTGAAGGTATCCTAGGCTTCATAACAAGGCCCTGATTCAAAAAATAAATGAAACAATATCAAAAGGAGGAAGAGGAAAGAAGGAGAGAGGGAGGAAAGGAGAGAGGGAGGGAGGAACAGGATTCCAAAGGGAGAGAATAAGAAGAAAACCTGTAAGTAAGCATACATGTACCAGTACATGTCAGTTCTGGGTCTATACTGTCTCTCCTTTTAACCTGGGAACATGCATATAAGCACTTAGAAAAAGGTTTTTTAGAGCCCATGCTCTTGGAAGATGCATTTATACTTCAAGTCTGAGATGTGACAAAACATCTCTTGGGCTGATGCAGTGTTGTACAGCAGTCTCCTGACAAGGTTCTTCAAGTCATAATTTATTACCAAACAAACATCTTTTTTATTTTTAAAGATCTGTTTATTTATTTTATATACATAATATATATATAAATATGAGTATACTATCACTGTCTTCAGAAACACATGAAGAGGGCCTTAGATATAATGACAGATGTTATGAGCCATTATGTGGTTGCTGGGAATTGAACTCAGGACCTTCAGAAGAGCAGCCAGTGCTCTTAACCACTAAACCATCTCTCCAGCCCCAGGAACAAACATCTTCAGAAATTAAAACTTTGAAAACTCAGACAGGCTACCTGGTTGAGAATATTCCAGGATGCAGGCAAGAGTGCTCCGAATTAGAGCTGTCCACTGTCTCTGAGTTTCCTCAGTTTTGGCCATGGACAGAGTCACGATACTTTTTATTCCCTGAAGAGCTGCACTGACTGGGGCAGGAACCTGGTTGTCCGCAGACTTTATTGCTGTGTCTTTCAATATTCTTGCAATTAAGAACAGAATTGTGGGCAGGATTGTCATACATCCTGAAATAAAAACAAATAAAATAAAATATTTTGTAACTCCTTCAATTCTCCCATGATAACTGTTTCCATCACACAGACACACAGACACACACACACACACAGACACACACACGCAGATATATACACAGACACACACAGATACACACACAGATACACACACAGACACAAACAGAGATAGATACACAGACACATATACACACCACATACACACATACACACACACACACACACACACACACACACACACACACACACACTGTTTTTAAACAGTTAACTGTGTTCTTCTCCCCCTCAGATAAGGGCTCATGACTGTGTTCACCTGGCTTCACACTCCTGCACTCAAACAATCCTGCCTCAGCATCACTGTGCCTGGCTGACAGTGATTTAATATTAATTCTATCCTTGATTTTATTCAAAATTTACTGTATTACTATCATAAATCAATATCTAAAAATGACAAAGAGCCACATCGTTTTTAAAACAGAAGTGGCATTTTCATTTTTGTTTCAACTGAATCTCGGTTTTCTTACGTCCAATGGTGGCTATATAACACTGCCCTTCATAAGGGAAGAGAGGAGAGCCACGAACAGTCCAAAACTAGCCACGCACTCTGAGTAGCCTGGGGAATCTAAGATATGTAATCACCTTTCAGTAGGCAAGAGTCAACTCAGGTCAGGGAAATAAACTCCTGAGCAGAGAGTGCAGACAAAAGCATCCTAGAGCCTGAGCCTGCCCTCACTGAGGCTCCTTCCAAGAGACCGAGATGGAGAAGGCACCAGTTCATGCTTGCCAGGTAGGCGTCTGAAAGGTCTGCTTGGGCTGAATGGGCCCACACACTTCCTGGGACTGTTTTGGCTTTAACACTGAGGGAAGTCTATTCCGTGCCATAGTTGTTCAATCTACTGACAACTATCACCTTTATTCACCAGTTCTTTTCAGTGCTCCTTACAGTTGACTGTCACTGTCTTCAGGCATGCATTAGTTAGCAATGACACTCATGAATGGGAACCAGATTATAAAACAGGAGCTGTCATTCTTTCCATGTTTGTCTGCTGACTTCATGTCTTCCCTCAACCTTCAGGTGTTCGTTTGTTTTATGATATTGGGAATCAAAACCAAGATGAGGATTTTGCACATGTGGGCAAGGCTACCTTAGGTTGTAAGCTTTAGAAATTTTAGTTTTTCCAGGCTGTTAAAGGCAAACTAACCCTTTAAAAAACTTCTCATTTAGCAGCTGAGATTTAAGAAAGGAAACAGAAACTGTAACAATCAAAGGACACTCATCTTTGTCTACTTCCACATAGCACACTCTCAAATACTGATCAATACACACCAGCCGGTGAACAAAGCGATGGCAGATCCGAGAGAATGGCCACCGTGGCTGCCACCAAGCGAGTACTTTCCTCTGACAGCTGAGTTTTCGTGACCATGTGACTTGGAGAGTCCAACATCTTGGTACTCAGGTGTGGCATATGCCGTACTAAAATGAACATCATCAGCTCCATGGTTGCAAACACAAGGGACTTTCCAGGAATGAGGCCACCGGTGTCACCCCCTTCTCCTAATGTAGGACAGGACTCTTTTTCCACATCCTCTTCATCTTAGGAAAAGATATAATTTGACATTTCCAGCAAAAACATACACAAAATAATAAGTATATTTAAAGCCATTTGTAAAGGATTTATAAGTCAATATGTAATGGGTGCCATCTGCCCTGGTACAGTGCTCAGGCTGGAAGAAACATCCTTGAAAGCCATGAGCAGGCCATTTCACCTGGAAAATCATTGCTAGGCATTTTATTAAGTTTGTACTTCACAACAGGAATAACAAATATGCTAGGTGAACCATATAACATTGATACTTCGGAATGGAAGAAGTAAAATAAACTATTTTCATTTTCATTTTAATTTTGTTTTGAGACCGGTCTCTAGTCCAAATTGACTTTGAATCTGCTATATGGTGCTGAACAAACATTGTACTTTTTCATCTTTTCGTTTCTACCTCCCAAATGCTGAGATTACAGGTATGTCCATCATGCCTGGTTATAAAACTCAGAGTGTAGAGCTAGAGAGATGGCTCAAGTTAAGATAGCAACCAGTTAAGAGCACTGGTTGCTCTTCCAGAAGCCCTGGGTTTGATTCCTGGCACCCACATGGCAGCTCACAACCATCTGAAAGTCCACTTCTAGGGAACCGATGCCCTCTTCCGGTCTCTGTGGGCCCCAGGCATGCATGTGGCAAAACAGCCATACACATAAAAGAACCAATTCCAAACCCTGGGGAACAAACAAGGTTGCTTCCAGTGCTTACTTAGAGCGCTTCTCTTTTCCTGTACATAGTCCTGAGCAGCCCTGACAATCTGCTGCACAACTCCAGTGACCAGCAGATGGATAGCGGGTGGGTTCCAGGTCAGTAACAGGCGGTGCAGGACACTTAGCAGCTCAACACCAATCAGCTTTTATAGTTAATACAAATGCACTTAGTTAATTTCAATTTCAAATGACAGATGTGTACTATTAAAATCTGAGAAAATACAAATGCAATAATGATTTTATAACTAAAATTTAATATATGAAATAAGAAGAGTGAGAGATCACATTTTCTCCTATAAGATATTCAAGCAACATATAGTATTTAAATATTTAAATGTTTTATATGCAGAGATTATTATTCTCCTACTGGAATAAAACACCTAAGCTATTAGTGTTGCTAGAATTCAATGTCACTGAAGTTCCTAATTGCCCACCTAAGCTGAGGAATTGGTGTGTTTTCACATTAACAACTATTACAAACTGTAATCTTTTTTTTTTAAAGATTTATTTATTTATTTATTTTATGTGCGTACATTGTAGCTGTCTTCAGACACACCAGAAGAGGGCATCAGATCCTAGTGCAGATTGTTGTGAGCCACCATGTGGTTGTTGGGAAAAGAACTCAAGTCCTCTGGAAGAGCAGTCAGTGCTCTTAACCACAGACTGTAATTTTAGGTCTCTAAATTTTTCTTCATCTAACTGATACAATGAGCTTGCCATAAATTAAGAAACAGAAAAGAAAGTTAATTCAGTCAGAACTCTCCTCTCTTCTCTTAACACAGGAACGCCCCTACACAGCTTGGGGCACTGCTCAGTCAGAAAGTGCTGGCTCAGCATACATGAGGCTCTGGAGCCAATTCCCTCAATTGCAAAGAAATTCACAACCAAAATACATCTCAGTCTGTTCCTTGTTCTTCATGTTCTTCACAGATCCTAGCAGGCTTCCAGGGACTGAGAGACCAGTGCCTCTCCTGTCAAGCTACTCTCCTCGGTAACTGAATGTTCTAGACTTTCTTACTTAAAGCCCCTGCAGGCCTCCTCTGCCCTTGCTGTAGTCCTGAATCTGTCTGTACTTTCTTCCCTTCCATGTCCCTGCCTCTCCCAGAGTATCCCTTGCCCCTGAGAGCTGCTGGCTTTTGCCCTACTCCCTCTTTTGCCCTCTCTGGTCCCCACTGCCCATCTAGTTCTCGATTTTTGACCCATAACTGCTGTTTATCCTCAGGTTCCCAATATGATCCCCTATTCACCTTCGTTCAAGTTTTCTAGACTACTGTTCTCTGGAGGATTAGATAGAGAGCCTCATAACTGGTCTCCGTGCTCCCTTCTCAGACCTCATAAACCAACCTCTTCAAGGCTAACTGTATAATCCTTCTGTGTCTGTCACTCTCAGTCATCTATCTACTTTTCTATCTGTATGTGCTGATGCTCTTTAACTGAGTTACATCCAAACAAAATTAATCATCCTTCTATTTAAACATTGTTAAGCATTTCCTTTAGCTTTCAGTATGGAGTCCAATTTCCTTTGTTTGTAAAGAAAGCTTCATGTTTGGCC
Source organism: Apodemus sylvaticus (assembly GCF_947179515.1). Lineage (NCBI taxonomy): Eukaryota > Metazoa > Chordata > Mammalia > Rodentia > Muridae > Apodemus > Apodemus sylvaticus. The sequence continues at coordinate 125,183,176 of NC_067477.1, read as the reverse complement.
TTCCCAGCCTTGCCCAGCCCCACCCATGATGTCTATCTGCCTTACATCAGTGACAGTAAATGACTGTACACCCTTGAACTTGCCATGCACTCCTGGATCTGGTTTTTGTATTTGTGTTGCTCTTTCTCAGAAGGAAACTTGTCCCTTGGCAGTTCCTCTCTAAGATCCCATTCGACTACCTCTCTGTGAGAAGGTGTCCTTTGCCTGTGCATCACAGTGCTGTGGCCCTGGGGGCTGACCCCCATACTCACTACTCCCGATCTAAGATGGTAAAGCCATGGTGTGTAGCTGCAGTCTAACTCTGTGTAGTCATCTAAGAGTAAGGAGACACAAAATCCCTTTTGTTGGTATTAGTTACACAATCTTGTTAGCAATATACAATGTTTAATTCCAATGTGAGAAATTTATTCCAAGATAGATGCAATTAAAACATAGCATACAATTACCCATTATAGAAATACACTGTACCTGATCTTCCACAATGTGGATTCGTGCATAAGGAGAACCCAGTAAGGTATGTAAGGCCTGCAGGCATGCTGTAACATGTTCAATGGGCTCCTCTGGTCGAGGGGAACAAAGAAACTGTATACTCACACCTGGAATGCACAAAGTAAAACCATGAGTCTTCAACACAAAACACTTGTGTTGCTTTGATATAATATTTTTCTCTATTTTTCCCAGATTACTATATACTTATTTATACCAGGAAGTTAAAAAATGTTTTCTAGGCTACACAGACAAACACAATATGGGGTTGTACTGAGTGCTTCAATTAATTTAATATTTAAATTAGGTGTGTTATGAAGATAATCACTTTTCAATTTCTAGAATTAAAAAAATATACAGTACATTAGCCAGACAGTGGTGATGTTCACCTTTAATCCCAGTACTTAGGAGGCAGAGACAAGTCTATCTCTGAGTTTGAGGCCAGTCTGGTCTACAAAATGAGGACATCCCAAGCTACACATTGAGACTTTATCTCAAAAAAATATACTACATTAAGAATAAATTTATGACTATTTTACTACTTTCACTAAAGAGTTGTCCAACAATATCGTATACATATGTTTTTTAAGATTTAATGATGTGTGTGTGTGTGTGTGGTTTGTTCCTGTGAGTGTGCATGCCTGCAGAGTCCAGAGGACAGTGTCAGAGCCACTGGAGCTGGAGTTAGAGCAGTTGGGAACCCACCTGAGGGGTGCTAGAATTGAACTTAGGTCCTCTCTAAAAGGAGTAAGTACTCTTAACCACTGAGCCATCCATCTCCCATACAAGGTTTATAAATGCCCAGCTAAATACAAGGCTTGTCCAAACAAGTGCTCACAGTGTACAAGGCCAAGACTCTGGTGTTTTACATATTTTCAACTGTGAGATCTACTTAAAATTTCACTAATTACACCTACTAGTTGTCTTACTTTGCACTTCCAGAAAAATATGAGATGACAAATTCCCTGCAGAATATTAAATTCATAACTAAGAACACTTATAAATTAAAAATTATTGAAAACCAAATCATAAAATGTTTTTTCTCCATTGGACAATAAATACCAATTCAAAAAAGCAAGTTGAATAAAAAACCGTACATTTTTTTCCTTGAAATACCAATACTGTTCTGTGAGTGAACATAATGGCTGAGCTTTTAGAGTAGTTCTAGATAATTTGTAGATAGAAATTCATCTATTTCATAAGTGGAGCTGAAGGTCCTTGTACTACTCTTTCTCTGAAGTGTGCTACACAAGGCTTTACACAGCATTGCAATGAGAGCTCCAAGCTCTGCAGCGGCAGGGCCTGGAGTGCATCACAGTGAGCCCACCTAGGGTCAGGTGCATTCTGTCCTTGTTAACTTCTGGCAAGGCTTCCGCACTAGTCATTGCTCCTGGAACCTGCTTTAAACTGACCGCTGGGGAGCGTTTCTGTACACCAGACTCAGTTGTTGCTTCTGTGCACTCTTGACATATAAATCCTGTGCTGTTTAACCAGAGTGCCACTGCATGGAGAATTGGGGCCCAGGAGTTCCGGTAGTGAAGTCTTGCTGTATCGATGGTTTCGGGAGTATAAAATGCTCCCCCTGTGGGAAAAAAAAAACCAAATCAAGTAAAAACATACTTTCTATCTTAGTCAGGGTTTCTATGCCTGCACAAACATCACGAACAAGAAGTAAGTTGTGGAGGAAAGGGTTTATTGAGCTTACACTTTCACACTGCTGTTCATCACTAAAGGAAGTCAGGAGTGGAACTCAAGCAGGTTAGGAAGCAGGAGCTCAGGCATAGGCCATGGAAGGATGCTCCTTTCTGGCTTGCTCAGCTTGCTTTCTTACAGAACCCAAGGCTACCACGCCAGGGACGGAACCACCTACAGTGGGCCCTCCCCCGTTATCACTGAGAAAATGCCCCACAGCTGGATCTCATGGGCATCTCCTCAACTGAAGGTCCTCTCTCTGTGATAACTCCAGCCTGGTCACGGTGACACACAAAACCATCCAGTACACTTTCTGTTACAAAGGTTCACACATTTAAGAATAACATAGGCTAGCTGAGATGCCTCCTACAAGAGTGCTCTGGCAACAAGCTCCTCTCTGAGCCTCCCGACCCCCGCCTTCCAGCCTCTCCTCTCTGCAGCCAGGGACAGCATGTAACCTATACTGTGCACCCCTGGTGGGACTAGCCGCACTTCTTAAGGCACCGGCTCCTGATTTCTGCTCTCCCCCCCACACACCTCCCATTTCTACTGCCAACACTGAGCTGCTACTATCTCCTCGTTGTCACCTGATGGTGCCTGATGAGAAGTGAATAAAGGAGAACTCAATGATTATCATTAAAATATTTGAGAAGAAGGCTCAGTTTTGAGGAGGAATTTTTCCTAAACAAAAAACATGTTCATAATGGTGTCTCTATTGATTCAACAGGAGAACTAGTTATATGATATAAGCAAAGGCCTTAGGAACAGGTTTTGGCTTGACTATAGTTTACATGAAAACACAATCACTGGGCAGCACAGTATGATACTCGATCAGGGTTAAAGGTCACTAGTTGTTTCCTATAGCTACTTAGAATGCTCTATTTGTACCGCTATCACTACAACATCGCTAATGGTTTTGCTTCAGTTAATAATAGACTCCTTGCTGTCATACCCTGAATTCACAAAACCAGTACAAAGGACATATACCCTGAAGGAAATAGTTCCAGATTTACGTCCACAAATTTCAAGATGTTATTATGTTACTGTTGGTTCTAGACCCTGCCAAGTCCATTTTATTATTAGTTTGAACTTCATAAAAGCAAACTACCACACATAATACTTACCATCTGCGGGAAGCTGACTGGAAAACTCAGCTGGTGGAAGTCAAAAGTGCATAGTCTCTCAATGCTGCCAGCCACAGGTGGCTGAGTGTCGGCAGTTCAGGCTGCACCAGGGTTATTAAACTGTCTGGAGGCAGTTCGTCTATGGCACCATAATCGTCGTCATCATCATCAGTATTTTTCATTGCTCTCTTTGGTTTTGACTCAGCTTCTTTCTTAATATTCATAGCAACCACATATACCTAATAAGACATTCATGAGTTGAAAATATGGTTTAAATAAAAATTGGAATATTTTAGATTGTTATAATCATGCAGTTACATGACCAACAGAAAGTGGTATAAATATTAGGGCATATATAACTTTATGATTCTTTTATTTGATGTTTTGTTTTCTTTTTTCAAGACAAGATTTTCTGTGAAGCCCTGGCTGTTGTAAAGCTCACTCTGAGGATCAGGCTAGCTTTGAATTAACAGAGATCACTTGCCTCTGACTCCTGAGTGCTGAGATAAAAGGTGTGCGCTACCACTGCCAGTCACTTTCTGAATTCTTGATAACTACTACAGAGAGACTTTGCCTCCTGCTTCCCAAGCATTTTTTTTTAAATGTATCTGATTTCTAACTATTCATCTCAAGTAGGCTTCCCTGAGTTAGTCTGGCATCCTGGGTCCATTTTGAAAGTCTCTCGCAGCACAGAGTATAACTTCCTATCTGACGCCTCTTTCCCAGGCTTACTAGACACAATCAAACAGCATTCAAAGAAAAGGACTGAGAGAAGGGAGGTGGCCAGAGAAAGGATCACCATAAATATCCCCCAAATCTGCCTCCTACATAGGCCTTAAATGATACTTAAGAATCTTACAATTACAGCAGATAGCCGATCTAAGAATACAATGTACTTGCCACATGTATTTTCTGTGTCCTTTGTAGTTTGTGACCTTTTAAAAAAGACATGTAATAGCAAGTTTCCTAAAGCATATTCAGCGTAATTTCTACTTGAGTTTCTTTTTTAACATTTATATTTAGAATCTGTACAAGCGATAACACAGTGCTGGAAAATATTAATTAAAACAGGAAAAGGGCCAGGCAGTGGGGGCCTTTAATCCCAGCACCTGGGAGGCAGAGGCAGGCAGATTTCTGAGTTCGAGGCGAGCCTGGTCTACAGAGTGAGTTCCAGGACGGCCAGGGCTACACAGAGAAACCCTGTCTTGAAAAAAACAAAACAAAAAACTAGGGAAAAGGAGTAAAACAAGCAAGTGAGAAAAGCAGCTGCAGTACACAAAGTCGTGAAGGCTCCTCTCACGCTCCAGCACTGCTCCTTGTATCTACTGAGGAAACTAATGCACGTGCCTAACATGGAAAGCTTCTGACAGATAGAGGAATGCTTACAGGAAACGTCAGGGAATGAGAAAATTTCAGGGAAAAAAGGAGACTACAAAGACAAAGAGCATGAAGGTGATGTGAGGATGGGGGGGGGGAGAGTACCTGACCAGAGCTTTGAACTCTTCATATGAGCGCCTGCCTGCTATCTACTCTTGTCCTCCAAATTTCCACTCAAACATCACTTGCTCCAAAATTTTAGCCCTGAGACTACAGCGCAGCTCAGTGCCCTGCCCTGTTTCAGAACTCTGGGTTCTCCTGTGGTAGCTCACTTTACTTTCTGTCCCATCTCCTCGTTCTGACTTGGTCTTGCTCAGTAAATACAGCACAGCTGCCTTGTTCTTTACTATCCTGCCAGAGCGCTGACAATCCATAACACACTGGTGGATAAATCAGAGTGTCAAGAAGAGAAATATTAGCCCTGGATTAAAGCAAAACTTTAATAACTGTAAAACTAATTACAGAAGGTAATGTTCATTATGAATAAAATAGCAGGTGTTGCACACAGTCCTTTACATAAATTATATGTAATTTAATTCACATTATAATCCTATGAAATATTCAGTCATTTCCAAACTTTTAAATTAAAAAACAGAACAGAGCTAAAGATATGGCTCTGTGATTAAGAGCACTTGTGCAGAACATCAGACATGCAAGTGGTATACATACATACATGCATATATACATACATACATGCATGCATGCAAACAAAATTAAAGATAAAAGTGAATGTGAAGAAAATAAGTTTTGAATAAGCAAGTAAGTAATATCCAATGTCACACAGTTCACATAAACCTAAAGAATTGGAGGAGTTGTCAAACAAACTCTCTAAGTGAAGTAAACAGAGGTAAAATAGGTCTCAGTGGACAGACCTAGGACATGCTGGCACCTAAGAAAGCGATAAAAGAAATGAAGTGGTGTAACAATTCCCAGTCAGCAGAAAAAACTAAGCCTGAGGTACAAATTGCTAAACTATTAACCCCGACTACAAAAGTACTCCAAATGAATGCACACTACTAATTCTGTTAAGTGGCATTCTGACCAAATTTTGAAGGCATTTATTTATCTCAGTTAGGTGCCAGGCACAAATATTTGCACTGTTATACCGCATAGTCTACAAAAGATATTTCCACTTTTTAATGATAAAACTGAGGCAGCGAGCCAGTTGTCTCTTGCAGGAGTCACACAGATGATAAATCTTAAGATAGAACTTGTTCCAGGGCTTGACTCCATTTTAATGTTCTTTACCCTCAGCATTGCCAAACTTCGCAGCAGGCCCATCAGTCACAGAAGCAAATGTGCAGAGGACCTGCTACCATAAAAAGGATCTTCGTGGTCATCAGAACACACACTGCTACACATACCTGGGAAGATTAGTTAAGGAAGAGCTGAGATTGAAGAACAATTGTTAGGGGCCTATTCTTAAAAAATAAATAAAATCCACTAAATGGTATCTTTTCCATATTTGCATTCATTTTAAGAAACTAAATTTAATAAATAAAAGCAAACATTTTACTAAAATAAACAAAAATCATTATTTTGCCAAAATACCAGAGTGAAGTGCAGGATCCCAGGGATATTTTATTTGCAAGACAGCTGGATCTATAGTCTAAAACCTGGAGAGAAAATTAATTCTTATGGTACTTCATCGATACACCATAATTTCTTTCTCTGGAGGAATGTGTCTAAGTCCCTAGCCTGAAGCCCAGTATCCTTTATCTCAACTGACTATTACACATGCTGAGGCAGCATTGCTGTTCAGTGGTCCTAACCACCAGAACCATAGGAACAGAGAGGAATGGCTGAGGGGCTGCAGAGATGCTCAGAAGCTAAAGGACCTGAGTTTGGGTCCCAGCACCACATGATGCCTCACAACCACCCAAAAATACAGTTCCAGAAGATCCCTTTTCTGGTCTTTGAAAGTAATAATAACTCTTCTACAATACAGAGAATTTGTGTTCTGTTTTTCAGGCAGGTCTTGGTTTGTACCTCTGACTGTCTTAGAACTTGCTGTGAAGTGCAAGAGTGGGCCTGACTCGGCAATCTCCTGCTCCAGGCCCCACCCCCAGCATTGTGATTACAGGTGGATGTCACCATACAAAATGAGATAAAAGTTTGCCAAAGACTGACTGACAAAGGTTGGAAAGGCTTTCCACACACAGGGTCCTCCAGTGGGCTCAAATGGAGGAATGGTGAGCCGTGGGAGGCCATGTTTACCTCTGCCCATGCCTTAAGAACAGCCAGCTTCTCCATGATGGTGGCACTCTCTCGGTATAGTTGACTAGAAGATCCCTTGCCAGCCTGAACTTTGTCCAGAGAGGAAACAAGTAGATTATGCACCCGATGGAGATCATTGAGATCGCTGACAACACCGCTTCCAATCCATGTGCTGCACACCTGGGTAGGAACAGCGGAAGTTACAGTGTACGGAGTAACTGAACAGAGGAGAGTGGGATGGATTTCCTCATATCCCTGCACAGAGAATAAAAGGGCTCATTCCATCCCCCTGCAGAAAACAGAGCAGCACTGAGTTTCCACTCTGTTTGTCTGAGACAGGGCTTTGCCATGCACTACAGGGTGGCTCTGAACTCATCTCCTAAGTACAGGAATTACAAGTTTGTGCCACCATGTCCAGATTCTATTTTTCCACTATTTAATGAAAAAATTAAAATAAGTGGTTTTCTACTTGAAAACTTCTTCAACAATTACCTATTTACTATCAAACTATCAAATTACTTATCATGAAAGACTTTTGTAACAGGGAAAAAGAAAAGTCAAATTTATAAGTACAGAGTTTATAAACGCACTTATAGCTAGGAAGGAGAGAAGAGTCTCAGACATCAGGAGAGCTTGATTATAAAGACACCAGGGTGTGAGGTGAGGAACAAGTGAAGACCGGGAAAGCTGAGGTCAGACAGGATGAAACTGCCGAATCCCATGACTAAATCGGATGATGGTACTGAGTTGCCAAGGATCCTTGCCATTAGATTTATGCTTTATAAAAAGTATACATACAATAAATAGCACATTCAGTTCCATGTCTCTACAGCAATGCAAGAGACATGCATGACGTGGATGGACCTGGGAATAATAGCCAAGGTAACCTTGGAGACAGGACTCCAAGAATGCAAAGTGAGAAACCATGTATGGCGGGCGTGGACACTGAGACTCGGGTTGGGGAGTCAGAGCTCCAACCTTGAAGAACAGAAGGAAGGTGGCACCACCATCAGGAGTACAGCTAAAACCTAGGAAAAGTTCAGCAGAGACAAGTCAGCATAAGTTTGATTCCTAACACTTTCACATGTGAGTTGTACGTAACACTAAAAGATCCACAAGACAGCTGGAAACTCTGTTCTAGACGCAAGTGGAAGGTAACCACATAAGACCAGAAACTTCCACACGAAGGCAATAACTAAAGTAAGATTAGGAGGCAGATTTGTTCAGGAAGAGAATATCTTAAAGGCCTCTACCAAGACAACAGAGGAAGTAGGTACACTGAAGGGGTAAGTAGAGCAAGAAAAATAAATGGAAACCCAGGGAAATAAAGGAAACGCACTGAGGACAGACACCGAAGTCAACAGAAGGATGCCAACCAGGAAGAGGCCTGGGCAGCGCCAGCTTTGGCAACTCTGCTCACGCCCACGACTTCTGGGTAAAATGGACAAAGGAACCACTTGAGGAACACAGTGGGAAGGGTCGGGGGTGAAACACACTGTGGACACATGGACATTGTAATAGAGAACTCATTAGAAATCACTCAGAGACAAATGAAGACTAAAACCTCATCCAGCTTCAGGGGCAAATAAGTGTTGTAAGCTCAGGTTTTGCTGCCAAAAAGATTATAAAACCATTCTAGGTTTCTGGAGTATTTGGGTTTCAAATCATAGCTGATGGACTTTTAAGGTTTAAAACCTTAAAAACTGACCAAATACTTACATCAACAACTTTATTTGCTTAAAATCTTATTGGGACTTCATAAAATTACAAAGTTTCTGTAAGGCAAAGGACACTGTCAAAAGGACAAAATGGCAACCAACAAATTGGGAAAAGATGTTCACCAACTCTACATCCAATAGAAGGCTAATATCCAATATATACAAAGAACTCAAGAAGTTAGACCCCAGGGAACTAAATAAGCCTATTAAAAAAAATGGGTTAGAGATCTAAACAAAGAATTTTCTCCTGAAGAAGTTCAAATGGCCGAGAAGCACCTTAAAAAAAATGCTCAACATCATTAGTCATTAGGGAAATGCAAATCAAAACAACCCTGAGATTTCACCTCACACCAGTCAGAATGGCTAAGGTTAAAAACTCAGGAGACAGCACGTGTTGGCGAGGATGTGCAGAAAGAGGAACACTCCTCCACTGCTGGTGGGATTGCAAGATGGTACAACTACTATGGAAATCAGTCTGGCGTTTCTTCAGAAAACTGGACATGACACTTCCGGAGTACCCTGCTATACCTCTCCTGGGCATATACCCAGTGGATTCCCTGGCATGCAATAAGGACACATGCTCCACTATGTTCATAGCAGCCTTATTTATAATAGCCAGAAGCTGGAAAGAACTCAGATATCCCTCAATGGAGGAATGGATACAGAAAATGTGGTATATATACACAATGGAATACTACTCAGCAATTAAAAACAATGAATTCATAAAATTCTTAGGCAAATGGTTGGAACTGGAAAATATCATCCTAAGTGAGGTAACCCAATCAAAAAAGAATATACATGGAATGCAATCAGTGATAAGTGGATATTAACTAGCCCAGAAGCTCTGAATACCCAAGACACAATCAGCATCAAATGACTCCCATGATCCTGGAAAGTCTTGATCCAGCATTGTAGGGGAGTACCAGGACAGAGAAATGGGAGGGGGGTGACTGGGGAATGGGTGGAGAGAAGAGAGCTTATGGGACATATGGGGAGAGGGGAGCCTGGAAAGGGAAAAACATTTGAAATATAAACAAAGAATTTAGAAAATAATAATAATAATAATAATAAAAACGAAAAACTTATTTTCAAAAACTGAAAACTATGTTTAGTAAAAATAAGAGCACTTAAAAACATTGCTATTAAAGGCATACTTCTGGCAAGATAAATTCCTCCACCAAAATAGTTCTGCAAATACCAAGTTCAAAATGACATGCAATATAATAAGAGTGTCAGAAGAAATAAAGGAGTTGATTCCTACAGAACTAAACATCCTGGAGATACAGGACGTTTGTGCAATTTGGTTGAAATGTAACTAAAAGTCAGGGAATTTCGTGAACACCAGAAATGTGGCTCTAAACTTTCTTTGCAAAACACCTTCCTACTTTCTCTTCTTTAAGGAATCTAGGGCAGCTGTTCTCAACCTGTGGGTCACATCCACTTTGACAGTCCTCTATCTCCAAAAATATTTTCCATTATGACTCATACCAGCAAAATTAGTTAGGAAGTAGCTCTGAAAATAATGTTATGGTTGGGGTCACCACAACATGAGGAACTGTATTAAAGGGCCACAGCGTTAGGAAGGCTGAGAACCACTCATCTAGGGGCTGAAGGGATGGCTCAGTGCTTAGGAGCCCTTGCTCTCTTGACGAAGCCCAGAGTTTGGTTCTCAGCAGCACTGTCAGGCAGTTCTCAACTGCCCAGAACTCTAGTATAGCTCCAGGAGAAATGATACCCTCTTTTAGCATCTGTGGCCACCCACATGCATGTGAGCATATACACACAAACACACGTACAGAAATAAAAATGTAAGTGGGTTTTTAAGAGTATTTATATCTGGAAAATGCAAGTAATGCTTTATGGATTTGTGTGTAAAGAAAGACAATGCGGTGAAGAGTCAACAAAACCGTATTCAGAGAAAAGACCCTGGCCCCACACCAAGCAAGCAAGTGTACATTTTTTGCACTTTAGGCTCAAGTGAAATATTTAAGGTACACTGTGTCTGTTTGTGACTCTGTTCTGGCTTTCACTGTCTGTTTTTCGGCCTCACGGAAACAGCCAGTGTCCTACAGGTGAAGCTTTTTCCGGTCTGCCTACAGATAACACTGATTAGAAGCTTCTGAAGTGAAGTTATTCTCACCAACAAACAAGAACCTTGTAAGCTGCTCCCTCCTTTATAAAGAAAACAAATGTGCAACTCACTGTCTCACCAGTTCCACACTAAGTTTCCTTGTGCAAGTGGAAAGGAGGCCAGACATTTGAACCTGCTACCAGGAAACAATAACCATTATAGAAAAAGCAACTTGTGCCACCAACAAGCAAGTTCCAGGGAACTCAACACTAGGAGCCTTCACACCGCTCCCTGGGAGACGAAATTCTAGGGGCTTTCACTATTCCAGCACTCAGCAGCTTTGTGGGAGGACCGAGTGCTGTGCTGTGCTGTGCTCACAACGCCATCATCAAACGGAAAATTGCACATGACTACTTTCAATACTTGTTTGTTAGTGTCCCAAAGGATTGACTTTCACCCCAACACTTCAACCACAAAGCAAAGATCTACCCCTTACAGCAAAGATCCTCTTCTCTCTGTGCCGTACTGTCTGTGGAAGGACTTAATTTCCCTAAAGAGCAAGAAGTACCAGAGACACCAACTCAATGACATGGAGTTAACCATTCAACCACAAGAATAAAGAACTTCATGCTGGGCACTGCTGAGGGCAGTCGCAGGCAGTGTGCCTATGGATCCCAAGCAAAGATGAGGGCCATGGCTCTGCTCTCCAGCCGACTGTGGAGGAGACAGCTCTGTTCAATGCTGTGCACACAAAGAATGCCATTTTTGAAAAGATTGGAACTCAGTGCAGGAATCCTTCCTCGGGGAGACATGGGAGAGGAAGGCCCTTAGCACAGGGGTAGGACACGTGTGCTTGGGTGGCTCTCTCCCTGCAGATGGGACAATTCGAGACTACCTCTCATGGACTGATGGTACAATGTCACTTCCATAATGTGCAGCTCTTTCCAGGAATCCAGGAATTCTCATAACCTATGGTCAAAAATGTCTAGTGCCCTAACTGTTGCTACACTCATTTGTTATCACAAATTTTATATTTTATGTTTATTTTGGCTCCCCTTAGGATGTTTACAGGTCTGTTCACTTGGACATAATATAGTAGCTGAGGATCCAAAGTCGAAGCCTGAGCTATGACAAAAAAGGAGTGTGATTAACGCCTACTATTTTACATTTCCTATAGAATAAAATAGGAGACAAGATGAGGAGGGGCAGCAAGATGGCTCAGCTGGCAGGTTCCCCCCCTTGGTCAGAATGGTGACCTGTGTGGGAATCACGCAGTGGAGGAGACGGCTGACACCTACAAGTTGTCCTGCCATCCATATGAGCGCAGTGCCTCACACAGATCAGACAACTGAATGAATGAACAGATGGATGAATGGATGATTTTATTTGAAAATTTATAAAAAAGGAATGAACACTATTGTATTTCAATAGTGTTTGCCACTATTTGATTTTTCTCCGTTTAAGTAAAATCTAAGACTTCTAGGAATTTATAGAAGGTGGCTATAGAAAGCCTGCTTTCTTCTTACCTGACAAGCTTTTGCTATTATATCTGATGGCGTATCTTGTGAAAAGGCTGGTCTTAGGGCAGCTCCCACCTAGAAAAATGAGCAAATTTTTATTTTAGAGACAACTACTAAACAGAAAGCCTGTTGAGTCATTGGAGGTTAAAACACCAAATACACAAGGACTAGTGAGATGGCTCAGTGGTTAAGAGCACTGACCACTCTTCTAAAGGTCCTGAGTTCAAATCCCAGCAACCACATAGTAGCTAATCTGTAATGAGCATGATGTTCTTTCTGGGGTATCTGAAGACAGCTACAGAGTACTTACATATAATAAATAAATAAATCTTAAAAAAAAACACCAAATATACATCTATGTCCCTTTCTTCTTTATCACCTCCTCCTTATCCACTTCTTTTATAGTAAGATTAAACATAACTTTGCGTTTTAGGAAGTTATCAATATCAAATCTATATGGGAAGAATGCCCAAAGGACAAGCTTGTTTCCTTTGTTTTTGCTTCTGTTTAACAGTAAATGGGATTTTCTGATACAGTCATATGTAATCAAAGATATGTGCAGACTGTTGTGATTTGTGTTTCTTCCTCACCCCTATATGTATTTCTGAACATATTTCTAATCGCATTTATGTATTTCTTGGGCAAATCCCATGTAAGTGGATCAATTTCTTTAGCTAACTGAGGAATAATAAAAATTAAGAGGCACAAAAACACCTCAAAACCATCTCACCTCAAAAGTATTGCCTTTTAGGAATGGGTAAAAGCAGCTGACAATCGAGGTGGACACTCTGAGTTCAATGGCTGAGAACCACGGGGGAAAGAGAGAACTGACTCTCGAAGACTGTCTTCTGACCCCATTCAATCATTTATGTGTGTATACAACTCTCTCTCTTTGACACATGTATTCACTCTCACTGTACACACAATAAAGGTAAGATTATGATGTTAGTAAGCTTTCCTATTATCACAATATCAATAAGTAAAGGAATACAAACAAGCTTTAGTTTTAAGGAAGCCAGCATCAGTCATGAAGGCCAGAATCATATCAGAGAGATGATGAGGTGTAATGTATGTAGGCTGAATAAAGACATTGCAAGAAGTCTACTGCTATGTTGAGATTTCTACCAATAGTCACTCCATTGTTTACACAGTAGTGTCTACAGACAGTCAAAAGTTCTGTTCAATGACTAAAGGCGTGACAGACTTAATAAAAGCAAGGAGTCAATACTGAACTAAAAGCACATAATAACTGTTCTATGGTTACATAAGACAACGTTCTTATCCTTTGGAAATACAGTTCAAATGGCTCAAGGGTAACATTTTATTTGTTATTTTTATTTCATGTGTAGGGGTGTTTTGATTACATGTAGTTCTGTGTACCATGTGCAGCCAGTAATTGAGGAGTCCACAAAAGGATGTTGGGTCGCCTAGACCTGGAGTTACAGACAATTGTTAGCCATCACATGAGTGCTGGAAATTGAACCTGGGTCCTCTGAAGAGCAGCTCATGCTCTTAACCACTGAGCCATTGTTCCAGCTCCAACATTGAAAACGTCTATGCAGACTTTCTACTTGTGCTCCATCTCTAACCCAATCACTTTGACTCTTACTGCCATCATTCTTCCAGCAAGTTATTGCTATGAGCAATCATGTGACAAAGGTCAAAGGGCATATTGCAGCTCTCCTCAGGCCTTATCAGTATTTGATACAGCTATCTGCTCCTCTACTGCGTTTGGCTTGTGTGAATACACCCTCTACTTTCCTTCAGTCTTTCTTATATCACTGCTATCCCCCTGTTCCCCTTCCCATTTCCTCTCAGTTCACTGAGAGTCTTCTTTTATTTTATAAATCTACCACGGTGGGTTTCTCACTCAGCACTCTCTCTGATCTCATCTACTCCCATTGGTCATCTAAACGACTTACAGTACCAAACCAATTGCTCCAATCCAGTCTTTTGTTTGTTTGCTTGGTTTGATTTATGACAAAACCTTTCTCTCTGTAGCTACAGCTGTCCTGGAACTCACTGTAGACCAGGCTGGCCTAGAACTCACAGAGATCTGCCTGCCCTCTGCCTTCCAAGTGCTGGGATCAAAGACATGAGCTACCACCCCCTAACTTAATCCACTCATTTTTTAACTGAGCTCCAGGCTCATGTAATCAGTCACACACCTATAAGCAAATAATGGTATTCCACTCCTCCCAACCCTGCCCAACAATGCCAATCACAGGAAATTCCATCACCATGCTCAGGACAGAACCTAAAACAGCTTCTTGCTTTTCCTTCAGGGCCAATTAATCAACTCATTCTGTCAATTCTTCCTCCTAAATGTCATTTGAAACCATCCTTTTCCCCCTTATTCTAATTGCAAACAACCTAAAACAACTGTTATCATCATTCTCCTACAATACCAAGATTCTTAGCTTACTGTAAAGGAGAATCCAGTCTCCATTATGCATCGAGGACAGAATGGAGAAAGTACAGATCTGATCATGTCACCTGCCTTTCAAGTTCCTTGTTACAGAATTAACTCCAAGGTTTTACTATCTATGAACATCTGCATGATCTGGCCCCTGGCTAGCTATCCTTGCTTTCCCACCTTGCTTTCCACTGTCCATACTTTCACCTCTTCCAGGTTTAACCACACCTTTAAGCACATCATACCTCTCATATAGAGGCCTTCCTACTTTTCCCAATGAATACTCTGGTACTGACACTAAATCCTATTCTACAAAACACATCTTTAGTACTATTTTTCAGGAAACTAATTTCTCAATGTCTGGCTTATGATAGGCCCTGTGTTATATACTCCTTATGGGAAGTGTATGCCTTTTCTTTTCTGTTTTCTGTTTGTTGAGAATCAAAACCAGGGCCTTCTAAACGCTACACAAGTGCTTTAACACTGAGCAATATCCTCAACCTTTTACCAACGTTCTACAGCCTCCCTAGCTCTTACCTTCTTTGTAAATAGCTATTGTTAACGGTCTCCTTAGCTTAAGCCTCATGACAAAGGCTAATCTTGTCTTATTTATATAACTGTCTGCAGTAGTCTGCCTTGTACCTTACATCTAACAGGCAATCCATAAATATTTGCTGAATGGACACATTGAACATTGCAATGACATCAGCAGATCTCAGAAGCCATCAATCAAGTGCTAAGAAATACAGTTCTAAGAGAATGGGACCACAGACTGCAAGTTCTTAGCTAGGAAATAAGCAGTTCATCAAAATATTTCTTAAAATTTAAAACAAAAGTAAATAAAAGAAAAGAAGATAACTATTGAAACTTAAACACTAAAACATATAATCCAGCCAGTATGTTTGTGTTTTAGTCCAGTTTGGTCTTTGGACAAAGAAAATTTAAAGCTCTCGATAGAAAATGGTGAATGACTGTATACTCACACAAAGGCTTGGAACAAGGCTGGACAGATTGACGTGTTGTGGGGCAAACATGTGAAGCTCTTGAAGGCAAGAGATGGCAGCTGCCTGAAGCAGAGAATCAGAGTGGTCCTGGGTGATGGCACAACCCACCAAGCAAGAGGAGCGGATGGTGGAAATGGTGGCTGCATTTCCTTATAGGAAAATAAAAGATAACATTAAATGTAACTATGCTATTAGTGTCACAAAAAGACTCTCAGAAAGTAGTCATCTTCCAGCTAAACCCTTCTTCAAATCATTATTCAGATTATTTTTTTTTAAAAAAAAAACAACCCATATAGTCCACAAATATGACTTTGAAACACAACTGTATTTGCAAGGTAAGAATTTAGGTCTTAGAAATGAATTACTTTTAAAAAAATCATATTATCCTTTATAACCACCAGTCTTCTGGCTAAAGAACCATAGGATTTCTCATTCTGTGGTTCTCTACTCAACAAACACAACTCTACTTTCATTATGACAACTTTAAATACTGTTTGTCTAATAATAAAACCTTATAGAGGAAATGAAGGAAATTATATTACATATTTTTTATTTTTCTACATTCTTTGTTTACATTCCTAATGATTTCCCCTTTCCCGGTTCCTCCCTCCCCATAACTCTTATAAGCCCTCTTCCCTCCCCCCATTCACCAGTCAACCCCCTCGCACTTCTCTGTCCTGGTAATCTCCTACATTGTTGCATCAAGCCTTTCCAGGACCAGGGCCCTCTCCTTCCTTCTTCTTGGAAATCATTTGATATGTAAATTGTGTCTTGGGATTCAGAGCTTCTGGGCTAATATCCACTTATTAGTGACACATTATTCCATGTGTGTTCTTTTGTGATTGGGTTACCTCACTTAGGATCGTATTTTCCAGTTCCAACTATTTGCCTAAGAATTTCATGAATTCATTGTTTTTAATTGCTGAGTATAATTCCATTGTGTAAATATATCACATGTTCTATATCCATTGCTCTGTTGAGAGATATCTGGGTACTTTCAAGTTTCTGGCTATTATAAATAGGGCTGCTATGAACATATAGCATGTATCCTTAAGACACGCTGGGGAAACCTCTGTGTATATGCCCAGAAATGGTATATCAGGGTCCCCTTGAAGGGTCATGCCCAGTTTTCTGAGAAACCACCAGACTGATTTCCAGAGTGGTTGAATCTGCTTGCAATCCCAACAGTAGTGGAGGAGTATTCCTCTTTCTCCACATCCTCACCAATGCCTGCTGTCTACTGAGTTTTTGATCTTAGCCATTCTGACTGGTGTGAGTTGAAATCTCAGGCTTGTTTTGATTTGCATATCCCTAATGACTAATGATGTTGAAAATTTCTTTTTTTTTTACATTATTTTTTTTATTCGATATATTTTTTATTTACATTTCAAATGATTTCCCCTTTCCTAGCCCCCCCACTCCCAGAAAGTCCCATAAGCCCCCTTCTCTCCTCCTGTCCTCCCACCCACCCCTTCCCACTTCCCCGTTCTGGTTTTGCTGAATACTGCTTCACTGAGTCTTTCCAAAACAAGGGGCCACTCTTCCTTTCTTCTTGTACCTCATTTGATGTGTAGATTATGTTTTGGGTATTCCAGGTTTCTAGGTTAATATCCACTTATTAGTGAGTGCATATCATGATTCACCTTTTGAGTCTGGGTTACCTCACTTAGTATGATGTTCTCTAGCTCCATCCATTTGCCTAAGAATTTCATGAATTCATTATTTCTAATGGCTGAATAGTACTCCATTGTGTAGATATACCACATTTTTTGCATCCACTCTTCTGTTGAGGGATACCTGGGCTCTTTCCAGCATCTGGCAATTATAAATAGGGCTGCGATGAACATAGTAGAGCATGTATCCTTATTACATGGTGGGGAATCCTCTGGGTATATGCCCAGGAGTGGTATAGCAGGATCTTCTGGAAGTGAGGTGCCCAGTTTTCAGAGGAACCGCCAGACTGATTTCCAGAGTGCTTCTCAGCCATTCTAAATCCTTCAGGTGAAAACTCTTTGTTTAGCTCTGTACCCAATATTTTAATAGGGTTATTTGGCTCTCTGAAGCCTAACTTCTTTACTTTTTTTTAAATATTGGATATTAGCCCTCTGTCGTATGTAAGGTTTCTGAAAATATTTCCCAATTTTTTGGTTGCCGTTTTCTCCGATTGACAGTGTCCTTTGCCTTACAGAAACTTTGCAATTTTATGAGGTCCATTTGGTCAATTCTTGATCTTAGAGCATAAGCTATTGGTGATCTGTTCAGGATATTTTATCCTTGGCCCAGGTCCTCAAGGGTCTTCCCCAGTTTCTGTTCTATTAGTTTCAGTGAGTCTGGTTTTATGTGGAGGTCCTTGATCCACTTGGACTTGAGCTTAGTATAAGGAGATAAGAATGGATCGATTTGCATTCTTCTGCATGCTGACCTCCAGTTGAACCAGCACCGTTTGATTAAAAGGCTATCTTTATTCCACTGGATGGTGTTAGCTCCTTTGTCAAAAATCAAGTGACCATAGCTGTGGGGGTTCATTTCTGGGTCTTCAGTTCTATTCCATTGATCTACCTGCCTGTCACCGTATCAATACCATGCATATTTTAACACTACTGCTCTGTAGTACTGCTTGAGGTAAGGGATTCTGATTCCCCCAGAAGTTCTTTTACTGTTGAGAATAGTTTTAGCTATCCTGGGTTTTTTTGTTATTACAGATAAATTTGAGAATTGCTCTTTCTAACTCTATAAAGGACTGAGTTGGGGTTTTGATGGAGATTGCATTGATTCTGTGTATTGCTTTTGGAAAGATGGCCATGTTTACTATATTAGTCATGGCAATCCAAGAGCATGGAAGATTTTTCCATTTTTTGAGGCCTTCTTCAATTTCCTTCTTCAGAGACCTGAAGTTGACCTCCTCAAAACATAAAATAAACAGAAAGGGAAGCAGGAATTCTGAGTGTATGCATTCAGGGTCCAGTCATGACTCACTGAATTCAGGTTGAAGTCACCATCAGGAAGATCCAGTTCCAAGTACAGCAGCAGTCAACCTTCTATGAACCTTTCCTCTGAACTAGCTGCCTCAGTGACAGGTAACACACCGTTAGGGGTGGTAAAATCAAAGAGTAAGCTCATGGAGGCAGTATTTGGCATCCCAGACTAAAAGAACTTCCTTTCCATTTTTTGTGGTGGAGGAGATGTCCAAGTAGAGTTTCATTTAAAATGTTTTCTCTGTTCAAGACTTTTAAAAATGCTTTACCCAGGAGTGGTGATGCATACCTTTAATCCAAGCACTCCAGAGACTGCAAATTCAACGATAGCCTGCTCTACATAGAGATGTCTAAGCCCTCTACAACTGCCAGTAAAACCCTGACACCTGTTCTGGTTTGCCTGCTGTCTTAATTAGGGTTTTACTGCTGTGAACAGACACCATGACCATGGCAAGTCTTATAAGGCACAACATTTAATTGGGTCTGACTTAAAAGTTCAGTATCATCAAAGTGGGAAAATGGCAGCATCCAGGCAGGCATGGTACAGGAGGAGTTGAGAGTTCTACATCTTTATCTGAAGGCTGCTAGCAGAAGACTCACTCCCAGGCAGCTAGGTTGAGGGAATTTAAGCCCATCAGACTATGACAGACTCCCTCCAACAATGCTACACCTACTAATAGTGCCACTCCCTGGGCCAAGCACATACAAACCATCACATCCATATTATTTTAAAAATGGCACATATAAAACATTGAGTGCCACATTTTGGAAAACAAAATGTATGGTAGATGATAATTATTAAAATGCTTTGCAAGCAACACAATGGTGATATTGAGGAAACCAGCGGAACAGTACTTGCCCAGGCACTCTCTTTAACTGAAGATGAATTTGCTTACCCTGCAGCTCTGGTCCAACAGTAGTTATGGTGGCCCCCAAGCATCTGCCCAAACACTGGTGAACTTCTGTGTGTGAAGGTGGAACTGTCAGCAGCAAGGTAACAACCAGGGACAGCGTGGGTTCCAAGTATCCACGGTACATTGGGCCACTAGAATCCACTCTCAGGACAAGGAATGATGAGACCAAGTCTAAGATAAAACATAATTGCATTTTAGTTGGAGAAAACAATTCACTATACTGAATCAAGAATCCTAAATTGTTATATTCATGGAAATATCTTCAATATGTTTTGAGTTAGTCTTATTGCATCCTAGGATGGCCTTGAACTTGTGATCCTCATTAGCCTTCTAAATGCTTAGCCTTCTAATTGCTAATTGGTAAACCTCTGTGAATGGTTTCCATATGTATACTTTTAAAGTTTCACTGCAGCTACATTTGCTTAAATGTAAAATGTTCGGGAAACAAAAAAGGTTAGAAAACTAGAAAACTAGTCCAGGAATAACTAGATACATATATATGTATACATATATATACATATATATGTATATATATGAACAAACACACGCAGAGCATTAAAATGCAGTGACGCTATAACAGGGCAACAATGCTCCTCCTAGAGGCTAAGAAGAGCCCAATGCCAGGTATGAGTTACTTCTAAAGTCACTGGCCACTGAGGTCCCATAGACACTCCTTCCCTGAACATTACAGGCTTTTGCCAGTGTTCCAGGTTATATGTTCTAGATATGCTTGTGGGTAACTCCCTTAACAGTTGCTAATCCACATGATATAAGGGAAGGGAATGATTTTAGGGGGTTGGCAAAGGATGGGTTTGAAAACAATAAATTGGTGTAAATGTCTTAACTCAGAGAGAGAGAGAGAGAGAGAGAGAGAGAGAGAGAGAGAGAGAGAGAGAGAGAGAGAGAGAACACGAATGAATCTCTGCTAGCCTTGAATCCATCATGTAGCTGAGAATGACTGTGAACTTTTGCTCACTCCTCCACTTCCCAGGGCTAGGATTATTACAACGGCCACCACATACACTTGTTCTATGTGGCGATAGGAATTAAACCCAGGGCTTTCTGCATGGTGGAGGCAAGTACTCTAGCAGCTGAGCTCCAGGCCAGCCCAGATGTCTTTTCAAAGCAGTTATGTAAAGTGGTGGTAGGAGTCATAGGAGTGAGTATCACTGAAAAGGAAGACTGACAACTCTCACAACAAAACACAGTGAGGGCTAAGTATTTAAAGCAGAGGATAAGCCACATGTAAAGATAGAAGGGAGCCAAATACAACACATCCAGATGATTGCTGTAGGCAGTGTGAGTCATGGGCCAGCTCCAAAAAGACTTTTCCTTGGAAGGGAAACAACAAATGCCCAGTTACAGGAGGTTTAAAAGACAAAAAGAAAATTCCAGTTAAAGGTTACTAGGGTATCCATGGCCACAACAATAGGAAAGGAACTTGGACAAAACTTGAAAGCCAACAGGGAACCTAAAAGTGATTCTTGGTCTTTCAGGCGAGAATAAATCTGCACCCAGAAATAAAAGGAATTACTAGTTGACTGTCCAAGAGGCTATACTGGAGTACACCCATCATGCCCAGCATTTCACCACTCAGACAGCTAATGCAGGAAGACAGCTGAATGTTTGAGGCCAGTCTGGGATATGCAATGAGCCCCAGGCCAGCCAGGAATAACTAATAAAGCGGTCAGACAAAGTAAAATCAAAGCCAACAAACAAACAAAATTTTCTACCCTCCTTTCTTCCATTCCAGAAGAAAGCTAGAGGCTTGCGTCCTGGAAAAAAAATGAGATAGGACATCTTTGAACAAGAAGGATCAGACAAAACTGTGGACTGAGGTCGCTGTACTAAAATAGGAATTAAGTGAATGTTTACATCATGAATGTTAAAGTCTTTAGTCTCCCTATCCCAATTCCTCAGTCCCAGACAATTATCCACATTCCCTTCAGACAACAGAGTAGAAAGGCATCTTCTAGGGAACAATTAGTCTAGAGAAACATACTA
This sequence comes from Apodemus sylvaticus, assembly GCF_947179515.1. Classification (NCBI taxonomy): domain Eukaryota; kingdom Metazoa; phylum Chordata; class Mammalia; order Rodentia; family Muridae; genus Apodemus; species Apodemus sylvaticus. The sequence goes on along the minus strand of NC_067477.1, from coordinate 125,161,658 downwards.
AGATAAGGTCAGGTCTAGCCAATTGTGACATTCACTTTGTAAAATTCACCTTTTCCAGAAAACCTTTTAGGATTCACTCTTACATTTTCCCACTAGAGGAAAGCATCTAATACTAACAAAATAAAAAAAAAACATACACAAAACAAGTTTGAATCAAAGAGGTTGTAGAAGGGAAAGTAAAAATCTCTTATCGCAGAGGCCTTCCCAGGCACTGGAATTATAAGTGGATTATAAGTGACACCAGCACAGTGACGTTTTAATCCAGTCACATTGCACTGCCTAGACAGATATGACGCATGCAACAAGCAGATGTAAACAGGGTTTGGGCTTTACTGCTGACTAAGAGACGGATAAGCTAGAAATTCCCATAGTATGACATCCTCCAATTCCTGAGGTAAATGACTCATAACATTTAAAAAACACAATATTTTCATCTTTCTTTATGTCAATCTTATGGTGGGGAGTGGGCAATACTCACCTTGTTGGCAGCAACTAGGACTTTATCAAGAAATCTTAACCATTCAAAGATGAACACTGGTCCCTTTGCCTTTGTGATCTGAGCCAATGCTTCTTCATTTAGCAATAAACTGTGAGCTAGCTCCATTATTGATGTTCTTAATGCCAACCTTAAATGAACAGATTAGTTTTTTAAAAAGTAAAATATATATGTAAGCAATTTTTTATTTGTGTAGGAATGTTTTGCCCACATGTATGTATACGGACTACATGTGTGCCTGGTGCCCACAGAGGTCAAAACAGGGTGTTGGTTTCCCCTGGAACTGGAGAAAAAGATGGTTTCGAGCCATCATGTGGGCTCTGGAAACCAAACCCAGGTCCCTATCAAAAGCAACAAGTATACTTAATCACTGAGCCATCTCTCCAGCCCTTACATGTAAGGATTATTTAAATATTAAATACCAAGTTTCATAAATGCAACCACTAAGATATGGAAGGACAGCGTGGTTTCACTTCTCACTAGAGAATTAACTTCGTAAAGACAATGATAAACAAAAAGAGACTGTTTGGCAATAAGAATGGAATGAAAGGAAAATGTAAACACTGCACAAAGACATTATCCCCGGGCTGTTGTTTGTCTATTAGAACATAGGCTATTAACTCATTCTACCTTGAGAACCGAACTTCTGAGCATGGGCGAGGCTTCTCCTCCACCTGCTGAGCGTCATGGGCACCTTTACCTGTCCCTCGCCACCGGGACACAGAATAAAGACCCCAGGGATCTGACAAGCAGGAGCGAGCCCGACGGGGCCCGGGACAACCCCTCGCCCGGGAACGCGGTGCTCCGGGTCCGGGTGCCCCGGGCCGCTCCCAGGACCCCGACAACTGGGAGTCTGCGGGAAACCGCAAACTGGGGTCCCGGGCCGCCCTGCGAGGTCAGCCTCGTGTCGAAGGAGTCCTCGAGCTGCCAACCCCGAGGCTGAAAACTCGAATTCCTTCCTGAAGATGTCCAGGGACACAGGGATCGCGGTGCGTGTCAGCCTGGCAGAGCGCGACACCTCCTCACCTCCTAGTCTAGTCAGGACCGACCTGCCCAGCTCTGCCAAGGGACGAGGATGCCCCGCCTCCCAAACTCCTGCCCACAGGAAGCCTGGAGACAACGCATGCGCAGGACGCTGGTCATGCGCACCCACACTCCCCCACGCTCTCTTAACCCTGCCCGCCCCAAGTTTCAAAGCGAATCTGCTTTCAGGGCCTAGTGGGAGGTTCCTGGGTCCCGCACCAATTGCGCAGCGCATGCGCAGCGCACCCTCAGCAGAACAGGGTCAGTGCTGTAAAGCTCGGGTTTGGGGCGTCAGGGCGACCTGGAGGATGACAGAGGGCCCTGCTAGTTGGCTGTGACTGCCCAGCACAGCGGCAGCTAAGCCCCATCCGTGAGTGCTTTGGTGGGTGGGTGCAGGAGGGAGGAGCGCAGGACGGAAGAGCCTGCGATGCGGAGGCACCCATAGGAGACTTAGCGCATCTCTCTGTGTGTTTAGTAGCCCTCGCTTCTTACTCTGTGTCCAATACTGAAATAAGCTAGCAGCACCTATAGCCTTCCTGTTGAGAAAATGGTTACTCCATTATTCCGGAACAGGCAAAGAGCGTCACGTAACCTTGTTCCAGTTCTTGGACACCCACCAACTCCAACCATCAACAAATGCTGTGCTTTCTCCTCCCTCAGATAGACCCAGAATCCTGGCCGCCTCGATGTGACTCTTAAGTAGTGGTTCAGGTGACCAGCATTCCTGCCTGGATAATCCATCTACTTGTGGAGTTTATTCTTATTTTTGAAGAAAGTGGATAATGGTAGTGTATATTTTCTTCAGAGGAGAAGGAGGAGGAGAACAGTCACATTTTAGGACTCAATTCCTTATTCTTTTTTCTTTTTTTTTTTTTTTAAGATTTATTTATTATACAACGTTCTGTCTGCATGTGTGCCTACAGGCCAGAAGAGGGCACCAGATCTCATTATAGATGGTTAAGAGCCACCACATGACTGCTCAGTATTGAACTCAGTACCTCTAGAAGAGCAGACAATTCTCTTAAACTCTGAACCATCTTTCCAGCCCCCATATTCCATTTACCAACATAACTTCCTCACCATTGGTAATTAATTTCCTTAAATCGTATTATTTAATGAAACTTCAATACCCATCTATGAATTTTCAGTGTGATTGTATATGAAAAGTATACATAAAACATGGAATAACGGAAGTCAGGTGCTCATGCTAAAACGGCTAACCAGTTTACCTGGTGTGCCATCTTGCTATTCCAGGATATTGTTTTTCGTTTTTTAAATATGACATTAAAACCAACTTTACTGCCAGGTATGGTGACACATATCTTTAGTCCCAGAACTTGGGAGTCTAAGGCGGGTGGATCATGGGATTAAGCCTGAGTCCCTGTTAACAGGTAGGGTTTCAGTACATCTAAGGCTTCAAAGAGAAACCCTGACTGAAAACAAACAACCAAACAACAAACAAACAAAATGTTGTTGCTATATTTTTCCAACCAGGTAAAAGAAATCTCAACTCAATCAGTAACAATATAAGCTATAAGCCTAGATTGGGCTGATCTCCCACTACACTAATCTATTCCCATCTCTATTATCCCATCTAACTTGCAGTTTCTCTAGGCCATGAGCTTCTCTCTGCAGCCTCTCCATGCATCCTCCATAGCTAGTCCCACAAACTCTCAGCCCCTCCTCCTCCTTCCTGCCCAATCATAGGCTCAAGCCTTTATTTGAAAAGTTAGGGTGGGGAGAAGGTTCACAAGGCAACTCCTCTTGTGCAGCACATCAGAGGAGTAGAATTAGCATCAAATTACAAGCCCAGAGGTATCCACAACTCCTCCCCCTTTCTGTCCAATTGAAAGGCTCTTTTATCTCAGACATCAATTGAATGTAATTATTACCATTTTGTAATTTATAATATACAGGATAGACCTAACACCCAGTCCATCAATTTTTATCAATTAAATAGTACTTCTGTTGTCTATCTGAACTTAAAAGACTTAAAATTCTACACATGACTCAAGTCCTGGCTTTAAATTGTAACCCATCTGAAAACCATCCTCTCAAATCTGTACCATATTTCTAAATGCTAAACAGCTTGAACTGACTATGAGCCTACTAGTCTTCAACCCCATCAGAAATCCAAGAATGACTAATATTACCTGAATGTATGAGAAATACAACATATACCTTCTAAAACTTAGCCAATTTATAGAGACTGCTGATCACCTGAACAGAGCCTATACACCAAAACATTGGAACATCAGTCTTCAGCCTTCTGGCCCAGGATCATCTGACAGACTTGGTAATGGAGAATTTTGAAGGGCTAATTACTCTATCTTGGCAGAGATTATCAATCGACTATTTTGCATAGTGTGTCCTTTTTTTTGGACAGTATTTTTCTGTAGATGAAATGAGGCAATTCTTGCTTGGTGACTGTCTTGCCACAACTGAAGCAACTCTATTGATGCTCAATTTCCTTTTTGAATTAAAGAAAGGAGTGCTGTCAGGAGCAGACAGGTCTCCAGTCAAATGAACTTTAAAAAAGAAATGTCAATAAATGTCATGTTCTGTGTACTTCTGACACATTTGAAGACCATCTATCTACCTAAAGCATCTCAAAACTGTTAAGCATTGACTACTCTTGGCCATTTCTAATTAAAATAACTCAGTAACACACTTTTAATTAACCCACAACCAATTAACCCACAACCACAACTTTGCTATCTGGTCTTCTGTTGTTGTATTTTTTTTCTTGGTTCTTAGAGACAGGGTTTCTCTGTGTAGCCCTGTCCTGGAACTCACTCTGTAGACCAGGCTGGCCTAGAACTCAGAAATCCATCTGCTTCTGCTTCACAGGTACTGGGATTAAAGGCCTATGCCACCACCACCCAGCTCCTTTTATTCTTAAATGTGTTATATGGACACAATGCCTACATGGGAATAATAATATTAATCTCAGTTTTATATCAATAATACATTTATACCAACGAAAACCTTAAATTTGCATAAGTAAATTCTGAACCAATATAAGAGATTACAACTTCAACTTCGTATCAGTTATAAAGACTTCTAACAATGTTAGATCTGGCTATGTAATGTTTTGCTTAAAAGTACATTTGCTAACCTATCCCTATTTGTCTATTTCTATAATTTCTATGAATTATAATTTCTATAATTTCTATATATCCCCCTTTTTCTTTTCTGCCCCCTTCCCCTTTACCTAAGAAGGAAGTATAGGAAAGAAGAAAGGTAGAAGTACCTGAGTTTAACTTCTTTAGCTCCCTCCCTGTCCAAATCTACATTTGTAAAGTACCTCTAAAATGACAACATATCTATAATTCCTAAAATAATCAGAACCATCTACCCCAACATAGGGAACTGGGATAATGATTATCTTCTGTCTGCTTCCAGCTGAATTATGGCGAAGAATTCCCATCTGGAGGCCCAAAGGGAAATAGGAAAGTTGACTCGTCAGAGGAGACATTATTTGCCTTCCAGTCGCTATGTTCATTGGTCAGCTGACATCTTGATCATGACATTCTGAAAGGCTGAATAGGTGAGTAGTTCTGGAAACAAGTCTCTAAAACAATCAGCTTTGATGGAGTTGAAGTAGAGTCAAGTGTGAAGCTGGAATGGAAGGTCCCAGAATCTCAGCATCCCCAGAGTGTGAGTCTTTTTAGGGCTGTCTTTCTCTTCTTTTATCCTGTAGTATACAAAACTATTTTGTTGATTGTGTTAGTCTCCCTTTACGTCTCTGTCACTAAGGTCTTCAGGAGGTCTCTCTTTGTCATGTCTGATTTTTATCACCTTGGAAAGAACCCACAGCTTTTCTTTTATGTGGAAACAGGCATAGCCCTTCCCCCAGCATAATATATTTCCCACACATGGTCGTGTGTCATGAAGCCATCTTGTCTTATGTTCTTTCTATTTACACAGAAGGTCTTTCTCTGGGTGTAGTTCATCATTATCTGACATCCTTTAATGAACATTTTTTTAAAACTACAATGCTGCTTCCTCTCATCTCAGAAAAGATTATAAAGATATGTTTGCAGGTGTCTTCCAAAGGACAGTGTTTTCACAAAAGAGCCATTCTTACATGAAGCCTCCAGGAGTTCACTTCTTACTGTGTTGGAATTTTAGGCTCTAGGCCTCATTGGTAGGGGCATAATGGTTTCTAGAGAGAGGGCTTCCTCTGGTCTCTGTTTCTTACCTTAGTACCAGAGGGGTCAGCCCTGGCCAGAACCTCAGACCTGTTTTCTGCTTCCTGGATGAACATTTCTGTTCCCTCCCAGGTGCTGTGTTAATTGTCTCACACTCTAGGGTCAGTGCATCTCCGTTGCTCACTATACAATATCTCCAGTGTCCTTTATGATTTCATTTTCACCTGTGAATTATTTAGGAGAAGGTTATTAAATTCTTAAATGTATGAATATTTTTGTGTTTTGTTTTAGAATATCTTTTTGTTTTGTTTTCTCTTTTCTTGTTCTGTTGAGAAGAGTTTCTTTGTGTAACAGCCCTCACTGTCCTGGATTCTCCTTGTAGACCAGGCTAGCCTCACGAGATCCACTTGCCTCTGTCTCCAGTACGACAGAATTAACAGGACCAGCTTGTTTTAGAATAGCTTACAGCTGTTGGTTTCTAACTTGATTCTGATATGGTCAAAAATCATTTGGTAATTTTCCTCCCTTCAATATAAACTTAATATTTGAGACCCAAAATATTCTCCATTTTGGTAAATACACATCATGTACTTGAAAAGAATGTGTATCCTTAACACATTAGCAAAAGCTAATGGCCATGAGGTATTCTGTAAATTCTAAAGATAAATTATATTTCTGAGATCATTTATTCTTCACTGAAGTTTTTTCTTGTTGTCCTATTAGTAGCTGAGAGAGATAAGTGTACTCTTTAAACTTATGGAGTTGTCTGATAGACCTGCTGCTGTCAGTTTTCAGTATGTGTAGTTCGAAGTTCTGTTATTAGATATTGCAACAGATTATCATGTCTTCTGAATATTTTCACATATTTTGTCATTAGGAAGCCTGTCTTTAACTATCTGGATGTAGTCTCTGTCTTAAAGTCTGTATTATTGAAATTAAAATAGCCATCACAGTCGTCTTGTGCTTGGTGATTACATACTGTAGTTTCATTGATGCATGATTTTGAACTGTAGTGAATTTAAAAATGTGTATGTGTGCTATGTGAGTCTGTGCATGGGAGTGCAGGTGCCTGCCAAGTGCAGAAGCATCAGATCCCTCTGGAGCTGGACTTACAGGTAGTTGTGAGCCACCTGAAGTGGGTGCTGGGAACCGAACTCAGGTCCTTTAGAGCTTAGTACACAATTTAAAATCACCAGGCATCACTCAAGCCCCCATTTATTTATTTTATTTATTTATATTACAGGTCCCCAATAATAGATAGCATATACAAGTAGGATATCTTTGTAGTCACTCTGTCAATCATAACTGGTGTCTTAGGGTTTTACCGATGTGAACAGACATCATGACCAAGGCATCTCTTATAAACGACAACATTTAAGTGGGGCTAAATTACAGATTCACAGGGTCAGTCCATTATCATCAAGGCAGGAACATGGCAGCATCTTGTCAAGCATGCTGCAGGAGGAGCTGAGAGTTCTACATCTTCATCTGAAGGATGTTAGCAGAATCCTTCCAGTCAGCTAGGATGAGGGTCTTAAAGCCCACACCCACAGTGACACACCTACTCCAATAGGGCCTCACCTTCTAAAAGTGCCGCTGGACCAACCATATACAAGCCATCACAACTGAAGTGTTTAGCCCGAAAGCATTTGAATGAATATTATTAGGGTTGGATTTGGGTCTGTCTTTTTAATTTTGGTTCTTTATGATTTGTTCCTATACTTCTTTTGAGTTAGTTGAACTCTTAGGGTCCCATTTAAACTTTACTACAAGTGGCTGGATACATGGCTCTGGTTAAGAGTGCATACTTGTGTGGTAGAGGACATGAGTTTAATTCTCAGCACCTACACTGGGGAATCTGTACATTCTTTCATAGTCTATTAGCGCTAATGTCTGCTTCTGCTTAAATGTAGAAACCTCACAAACTCAGAGATTCCTTCCATCTCCTGCTACCTACCCTTATATAGTAGTTTTGGATGTCTTGGCTACATATAGTCTACTTTCAGTATCTTATCCTTATCAAACAATGTGAACATTTTGCTTTAAATTATTTTAAATTTGTAAAAATATTTCCCAAACTATTTGTGCAAGCATACATTCTCATACTGGAAATGCAAGATGTACTCCATTATTCCCTTCTGTTGCTTTGTCCTTCTTTCCTTCCTTCCTTCCTGCCTTCCTTCTTCTTCCTTTTCTTCCTCTTCTTCCTCCTTTTTTCTCTTCTTCCTCCTCCTGTCTTCTCCACCCCCACTGCCCCCCCACCCCAAGGTAAGATCATGTTCTCTTGTTGAGGATAGACTTAAACTTGAGGCACTTCTCCTGTCTCATCCTTGTAAGTACATGGATGATAGTAATGAGCTAAGACATCTGGATGCCTGGTCCCCTTCCTTCTTCCTTACTGCCTCTGTTTAATTCAACTATTCTTGAACTGTCAAGATGGCCCAGTGGGTAAAGGCCAAGCCTAAAGACATGAGTTCAGTTCCTGGGATCCATATGGTGGAAGGAGAGAACAAACTTTATACACACACAATTAACTTTCTCCTTTTCATGTAGTCCAGGACCCAGGGAATAATATCCACTTCTAGGGTGGTTCTTCCTACCTCAATTAATGAAGTCAAGATAGCCACTCCCAGGCATGCCCAGAGGCTTACCTAATCTGGATAACCAGTCACACATAGTCCCTTCAGTGATCCTAGATCCTGTCATTGACAGGATTAATGATCATACCTCTACCCCTTGTCAACTTGACCCAAACACATCAAGCATATTTTTTATCACATCTTTAGTTTGTATATGTATATAACTGTGTCAGTACCAAGGTACATGTGTGGAGGTCAGAAGACCAATATGTGGTTCTTGAAAATCAAATTTAGGGAGTCATGTTTGATAATAGACAGCTTTACCTGTTGAGCCATCGTGCTGGCCCCCAAACACATTGTTCTTAATCCACAGTCCTTTACTGTTTGTCTTCATAGGTTCATGCTACCTCCTAACACAAAATTATGCTCATTCCAACTTCAAAAGTGTCTGGAATCTAACAGTTCTAAAACTTCTAGGTCTCTTGTGACATTTCAGGGAATGTCCTAACTCTGAGCTTCAACATAATTAAAAACATGTTACATCCTTTAAGCATGAAGATATACAAAGTAAACATTCCCAGTCCAAAGATAAGAGCGGGAACATAGCAATGATAAAACCAAGACAAGACAAATCCAGCAGGGTAACCACCAAATACTGCATCTCCATGTCCAGCATCATCATTCCATGGTGGAATCACACACACACACACACACACACACACACACACACACACACAAAGAGTCCTTGTTGCTCTTGGCAGAGGACCTGGGTCCTAGCACCACATGGATGCTGACTGCCATCTATAACTCCAGTTGTAGGAATCCGAAGCCCTCATCTGACTATGCACATGCTATGCGTACATTGGTGTATATATACAAACGCCAACAAGGTATTTAGTCTCAAAATAAGAGTCTAGATAATTTGCTGGCATTTCTATGGGCAGTGGTCATTTACCACCTGGTGAGGATGCTAGAACCCAACCCTCAGGAGGTGGTTCTTTCCTTTTTCTTTATGTGTACTGGGAATCAAGCTCAGGTAATCAGGCCCCACTGCCTGAACTCAGGGTACTGAGTAACCTAGATGAATGTGTGAGGCGGCTTTGTATTTTCTTAGTAAATTTTTCTTTTTCTTTTTCTTTTTGTTTTCTTGCTTTGTGTTCCAGAGAGGGTTTCTCTATGTAGCCCTGGAACTTACTCTGTAGACCAGGCTGCCCTGGAACTCAGAGATCTGCCTGTCTCTACGTTTCTTGTGTGTGTGTGTGTGTGTGTGTGTGTTAGATATTTGCTTTATTTACATTTCAAATGGTATCCCCTTTCCTCATTACCCCTCTGAAAACCCCCATTCTATCCCTCCTCCCCCTGCTCACCCCCCAAATTTCCTGACTTGCATTCCCCTATTCTGGAGAATTGAGTCTTCACAGGACCAATGGCCTCTCCTCTTATTGAAGTCTGAAATGGTCATTGTCTGCTACGTATGTAGCTGGTGCCAAGAGTCCCTCCATCTGTACTGTTTGGTTGGGAGTTTAGTCCCTGGGAGATCTGGGGGTACTGGTTGGTACAAATATTGTTTCTCCTGCTGGACTGCAAAGCTCTTGAGCTCCTTGGGTCCTTTCTCTAGCTGCTCCATTGGTGGACCCTGTGCTCATTCTATTGGTTGGCAGTGAACCATGGATGTTTTGATCCACTTTCCAATAAGGATCAAAAAATACACATTTTGGTCTTCCTTCTTCTTGAGGGTCATGTGATCTCTGGTTGTTTCTTGGGTATTCCAAGCTTTTGGACTAATAATCACTTATCAGTGAGTGCATACCATATGTATTCTTTTATGACTGGGTTACTTCACTCAGGATGACATTTTCTAGCTCCATCCATTTGGCTAAGAATTTCATTCATTCATTGATTTTAGTAGCTGAGTAGTACTCCATTGTATAAGTGTACCACATTTTCTGTATCTTCTACTCTGTTGGGGGACATCTGGGTTCTTTCCAACTTCTGGCTATTATAAAGAAGGCTGCTATGAACATAGTGAAGCATGTGTCCTTATTACATGTTAGAGCATCTTCTGGGTATACGCCCAGGAGTGGTATAGCTGGGTCCTTACATAGTGCTATGTCCAATTTTCTGAGGAACCACCAAACTAATTTCCAGAGTGGTTTTACCAACTTGCAATCTCACCAGCAATTGAGGAGTGTTCCTCTTTCTCCACATCCTCTCCACCATTTGCTGTCCCCTGAGTTTTTGATCCTGACCATTCTGACTGGTGTGAGGTGGAATCTCTGGGTTGTTTTGATTTGCATTTCCCTGATGATTAAGGATGTTGAACATTTCTTTAGGTGTTTCTCACCCATTCAGTATTCCTTAGTTGGGAATTCTTCGTTTAGCTATGAATGCAATTTATAATAGGGTTATTTGGTTCTCTGGAGTCTAACTTCTTAAATTCTTTGTATGCCAGGGGCCATCTTCACTTAGATCTCAATGTGATACCAGGAGCTATCTCCACCTAGATCTCGATACCAGGAGATCTCAATACCAGGATTCCTTCTCACTTAGATCTCGATGCCAGGGGGCATTCTTACTTAGATCTCAAAATGTTCTTCTTTTGAAGCTTACCTGTGGATAGGTTACTATAGCAACTCCTTTCCACTTCACCTCCTCATGAACCCCTTTTTATCATGCCAAAATTCCAGCAGCAATAACTAGCTTTCCCCAGAAACTCTGATAAACTGTTTCTTAGAAATGATGCCAACCCCCTGAGATTGTTCCCCCTTTACCCCTCCCAAACCTTGTGAGCTTCCCTTTATATTGACTTTGTAAAAAATAAAATTTGACTGCTTGATCAGAATACAGACTTGCTGTCCATATCTCGTGTCTCTTGTGTCTCGCCTTTCCCTTGGTAGTTCCGGGGACCCTGTTGACTGTCCTGCAGGTCTGGCACTCTGGCACCCAAAATGGATCCATCAATGGGGAAGGAGGCTGTAGGGGAAAAAAAGGAAGAGCTCTTCATGTGCAGCTCCTGGAGCGGATTAAGTCAAGGCATGTTTGACCCACCAGCACTCGGCCAGAGGAAAATCTCCATGGCAACAACGTCTCAGAAGCTGAGACCCCATGGGACAAGAATTTATCCAGTCTTTTTTAAGGCTCAAGGGATCTCTCAATATGCGAGAGGCTAGGTTAATAAAAAGAGATTTTAGGTACTTACTTCTTGAGAAGTACGTAGGGTCTTAAGTATCATGTCAGACAAATTTGTCCCTGGTTCCCAGAGGAAGGAACCATAGATAAGAAAACATGGCTAGAGTAAGTAATTGTTTTAGATTACTATGCAACTTTTTATTGGGGGGGTGTAGAGGGGTGGGGGGCTGGGAGGGAGGGGGGCAGGGGAAAGTTCTGGTTACTGCCTTTAACTACTGGTCTCTGATTAATGACATTATTCAGAATTCCTCCGGCTTCCAGGATCTAGTTCTCTGAAAAAGTGCTCATCCATACACTGTCTCTGTGCTCTCTTATCCCTCCCACCTCTGATAGATATGGAGGAGGGACATTTAAAACAGTCTCTGTCTATGTCTGCTCTTTTCCCTAATTTCTCAAAAAGGCCAACATCTATCCTTGTCTATAAACTCTGAAATCTAGTCATAATTCAGGTGATGACACTCTATCTCCCAGGGAGGAAGCCAGCTTGGAGGAGAAAGCTGCCAGCAGAAGAGCCACTGAAAAAATTTCTAACAAGTAGCTCTCTTAAAGGAGCTAGGAGAGTTAGAAGGACAAATGGTCACTCTAACTTCACGATTTATTTCAAAGACAAATACCCAGAAAAAGCCAGAGCCAAAACAAGCCCCTTGACTTTAAAATTTTAGAAAAATTAAAGTCTGCAGTCACAGCCTATGGGCAGACTGCTCCCTTCACTTTGGCACTGGATCAGTTCTCAAATATCCTGAGGATAGTCATTTATTTAAAGAACATATCTTTTTAAAACTCAAATTATATTTGCATAAACAAGTGTAAAAATTAAGAATTAGCAGTATCAAAATGAAGGAACAATTTTGACTAATTGTAATCCGTGGTGTGTGTGTCTGTGTGTGTGTGTCTGTGTGTGAGTGTGTGTGTATTTCTAAAGGCTTCATTTTTTTAAATTTTTTTTATTAATCATTTTATTCATTTACATTTCTTTTTTTTTCTTTTTTTTATTATTATTCGATATAATTCATTTACATTTCAAATGATTTCCCCTCTTCTAGCCCCCCCACTCCCCGAAAGTCCCGTAAGCCCCCTTCTCTTCCCCTGTCCTCCCACCCACCCCTTCCCACTTCCCCATTCTGGTTTTGCTGAATACTGTTTCACTGAGTCTTTCCAGAACCAGGGGCCACTCCTCCTTTCTTCTTGTACCTCATTTGATGTGTGGATTATGTTTTGGGTATTCCAGTTTTCTAGGTTAATATCCACTTATTAGTGAGTGCATACCATGATTCACCTTTTGACTCTGGGTTACCTCACTTAGTATGATATTCTCTAGCTCCATCCATTTGCCTAAGAATTTCATGAATTCATTGTTTCTAATGGCTGAATAGTACTCCATTGTGTAGATATACCACATTTTTTGCATCCACTCTTCTGTTGAGGGATACCTGGGTTCTTTCCAGCATCTGGCAATTACAAATAGGGCTGCTATGAACATAGTAGAACATGTATCCTTATTACATGGTGGGGAGTCTTCTGGGTATATGCCCAGGAGTGGTATAGCAGGATCTTCTGGAAGTAAGGTGCCCAGTTTTCGGAGGAACCGCCAGACTGATTTCCAGAGTGGTTGTACCAATTTGCAACCCCACCAGCAGTGGAGGAGTGTTCCTCTTTCTCCACACCCTCTCCAACACCTGCTGTCTCCTGAATTTTTAATCTTAGCCATTCTGACTGGTGTAAGATGAAATCTTAGGGTTGTTTTGATTTGCATTTCCCTAATGACTAATGAAGTTGAGCATTTTTAAAGATGCTTCTCCGCCATCCGAAGTTCTTCAGGTGAGAATTCTTTGTTTAACTCTGTACCCCATTTTTTAATAGGGTTGTTTGGTTTTCTGGAGTCTAACTTCTTGAGTTCTTTATATATATTGGATATTAGCCCTCTGTCTGATGTAGGATTGGTGAAGATCTTTTCCCAATTTGTTGGTTGCCGATTTGTCCTCTTGATGGTGTCCTTTGCCTTACAGAAACTTTGTAATTTTATGAGGTCCCATTTGTCAATTCTTGCTCTTAGAGCATACGCTATTGGTGTTCTGTTCAGAAACTTTCTCCCTGTACCGATGTCCTCAAGGGTCTTCCCCAGTTTTTTTTCTATTAGCTTCAGAGTGTCTGGCTTTATGTGGAGGTCCTTGATCCATTTGGATTTGAGCTTAGTACAAGGAGACAAGGATGGATCAATTCGCATTCTTCTGCATGCTGACCTCCAGTTGAACCAGCACCATTTGTTGAAAAGGCTATCTTTTTTCCATTGGATGTTTTCAGCCTCTTTGAGGAGGATCAAGTGGCCATAGGTGTGTGGGTTCATTTCTGGATCTTCAATCCTGTTCCATTGATCCTCCTGCCTGTCACTGTACCAATTCCATGCAGTTTTTAGCACTATTGCTCTGTAGTATTGCTTGAGGTCAGGGATACTGATTCCCCCAGATTTCCTTTTGTTGCTGAGAATAGTTTTAGCTATCCTGGGTTTTTTGTTGTTCCAGATGAATTTGATAATTGCTCTTTCTAACTCTGTGAAGAATTGAGTTGGGATTTTGATGGTTATTGCATTGAATCTGTATAGTGCTTTAGGCAAAATGGCCATTTTAACTATATTGATTCTACCGATCCATGAGCATGGGAGGTTTTCCCATTTTTTGAGGTCTTCTTCCATTTCCTTCTTCAGAGTCTTGAAGTTCTTGTCATACAGATCTTTCACATGTTTGGTAAGAGTCACCCCAAGATACTTTATACTGTTTGTGGCTATTGTGAAGGGGGTCATTTCCCTAATTTCTTTCTCAGCCTGCTTATCCTTTGAGTATAGGAAGGCCACTGATTTGCTTGAGTTGACTTTATAACCTGCCACTTTGCTGAAGTTGTTTATCAGCTGTAGGAGCTCTCTAGTGGAGTTCTTTGTGTCACTTAGGTAGACGATCATGTCGTCTGCAAATAATGATAGTTTGACTTCTTCCTTTCCAATTTGTATCCCTTTGATCTCCTTATGTTGTCGAATTGCCCGAGCTAGTACCTCAAGTACAATATTGAAAAGATAAGGAGAAAGGGGGCAGCCTTGTCTGGTCCCTGATTTCAGTGGGATTGCTTCAAGTTTCTCTCCATTTAGTTTGATGCTGGCTATCGGTTTGCTGTATATTGCTTTTACTATGTTTAGGTATGGGCCTTGAATTCCTGTTCTCTCCAAGACTTTAAGCATGAAGGGATGCTGAATTTTGTCAAATGCTTTTTCAGCATCCAATGAAATGACCATGTGGTTTTGTTCTTTGAGTTTGTTTATGTAGTGGATCGTATTGATGGATTTCCGTATATTGAACCAACGCTGCATTCCTGGGATAAAGCCTACTTGATCATGGTGGATGATCGTTTTGATGTGTTCTTTGATTCGGTTGGCAAGAATTTTATTGAGTATTTTTGCATCGATGTTCATAAGGGAAATTGGTCTGAAGTTCTCTTTCTTTGTTGGATCTTTGTGTGGCTTTGGTATCAGCGTAATTGTGGCTTCGTAGAAGGAATTGGGTAGTGTTCCTTCTGTTTCTATTTTGTGGAATAGTTTGAAGAGTATTGGTGTTAACTCTTCTTTGAAGGTCTGGTAGAATTCTGCACTGAAGCCATCTGGTCCTGTGCTTTTTTTGGTTGGAAGACTTTCTATGACTCCTTCTATTTCTTTAGGCATTATGGGACTGTTTAGATGGTCAAGTTGGTCCTGATTTAATTTTGGTATTTGGTATCTGTCAAGGAAATTGTCCATTTCCTCCAGATTCTCCAGTTGTGTTGAGTATAGGCTCTTGTAGTAGGATCTGATGATTTTTTGGATTTCCTCAGTTTCCGTTGTTATATCTCCCTTTTCATTTCTAAGTTTGTTAATTTGGATACTTTCTCTGTGCCCTTTGGTCATTCTGGCTAAGGGTTTATCTATCTTGTTGATTTTCTCAAAGAACCAGCTCCTGGTATTGTTGATTTTTTGTATGGTTCTCTTTGTTTCTACTTGATTGATTTCGGCCCTGAGTTTGATGATTTCCTGCCTTCTACTCCTCCTGGGCGAAATAGCTTCTTTTTGTTCCAGGGCTTTCAGGTGTGTCATTAAGCTGGTAATGTATGCTCTCTCCATTTTCTTTTTGGAGGCACTCAGGGCTATGAGTTTTCCTCTTAGCACTGCTTTCATTGTGTCCCATAGATTTGGGTATGTTGTGTTTTCATTTTCATTGTGTTCTAAAAAGTCTTTAATTTCTTTCTTTATTTCTTCCTTGACCAAGGTATCATTGAGTAGAGTATTGTTCAGTTTCCACGTGTATGTGGGCTTTCTGTTGTTTCTGTTGCTATTGAAGACCACTTTTACTCCATAGTGATCAGATAGGAGGCATGGGATTAGTTCGATCTTCTTATATTTGTTGAGGTCTGTCTTGTGACCAATTATATGGTCGATTTTGGAGAAGGTACCATGAGGTGCTGAGAAAAAGGTATATTCTTTTGTTTTAGGATAGAATGTTCTATATATATCTGTTAAATCTAATTGGTCCAAAGCTTCAATTAGTTTCATTGTGTCCCTGTTTAGTTTCTGTTTTCCTGATCGGTCCATTGAGGAAAGTGCAGTGTTGAAGTCACCCACAATTATTGTGTTAGGTGCAATGTGTGCTTTTAGTTTTAATAAAGTTTCTTTTACGAAAGAGGGTGCCCTTGCATTTGGGGCATAGATGTTCAGGATTGACAGTTCTTCTTTTTGTATTTTTCCTTTGACCAGCAAGAAGTGTCCCTCAGGGTCTCTTTTGATGACTTTGGGTTGAAAGTCAATTTTATCTGATATTAAAATGGCTACTCCAGCTTGTTTCCTAAGACCATTTGCTTGTAAAATTGTCTTCCAGCCTTTTACTCTAAGGTAGTGTTTGTCTTTGAACCTGAGGTGTGTTTCCTGTAAGCAGCAAAATGTAGGGTCCTGTTTACGTATCCATTCAGTTAGTCTGTGTCTTTTTATTGGGGCATTAAGTCCATTGATGTTAAGAGATATTAAGGAATAGTGATTGTTACTTCCTATCATTTTTGACGTTATTTTTTAAATTTGAATGCTTAACTTCTTTTGGGTTTGATGAAAGGTTACTATCTTGCTTTTTCCAGGGTGAAGTTTCCCTCCTTGTATTGGTGTTGTCCTCCTATTATCCTTTTTAGGGCCGGGTTTGTGGATAGATATTGGGTAAACTTGGTTTTGTCATGAAATATCTTAGTTTCTCCATCTATGGTGATTGAGAGTTTTGCTGGATATAGTAGTTTTCGTTGGCATTTGTGTTCTCTTAGAGTCTGCATGAGATCTGCCCAGGACCTTCTAGCCTTCATAGTCTCAGGTGAAAAGTCTGCTGTGATTCTGATAGGTCTTCCTTTATATGTTACTTGGCCTTTTTCTCTTACTGCCTTTAGTATTCTTTCTTTGTTTAGAACATTTGGTGTTTTGATTATTATGTGACGGGAAGTATTTCTGTTCTGGTCCAGTCTGTTTGGAGTTCTGTAGGCTTCTTGTATATTCATGGGCATCTCTCTCTTTAGGTTAGGGAAGTTTTCTTCCATAATTTTATTGAAGATATTTGCTGGCCCTTTAAGTTGTAAATCTTCACTCTCATCTATGCCTATAATCCTTAGGTTTGGTCTTCTCATTGTGTCCTGGATTTCCTGGATATTTTGGGTTACAAGCTTTTTGCATTTTGCATTTTCTTTAACTGTTGAGTCCATGGTTTCTATGGAATCTTCAGCATCTGAGATTCTTTCTTCTATCTCTTGTATTCTGTTGTTGATATTTGTATCTCTGTCCCCTGATTTCTTCCCAAGGCTTTCTATCTCCAAAGTTGTCTCCCTTTGAGTTTTCTTAGTTGTTTCTACTTCTGATTTTAGATCCTGGATGGTTTTGCTTAGCTCCTTCACTTGCATGTTTGTGTTTTCCTGTAATTCTTTAAGAGATTTTTGTGTTTCCTCTTATTTTTGTGTTTCCTCTTTCATGAGCTCAGCCTGTTGACCAAAGTTCTCCTGTATTTCTTTAAGAGATTTTTGTGTTTCGTCTTTCATGACCTCAGCCTGTTGAGCAAAGTTCTCCTGTATTTCTTTAAGTGTTTTTTGCATTTCCTCCTTGTTGGCTTTTGTATTCTCCTGGATTTCTTTCAATGATTTTTGTGTTTCCCTTGCAAGGGCTTCTAACTTTTGATCCATTTTCTCCTGAATTTCTTTATGTATGACCTTCATGTGTTCCTGTACCAGCATCATGACCAGTGATTTTAAATCCAAATCTTGTTTTACTGGTGTGATGGGGTATCCAGGACATGTTGGTAGAGGAGAATTGGGTTCAGATGTTGCCATATTGCCTTGATTTCTGTTAGTGACGTTCCTGCGTTTGCCTTTTGCCATCTAGATCTCACTGGTGTTAGTTTATCTTGTCAGTGCTGGACTCACCAGTGCAAGCTGCCCCTTCCCAGTTGGCCTCTGGTGCACAGCTTACCTCCTGCACTGCTTGTAGACAGTGTGCTGCTGCCCAGGCTGTTCCGATCCCAAAGCAGGCACCCGAAGGCTCCCGCTGGGGCCCGCTGGATTCACTGGAGCACACTGACTTCTCCCAGCTGGCCGCCCGGAAGCCCAGCTAGCCACTTGCAGGACTTGGAGATGTAATGCTGCCGCCCAGACTGATCTGGATCCGGAAGCGGGGAGAGTAGAGCTAAGGGCTTCTGCCTGAGGCCTTGCCCCAGATTGTGTCTGTGGAGCAGATGGAGCCCGTGTGCACTCCCAGGGAGTGCCGACGGTGTATGCTACTGTGACCTCCCCTGTGTTCCTCTCACTCCGCTGGGCAGCCGATCTGCCAACCGGGCTGTCGCACACAAGGTTAGCCTGGCCGCCCAGTCCCTGAGTCCAGGCAAAAGCCTGGGAGGCCAAGGTCCGAGCAAAGTTCCCCTAGGGCTATGACTGTTAATTGGGTTTGCCAGGTGACTAGGATGGCGGGCGTGCGCGCCCGCGCTCCCTGAAAGCGCCGGGAGAGTCTGCTTTGCTAACAATCACCTGGGCGGGTTGACTCACAGATTGCCCACCAAGCCGCCCAGTTCTTGGGGTCAGTCCTGTGCCTTTTGGGGCCTGGACCCCCGCTTTGTTAGCCTTAGGCTATGCCTGTTACAGGTCTGCCCGCCTGAGCTCTCTGTCATCCTGCAGGCAAAATGGCGGCGGCGCGCTCGCAGGCCTGGGCAAAAAACCTCCTGGCTGGGTTGGCACCCCGATGGCCCCCCGACCCGCCCAGGGCCTGGGTACAGGCCAACACCCGTCGGGCTCAGACCACCGCGGTATTGGCCTCGGATTATGTTTGTGTACCTCAGTCTGTCCGATTCCTGGAGTACGGAACCAAGATGGATGCTCCTCTCCTGACTGGTGGGAGGCCGAGTTCTGAAGTGGCCTCCCTGCAGGAAAGGCGCCGCACAACTGCAGCTGCTTGCTGCCCGGCTGGTCAGCGAAGGTCAGTGGTCGTGGGCGCAGGGCCTAACTGGTCCCTGTGACGCCTTGGTTCCACTGCTGATGGCCCTTCAGCTGGAGCAGCCACTGCTGCCGCTGCCGCCGCCCTTTTTTAAATTTTTTATTTGATATAATTTATTTACATTTCAAGTGATTTCCCCTTTTCTAGCCCCCCCACTCCCCGAAAGTCTCATAAGCCCCCTTCTCTTCCCCTGTCCTCCCACCCACCCCTTCCCACTTCCCTGTTCTGGTTTTGCCAAATACTGTTTCATTGAGTCTTTCCAGAACCAGGGGCCACTCCTCCTTTCTTTTTGTACCTCATTTGATGTGTGGATTATGTTTTGTGTATTCCAGATTTCAAGGTTAATAACCACTTATTAGTGAGTGCATACCATGATTCACCTTTTGAGTCTGGGTTACCTCACTTAGTATGATGTTCTCTAGCTCCATCCATTTGCCTAAGAATTTCATGAATTCATTGTTTCTAATGGCTGAATAGTACTCCATTGTGTAGATATACCACATTTTTTGCATCCACTCTTCTGTTGAGGGATACCTGGGTTCTTTCCAGCATCTGGCAATTATAAATAGGGCTGCTATGAACATAGTAGAGCATGTATCCTTATTACATGATGGGGAATCCTCTGGGTATATGCCCAGGAGTGGTATAGCAGGATCTTCTGGAAGTGAGGTGCCCAGTTTTCGGAGGAACCGCCAGACTGATTTCCAGAGTGGTTGTACCAATTTGCAACCCCACCAGCAGTGGAGGAGTGTTCCTCTTTCTCCACACCCTCTCCAACACCTGCTGTCTCCTGAATTTTTAATCTTAGCCATTCTGACTGGTGTAAGATGAAATCTTAGGGTTGTTTTGATTTGCATTTCCCTAATGACTAATGAAGTTGAGCATTTTTTAAGATGCTTCTCCGCCATCCGAAGTTCTTCAGATGAGAATTCTTTGTTTAACTCTGTACCCCATTTTTTAATAGGGTTGTTCGGTTTTCTGGAGTCTAACTTCTTGAGTTCTTTATATATATTGGATATTAGCCCTCTATCTGATGTAGGATTGGTGAAGATCTTTTCCCAATTTGTTGGTTGCCGATTTGTCTTCTTGATGGTGTCCTTTGCCTTACAGAAACTTTGTAATTTTATGAGGTCCCATTTGTCAATTCTTGCTCTTAGAGCATATGCTATTGGTGTTCTGTTCAGAAACTTTCTCCCTGTACTGATGTCCTCAAGGGTCTTCCCCAGTTTCTTTTCTATTAGCTTCAGAGTGTCTGTTTTTATGTGGAGGTCCTTGATCCATTTGGATTTGAGCTTAGTACAAGGAGACAAGGATGGATCAATTCGCATTCTTCTGCATGCTGCCCTCCAGTTGAACCAGCACCATTTGTTGAAAAGGCTATCTTTTTTCCATTGGATGTTTTCAGCCTCTTTGTCGAGGATCAAGTGGCCATAGGTGTGTGGGTTCATTCCTGGATCTTCAATCCTGTTCCATTGATCCTCCTGCCTGTCACTGTACCAATACCATGCAGTTTTTAACACTATTGCTCTGTAGTATTGCTTGAGGTCAGGGATACTGATTCCCCCAGATTTTCTTTTGTGGCTGAGAATAGTTTTAGCTATCCTAGGTTTTTTGTTGTTCCAGATGAATTTGATAATTGCTCTTTCTAGCTCTGTGAAGAATTGAGTTGGGATTTTGATGGGTATTGCATTGAATCTGTATATTGCTTTTGGCAAAATGGCCATTTTAACTATATTGATTCTACCGATCCATGAGCATGGGAGGTTTTCCCATTTTTTGAGGTCTTCTTCCATTTCCTTCTTCAGAGTCTTGAAGTTCTTGTCATACAGATCTTTCACATGTTTGGTAAGAGTCACCCCAAGGTACTTTATACTGTTTGTGGCTATTGTGAAGGGGGTCATTTCCCTAATTTCTTTCTCAGCCTGCTTATCCTTTGAGTATAGGAAGGCCACTGATTTGCTTGAGTTGATTTTATAACCTGCCACTTTGCTGAAGTTGTTTATCAGCTGTAGGAGTTCTCTAGTGGAGTTTTTTGGGTCACTTAGGTAGACTATCATGTCGTCTGCAAATAATGATAGTTTGACTTCTTCCTTTCCAATTTGTATCCCTTTGATCTCCTTACGTTGTCGAATTTCCCAAGCTAGTACCTCAAGTACAATATTGAAAAGATAAGGAGAAAGGGGTCAGTAAAGGCTTCATTTTTAACATTTTAAAAAGAGTAGCTACAAGCCAGGCAGTAGTGGTGCAAGCCTGTAATCCCAGCACGCTGGGAGGCAGAGGCAGGTGGATTTCTGAGTTCGAGGCCAGCCTGCTCTACAGAGTGAGTTCCAGGACAGCCAGGGCTATACAGAGAAACCCTGTCTCGAAAAAAAAATCCCAAAAAACAAAGAAAAAATATATAGCAGCTACAACCCCCAATTTAATTAACTGTGCTGTAATAAGGGGATTCCCACAGTATATGTAGTCCTTATAGGATGTATGTATAGAAATATAAAAGCAAATTGCAACAAATTTTTTGTATAACCATTATTGATTTTGCCTAAAAAGGCTTGCCATGTAATAGATTAACCATCAATAATAATCAATTTGATTGGTGTTTAAAACAAGGAACAAACATTGTATCAGGCTCTTAAAACATTTTTTAGATGATCTATTTGGCCCTGATTTAATTTTGGCATTTGGTATCTGTCTAGGAAATTGTTCATTTCCTCCAGATTCTCCAGTTGTGTTGAGTATAGGCTTTTGTAGTAAGATCTGATGATTTTTTGAATTTCCTCAGTTTCTGTTGTTATATCCCCCCTTTTATTTCTAATTTTGTTAATTTGGATACTTTCTCTGTGCCCTTTGCTCAGTCTGGCTAAGGGTTTATCTATCTTGTTGATTTTCTCAAAGAACCAGCTCCTGGATTCATTGATTCTTTGTATGTTTCTCTTTGTTTCCACTTGATTGATTTCAGCCCTGAGCTTGATGATTTCCTGTCTTCTACTCCTCCTGGGTGAATTAGCTTCTTTTTGTTCCAGAGCTTTCACGTGTGTCATTAAGCTGCTAGTGTATAGTCTCTACAGTTTCTTTTTGGAGGCACTCAGGGCTATGAGTTTTCCTCTTTAGCACTCCTTTCATTGTGTCCCAAAGATTTGGGTATGTTGTGCCTTCATTTTCATTAAATTCTAAAAAGTCTCTGATTTCTTTCTTTATTTCTTCTTTGGCCAAGGTGCCATTGAGTAGAGTTTTGTTCAGCCTCTATATGGTTGATTTTGGAGGAGGTACCATGAGGTGCTGAGAAAAGTGTATATTCTTTTGCTTTAGGGTAAAATGTTCTATAAATATCAGTCAAATCCAATTGGTCCAAAGCTTCAATTAGTTTTACTGTGTCCCTGTTTAGTTCCTGTTTTCCTGATTGGTCCATTGAGGATAGTGGAATGTTGAAGTCACACACAATTATTGTGTTAGGTGCAATGTGTGCTTTGAGCTTTAGTAAAGTTTCTTTTACGAATGAAGTGCATTTGACATGTAGATGTTCAGCATTGAGAGTTCTTCTTGGTGGATTTTTCCTTTGACCAGCAAGAAGTGTCCTTCTGTGTCTCTTTTGATGACTTTAGGTTGAAAGTCATTTCTATCTGATATTAGAATGGCTACTCTGGCTTGTTTCCTGAGACCATTGGCTTGTAAAATTGTCTTCTAGCCTTTTACTCTAAGGTAGTTTTTATCTTTGACACTGAGGTGTGTTTCCTTTATGCAGCAAAATGTAGGGTCCTGTTTCCTTATCCACTCTGTTAGTCTGTGTCTTTTTATTGGGGAATTGAGTCCATTGATGTTAAGAGATATTAAGGAATAGTGATTATTACTTCCTGTCATTTTTTATGTTATTTTTATATTTGAGTGGTTATCTTCTTTTGGGTTTGATGAAAGAAGGTTATTATCTTGCTTTTTCCAGGGTGTAGTTTCCCTCCTTGTATTGGAGTTTTCCTCTTATTATTCTTTGTAGGGCTGGGTTTGGGGAAAGATATTGTGTAAATTTGGGTTTGTCATGGAATATCTTGGTTTCTCCATCTATGGTGATTGAGAGTTTTGCTGGGTATAGTAATCTTGGCTGACATTTGTGTTGTCTTAGAGTCTGCATGAGATCTGCCCTGGATCTTCTAGCTTTCATGGTCTCTGGTGAGATGTCTGGTGTGATTCTGATAGGTCTTTCTTTATATGTTACTTGACCTTTTTCTCTTACTGCCTTTAATATTCTTTCTTTGTTTATTACATTTAGGGTTTTGATTATTATGTGACGGGAAGTATTTCTGCTCAGGTCCAGTCTGTTTTGAGTTCTGTAGGCTTCTTGTATATTATTCATGGGCATCTCTCTCTTTAGGTTAGGGAAGTTATCTTCCATAATTTTGTTGAAGATATTTGCTGGCCTTTTCAGTTAAAAATTTTTTTGATACCTTTATGTTTTTATGTTACAACATTTTACCAACACACCAATATCTTTATTGAAGGAAGTAAAAACTTTATTTGGAGAGGAAAAAGCTGATTTTACGTTAATGTTCTCCTTGCCAAGGAAGTGCAGTGAACACGTTATAAACCGTTTGACAAATGCTTACAGTAGCTTTCTCTGAGTTATGTCTCTTATCATTTATTTTGAAAACATCAGAGCTTAAATCCTTTTGTGGGAAGCTTAAAGCAATGTCTTAGCCAATTAATTTATCTTACCAACTTTTGAAAATCACTTACTTAAAAAATGTTAAAAGCCCATAGTTAAGAGCAAAGGCCTGTAATTAAATTCTATGAACAATACTCTGAAAAATCTAAGATCCTAGCTTCTTGTATTGAAGCAGAGACAAAACATTTTTTCTCACCTAAGTTAAGGCTATTTAGCCATTCCTTGAGGAAAAAATCTTAATGAAATTGCTTTTTTGTTTCTTTTAAAGTTAGCTCATGCTCTTTTAAAGTTAGAAACAATTGCTTTTACCACCATACCAATAATCTTGTGAAAAAATCGCAACAGGCCCATTCTGCCAACAGCTGCTTTTAACCTTATCAGTCTTAAAGTCATCCCAATTACAAAACATGCTAAAAATCGTGAGCCTCCAACCAGACTGCAAACTGCAGCCAATGGCACACTGGCAATCCTTATTGTAACTCTTAATTTTCTCTTATAATATTAGAGCATAACTATAACTTTGGAGAGTAAAACCCAATTTTAATTAATCTATTTTCTTTAAAATCAATGGCAATTGCACTACTTCCACACCACAAAGTCTGTCTCCCAGTTCCCATGTTTGAATGCATGACAGTGTAACTTATTAAAGAGACATTATCTTAAATCCTATTCCCTACAAGTTCAATTTCTAGGATAAGATTCATACAAAATACCATGCCTGTTTAGGACCATCTTAGAGGCCTGTGTTTTCCCTGGGTTGTATCATGCCACGTGTTCAAGATGGCTCCAACCCTGAGCTACCAGCTCTAAAGTCACCTCTTATTACCAACCTTAATATTTTAAACCATGTAGAATAATTTATAAGCCAATACTCTATAGTCAAGACATGCAAAACGTACTTATATTTTTAAGAACAATTATAAACAAAAATAAAGATTGAGTTGCATTATGCCTCATGTTGCTGTTTAAGATGGCTCCAACCCTGAGTTACCAGTTTATACTAATCTGTTATTACCAACATTATACCTTTTAAATCATAACCAATAACTTTTAACTCTATAGTCAAGATATGTAAAACTTTATACCATTAAGACC